>NW_026057584.1:100554302-100865575 GCF_023721935.1 Panthera uncia | reverse complement strand
TGATGATGATGATGGTGGTAGTCGTTGTGGCAATGATGGTGGTGGTGGTGATGATGGTGATGATGATGATGGTGGTGGTGATGATGGTGGTGGTGGTTGTGGCAATGATGATGATGATAATGGTAGTGATGGTGGTGATGATGGTGATGGTGGTCTCCCGGAACACTGTGAGGATGAGATGATGACGATGATGATGACGATGATGACGACAGCAACAACAGAATAGCAGCAGCTAACGTGAAGAGTCCTTGCTCTGTGACGGATAACATATTGATGGTTTCGTCTCATTTCATCTTCACCACAGGGCAAAAGAGAAGATTCCTTCCTCTCCCCTTTTCTACAAAGGAGGACACTAAGTCTTGGAGAGGCTGTGTCGTTTGTTGAGAATACACAGCGGGGCATTGGTGGAAACCAAGTTTTAATCTGGACCTGGTGCCAAAGCCCTGTGCTCCCCAGCCCTTGCGGAGCGAGCACACATAATGGGTGCTCACATGTGTGTGCTTCTGCCCTGTCGGTGGTGGGAACAGCATGTGACTCCGGTTATTGCCGTGACCCAGGGTAACAATCCTGTGTCTTCGAGAAGTCTTACCAAACACAAAGCACCTATAAGTACTGGTAAGATGCAGTTTTTTTTTCTTTCCAGACGAATGAGCTTGTGTTGAGTCTGGAGGATGACGACAGACTCATGCTGAAGGAAGACAGCACGCTGCGAGCCGCTGGAATCGGTGAGCGAGAGGGGCCCTGCGGTGCTGGAGGGGCGCTCGCTCCCCCAGCCTCTCTGCTGACGCCCGGCTGATGATGTTTGGATAACTCACCGCAAAGTAAATGCTACCCTGGGTGCTCTTTACACTCCCTGATAATTATTCAGAGGAGGAGGACGAGAATGATGTACATTCAGATCATTTGACTGAGGGCAGGAGATATCTGCTCTCCAAATGTGCAGAATGCAAATAGTTCTTTTCAGCAGGTATGCTCAGAATTCTGCTGAGAGTTATTTTAAGTGATTGGCAGGTTATTACTCACTTAATAACCTACTTACTCTTATCAGCATCATTTGAACTGACGGTTTGAGAGAAACGGACCTGGTAGAAGTAACGTGGAATAATGAAGTAAGATGTTGTTTGTATAACGTGCAGCACAGTTTCTAATAGTCTTCTGGATCACTCAGGGCCCGCCAAGCCGTGGAATTTCAAGCAGGAGCCTAGTGTGTGCGGTTGAAAAGGGGCCCCACCTAGCTCTTCAACCTGTGTGTGGTTCTGTTTTAAAGAAATACCATGTGACATGTTTTGTGACCATTAGATGTCACTCTAATTCTGTGTATGTACACCTAAAGATCATCTGGCGATAGCAGTGAAAATTTTCAGAGGTGTGAGCAGTTAAAGGCACTATGCCTCTGACGTACCTCTGCGGTCAGTGACTCTAATGAAACAGCACAGATCACACTTCCTTCATAATTATTTACATGTACTGGTTAAGGGGTACTCTAAGTGAGGTCCCTGTTAGGAGG
The DNA here is from genome assembly GCF_023721935.1 of Panthera uncia. NCBI lineage: Eukaryota > Metazoa > Chordata > Mammalia > Carnivora > Felidae > Panthera > Panthera uncia. Next base: position 100,864,068 of record NW_026057584.1, on the reverse strand, counting down.
CTTTCCATCTTTTTGGCAGGTGTTCTCTTGAGTCATTTTAGTGACATATGTCAGGAGTTTGGTTTCGAAGGGTCCGTGTGGCTAAGGTAAGTTCCTGACATGTCTTCTTTTTTTTTTTTTTTTTAACGTTTATTTATTTTTGAGACAGAGAGAGACAGAGCATGAACGGGGGAGGGGCAGAGAGAGAGGGAGACACAGAATTGGAAGCAGGCTCCAGGCTCTGAGCCATCAGCCCAGAGCCCGACGCGGGGCTCGAACTCGCGGACCGCGAGATCGTGACCTGAGCTGAAGTCGGACGCTTAACCGACTGAGCCACCCAGGCGCCCCCTTGACATGTCTTCTAATTTAAGTAGGATTTTGAATAACACGTTACAAAATCTTAGACTGACTTTCCCTGTTTTTTTCCACTATTAGCTGGATTTAGTGTCTTTTCATATTATAAATAGGTAAGATTGCTATTGTTTGAAAACACAGTTTTTATTTTGGCATTTATTTCTTCAAATGCTATTATATTATTACAGCAAGTGGCACCTGTGTTATTGACGCATACAGAACCTAGAATTTAGCCCCGCTTGTTACTAACGCATAAAGCTGTAATTATTATAACAGATTGCTGTGGTATTAATGTACGGATTGAAAGCTGCATGGAAAAGATCAGAAGCAAACTAAAAAAGAAGTCAGAGTTCGCAATATGATACAGTTTTGACATCTCAAATAAGTGGGGAAAGAGTGAATTAGCTAGAAAATGATGTCAGGCCCATTGCCAAAGCATTCAGGAAAATAAAACTTAAATCCTTATCTCAATCTTTATTCCAAAATAAGTTGTGGATTGATTAAATGTCACAATGTAAAAAAAAATTTTTTTTTAAATAAAATGTAGCTTAGTAATTTCATAATCATGGGGAGAAGAGCTCTCCAAGCATGACTTTGAAGGTAGAGCCATAAATCAGGGCAAAATGATATATTTGACCACGTAAAAACTAAAAATTGTAGGGGTGCCTGGGTGGCGCAGTCGGTTAAGCGTCCGACTTCAGCCAGGTCACGATCTCGTGGTCCGTGAGTTCGAGCCCCGCGTCAGGCTCTGGGCTGATGGCTCGGAGCCTGGAGCCTGTTTCCGATTCTGTGTCTCCCTCTCTCTCTGCCCCTCCCCCGTTCATGCTCTGTCTCTCTCTGTCCCCAAAAAAAAAAAAAATGTAAAAAAGGTTGGAAAAAAAAACAAACTAAAAATTGTAAACAGAGTTAAAGCAGAAGCACCAAACTATGAAAAAATACTTTGTATATGACAAAAAAGTTATTAGCCTGAATTGATAAAAGCTCTTATAATTAGCTTGAAAAAGATAAGAAATCCTACTGGTGGAAGAAATAGCTAACATATGAAAAATAGTTCAGCCTTATTAGTCCTGAGAGAGAGAGATACATGATGATAGATGCTATTTTATGTAGTAATAGTAATCTAGTGGTTAAGAATTAGAGACTGGAGCCAGAGTGCTTGGGTTTACAACCTCATTCTGCCACTTACTGGCTGGGTGACCTTGGACAAGTACCAATTTGTTATTTATTATTTCTTTTAAACATTAAAAAACATTTAAAAAAAATATTTATTTTTGAGAAATAGAGCACGAGCAGGGGAGGGGCAGAGAGAGAGGGAAACACAGAATCCGAAGCTGGCTCCAGGCTCCAAGCTGTCAGCATACAGCCTGACATGGGGCTCGAACCCATGAACCGTGAAATCATGACCCGAGCCAGAGTCGGCCGCTTAACCAACTGAGCTGCCCAGGCGCCCTGACAAGTAGTGGTTTCAAGACTAGCAGACATGAAGAAAAGTGGTAATATCCAAGAGAATGTTGGGAAGTGGATACTCTTTTGTACTACTCTTGGGAATGTATATTACCTCTAACTTCCTGTAGGTCAGTTTGGCCAATGAGACTTTCTCGCTCCTTAACTTTGTCTTGTATCTGTTACCAGGCCAACAGGAGTACGCTTCCTCAAACTCTGTGACTCCCCGGAGGTTGAGATGTGCCTTCAGAGGGGTGGCAGGGGTTCTCTCCCCTTCCCTGTTTGTGAAATCACTGGTGTAGAGCTTTCTTTATTGAATGGAAATAGAATATATTGTGTGATACCATTACTGTTTAAAATATATGTTTACACATCTGTATGTGTATATGGAGAAAAGATCATGTAACAAAATTTTAGAAATGGTTCTTCGGGTGGTGGCACTTTAAACAATTGATTTTTTTTTTCCTCTCCATATTGTCTAATTGTTCTTGTAGTGGAAAATTTTTATACAGTTCACATATACTTAATTTGTAAATTAAGGAACCAATTTTAAAGAATAGACTCCTGAAAATTGGTTTGAGTGAGGGCTCTGCATTTCACTTATTTTGTGACCTTTGGGAAGCCATTTAGTGTTTTTGAATGTTCTGATCTCTATAACACAAAACAGAACCAATTAGACCTGTGTCAGACTGTTGTCTTAAGAGTTGAATGAAAAAAATATATGAAAGCATCTGGAACGATGTCCGTAGAGACCCTCAGAAATACTTATTTGGAAACCATTTTGGAGAAGGCAGTTGGCAAATGTGAATTGTTGGTTTAATTGTCTTTAATCTCAGACTCCTGTATGGGCACCTGGATGGCTCGGTTAAGTGTCTGACTTCGGCTCAGATCATGATCTCACAGTTTGTGAGTTCGAGCCCCACGTCAGGCTCTGTGCTGACAGCTCGGAACCTGGAGCCTGCTTTGTATTCTGTTTCTCCCTTTCTCTCTGCCCCTCCCCTGCACAAGCTCGCTCGCACGTGCGCACGCCCTCTCTCTCTCAATCTCTCTCTGTCTCTCTCTCTGTCTCTCTCAAAAAGTGAATAAACATTAAGAAAAATAAAAAAAAACTTTCAGACTCATGTAATGAACCACCTGTGAAGGTAAGCATCAAATCCATCTTTTTGTCATTCCTGTTTTAAAGCCATGGGTCTTTGGCGAGAATCAGATCCTTTCCACGAGTCCCAGGGTGGTACAAGAACCTTGCAAGCCCCTACCCCTGCTCAGGGGTGACGCTAGGCCCGGCCTGAGTGGCTCTCCTGTCCCACGCGTCCCTCCGTGTTGCCTGGGGCCGTGTAGCTGTACCCTGGAGAAGCTTCATTTAACACCTAGGGAAGGAGGTGACGGGCCCTGGAGACCAACCAAAAATTCTAAGTGGGAGTAGAGTTGTAAAAACGACCCTTGAAGTGTGCGACTTTTCTGGGGAATTGCCCCTCCCTCAGTGCTGTGTCTGGTTCGTTTTTTTTTTTTTTTTTTTTTTAATTTTTTTTTTCAACGTTTTTTATTTATTTTTGGGACAGAGAGAGCCAGAGCATGAACGGGGGAGGGGCAGAGAGAGAGGGAGACACAGAATCGGAAACAGGCTCCAGGCTCCGAGCCATCAGCCCAGAGCCTGACGCGGGGCTCGAACTCACAGACCGCGAGATCGTGACCTGGCTGAAGTCGGACGCTTAACCGACTGCGCCACCCAGGCGCCCCTGGTTCGGTTTTTAAGAGGTTTAAGGGAAAAACTCGATGTCGTCCCTCTCCCTTTGTACCACTTGATCTTGCTGTAGAGCTGTCACTCTGCCATCACAGCCAGTTGCCATGGGAATAATGCCAATGTAACAAATTTATCATTATGACTTCTCTGCAGAATTCATGAAAGGGAAAGAAGGACTGTGTGTGTGGAGGGGAAATGAGGGGAACAAACTTGTTTGAAGATCTCTTTTCTCACGGAGAAATTCTCCAGTTCCTGCTCCGACCTTTTATCTGCATCGCAGATCCCAATTGTATATTCTGCGCCTGACGTCAGGGCAAATTTTCGCTTGCGGACTCAGAGCTAAAAGACAGAAGTAAAAAGATTTGCTTTTTGGAAGGAAGAAGAAAGCTTGGCTCAGAACTGTTATTTGTAATTGAGAGATTTTTACCTTGTTATTAATGATTGTGGTTTTGTGCACTGATTCCCCTAAGTGGTAGATTTGCATGTAAGTATTTTGGGGGTATCTCTTTCCTTTTGCAATACTCTGCCACTATTATCTTTTGAGTCTTCTTTCCTTAGGAAAGAAATGGTGGCAGGGTAACTCTTTTCAACCAGTTGTGTTTTGCTGGAAATATTTTAAGACAAGATACAGTGGGCCAAACCAGAAGTGCTGATCTGAGGGAAGAGCTTGCGTAAAACCAGATCCTGTGATCCTTCCAAAGCTCCCTTGTGGTCTGTTTTCCTCCTGCGTGTCAACTCTTGGTGCCTGCCCACGACCAGATCCCTGACTCTGTGCCCAGCACCTTCTGATGACCTCACACGTACAGCTGATATTGTGGGATTCTTTGGCTTCCATTCCTTTATCAGGCTCGTGTTTGATTTGTGTTTCCTGAAGGTTTGGGTCCCTTTCCCATTCTCTTCTGGGTAGTAATATCTTCGGGCAGATGTGCTCTCCTCCCTTGACAGCACGGGAAGGGGGCTGTTCTGTACTTTAAACATCAACACAGTGATAGTCTGGTACTCAGGGAAGTAGGTGCTAGACCCAGGAAATTGGGCTTCCAGAGCAAGAGGTCTGGACTGTTTCCTTTCTACCTTCCCCTCACCATTGTGGACATCACAGGCCTGTGTCCAGTCTGTCAAAGGTCAGATTTCTTTTACTATTCATTTTCTTCAAACTGTAGCTTGAAACCCTCTCTGCCAGCTGATCTCAGGAACACCAGACGCTTGAAGCAAACATAAAATAAAAACCACTGTGTTTGGGAACTTTCTGCCTGATCCCTTTGGTGCAAAGTTAGAAACATAATTCAGCTGTGAGCACAGTTTTGAATGATTTGTACATTGGGATTTTATGAACCTTGCAAGGGTAAGATGTATTCCTGGGCCAGGAGAGAGGGCAGAACTTTGTCCTTTCAGAACTTTGTCCTTTTGGTCTCAAATTGCCGCAGAAACCAAACCTCGCTCTTCGCGTATTGTGTGTGTGTGTGTGTGTGTGTGTGTGTGTGTGTGTGTGTGTACGTGTGTCCATAATCTGCAATTATTATCACATTACAGACTGCCTTGATCATTATCTGTCCCACAGAGTCAGCGCACAGGTCTCTGTCTCTCTTCTCAGACAACAGTTACTGTGCCTTATGCTACATTGGTGCTGACTAGTACAGGCTAGGGAGTTTGAAACTGCAATAAATCCTTGTCGATGGGTGAGTTTTTTGAAATAAGCTAGTTAAGGAGTTTAAGCAGATTGCCTTGAATTTTCCTTGAGATTTCACATTTAAAATTGGTTTTTCTTACATCCTTTTATATAAAGTCATTATTATTTTCCTTTTAAAGGTGAACGTATATGGTGTCTGACCTGTTTAGACACATGGTATACAATTATTCATTTCATTTTCAAAGTTTGAATGTCCTGGCTTATGTTCATTTCAGCAAACTTGAAAGTCTGCATTAAAATGGTGCGTGGTATTTGAAGGATTCTTACTTAATATCATTTGATGGTAAGACAAAGGATGAACTGGCAGTGTATTTATTGGATTTTAGATTTTACATTCATTTCAGATCCACTTGCCAAGGCGCTCTGCACCCGAGTGCCCTGTCGCCTACAGCACATTTAATTTAAAATCAGGTGCCCTGGGGGACTGGCACACAGTAGCCTTCCCGAGGGTTCTTCTGGAGCCATTTTAAATAGAATTGGAGAAGCAAGAATTTAAGGGATGATGGTGCGAAAGGGTGATTATGGAGAGGTCTTGAAAATCTTTTGTAATTTGTTTTCATTTTAAATTCACAAGTAAATTTGCATCATCAATACAGGAAATCGTTGTCTCAAACATTTTCAACAGAATTTTATAGACTTTAAAAAACATTCCATTTTGTTTGAGGACCACATTACTAAAGTTTACAATACGTCTTAAGTCTTACTTTTTAATGTTCCGAGTAACCTGCTTTGAATTTGTGTCTTGTTTTCCAGTTTTTTAAGGGTGTCAGTTTTACCAGCCTGAAGTTTTTGAGTGTAATCCATTTGTCAGTCTTGTTTTTTTTTGTTTTTTGTTTTTTGTTTTTTGAGGAAAAGTATTCATCTGGAAATAAAATCTTGATCTTAGGAGGATCTCATTTTGAGCCTGTATTATGGGAGAAGGCATAAATACTTTAGATAAATAATGAGTTGATCTGTAAGTTAATTAAACCCGAGCAAACCTGCATGTCAAAACAAAAACGCTTCGTCAGTGTTTTCTTTACATCCGCTTATTCTGAACCTGTTACTGCGGTACTGAGGAACCATACGATGCATCCCTTTCTCAAAAGGGGTACAGATAAATGTCAGCTGCAGTAAGTGAAAACCGTAATTACAGTTAGTGTGTATTGAGCAAAGTGCTGTGTGGGCAAAGCACTGTGTAAAGTTCTGTATGTAAATAGCACATCCTAGATAACACTTTGCATTGTGATTATTAAGAACAGGGTGCCTTTTGCCCATTCTCCATTTGAAGAACGATTAGCATCGCTTGTAAATGATATAGGTCTACCTTTGGGCTTGCTTCACTTCAAGAAAGGAAACCCCGGGAGCTTTTTATAGAAAGGACAGACCCCAAAACATCTTCTCTTTGAATACTGAATTTTCTGAAGCCCCCTTGTCAACAGTTTACTGATTCCAAGTGCGGGGCCTGTTAGCCATTCTTTTAAAGGCTGTTTTCTTGTAAAATGTAGCTGTACGTGAGCTTCTGGTTTGCCTGGGCTGCATTTGTTTACAGCCCCTCCTCACCGATTCTCAGTTTCTCTCTGCCCACCTCCTCCCCACCCCCAGGCTCATTGTGCCGAGATTGTAATCTGATTTTCATCAAGATTCATCTTCACTTAATCTTGAAGATGCAGTGAGACTGGAATGAGGATCTGAGACTATGGGTGTCTTTATTTTCTTCTTTCCACATTTCTGTGTTTTCTGTAATGAGCACGGGCAACTCATGATTGAGAAACAATAAATTTGATATTCTTAAGACCAGCATTTTTTTTTTTTTTAACTGAAGTGCTGTGCCAAGCTCCTTAATTTCATTCTTTTGTGGTAAATTCTAGCGATGAGATGAGTTTGGTAAACTAAGAGACCCGGGGGTGGTAATCCTTGGCATCTTTCCCTATTATCCTATTTATTTGGCTTGAAGAGTTTTACTTGTCTGTTTTTAGAGGATATGTTAATTGAGTGATCAGTATTCATTACAAATAATCTTGTCTGTTTTCTTGTCGAGATTCTGAAGGCCCTTTTGCTCTTTCTGTAAAAGCTAAGCAGACTGTATTAACTTCTGGTTTAATTTAAAAAACGAATGTGGAACTTGTTGGCGCACACCTTAAAGAATTGCATGTTTAATAATTGGAAGGCTTTCCATCAGATTTGTCTCCAGTCTGAATTAATAATGTTGCTGACTTATTGTTTTAGAAGACGGAGTCCTTGACCTGCTGGGTTGAAAGAATGTGACTGCTTTGCCCCTCTGTGGGTCCTTTAGCTGTGCTATATCCCCTGTGAATAATTAGAGGTGTTTGAAGGTATTGCGGTAGAAGCCAATTTGTGTCTTTCACTTTGCATATTGTTGAAGCCTCATGAATTAGTCATAAGCAGGCAAAAAATTAACTTCTTCAGACACATATTTTGATGGGTCATGAGGGAGAATGTAAAGTGATCTGTAAAGTATTCTACTGATCCTCTAAGTATTAAATTATTATACCTACAGGCTAATTTCAGAGAGAGAAAAAAAGAGCATTCTTCCTCTGCCTTCAGTAACTGAACAGCAAATTTGGGGAAAAAAAAATAAATGTTAATTTTCTGGGACTGTTAAGAGGTCTATAACATGAGCAATTTTATGGTTTCCTGGACACCAGAGTCTTGTACGAATTCTTGTTTTTAATTGTTTTCTTGTGTATTTTTCTTTTTAATTTTAAATTATTCGAGTTCAGAATTCTTACAACAACCAATACTTCTTGTTGATTTGATGAAACGTGAAACCAAACAAGTAGCTCATTTTTCTCACTTTCGGCGTCTGAAACACTGAATCAGAGTAATATGGATTTCAATACTTGCTTAAAAATCTAGTTTTACATTAACATTTTTTTTCATTGTCTTTTTTTTTTTTTTTCAGCTCATGAAACTGAAATTGCATTCTTCTGTGAAGAAGATTATAAGAACTACAAAGCTAATCCCATTTCATCCTGGTGAAAACCCTTTGGGGTCTCCCTTTTTGCAAACCTGTCTTAAGCTTTTTATCCCACTAGTGAGTTTTTTTTTTTTGAAATTGATAAATAAACTTAAAAAATTAATCGCAGGCTCTGCGATTTTTGCTGAAGTCTGTGGTGTTTTCTGTCCCTGCAGGTCTGTACTTTTTCTTTTTTTCTTGTTGTAAAATAATGTATTTATTTATGAGAAAAAAACAGACGATTTTTTTTTTTAAGTGAAAGAAATGGTTATCCAAAAATCATCATGGACGATTGGTTCTCTAGTCATAACTTATTTTTCTGAAATTAGGGGTTATTTGGGTGGCTTGCATGTTGGGTTCCTTAAAAAGATTGGAAGATGGGGCACCTGGGTGGCTCAGTCAGTTAAGCATCCAACTTGAGATTCTCCCTCTCCCTGCCACTCACTCTCTCTCTCTTTCTCTCTCTCTCTCTCTCTCTCTCTGCCCCTCCCCTACACGTGCTCTCTTGGATGTGTCCACCCTCTCTGTCTCTCAAATAATGAATTTCAAAAATAATTTTTTTAATAAAAAAAGAATGTAAGACTAAGGTCATTCTGTTCATTTTGTGTTCTTCCCATGGTTTCCATTAGAGCCACTGTGGACCGTTACCGTCTTTGGTTAGCAGAGATTATGAGTCTCTCATGACCACCAGTGGCATCTTTTTGGCCACAGGGAGAGGTTTTCTGATGTAAGAGTGTTTCTTTTCTTTTCATATTTCAGCCCACACAAGTAACACGACTGATTTCCCACCCCCCGAGCTGTGTTTCCTTACTTCAGGAGCAAACTATAATAGAAACAAACTCATTTCTTTGGAGAGAAAAGGTAGCAGGATGTTTGCACTTCTGGAAGAAAATTGTTCACTGAGAGCAAGTCTAAGTCATGGAAGGTACATTTTTTTCAAAATAATATAATACTCTGGGTTCCCTATAATGGCTACTACCAGTTCCTAAAGAGTCCTGATTTCAAAGGGGCCACTCGGACAGCATGTGGATCTAATGAGAACTCCTACGAAGTTAGTCGGCCCTAGAATTATTCCAAGAACCCTCAAAATTGCTAGTAGGACGAATTGGTTTCATTGTAGTAGAGGCCAACTTAAAAAAAAAAAAAATCAGCTTTGAAAGTCTGATTAACATAATCAAAATATGGTTTTTTGGGGCTTGTTGAAAGATTTAGTATAGTAGAGCCTTACTTAAAAGAGAAAGTTTATTCATGGTTTCATTCATTAAAAAAGGGCTGAATGGACCAACGACCCAGGCTCCTGAGGAGTGAATAAACACTTAAATAAGACACAGTTTTTGCCTCAGCAAGTGGGGAAAGATATTTAAGCAAGTAATTTTAATATAGTAATAGTGGAAGCTGCCATGGGAACAATGATGATGGGATAGTTAATTCTATATTCTGTGCAGGCTTAGTTTTTATTTTTATTTATTTGTTTTTTTAAGTTTATTTTGAGAGAGAAGAGAGCTGGGGAGGGGTAGAGAGAGAATCCCGAGCAAGCTCCATGCTGTGAATATGGAGCCCGAAATAGGGCTCTGTCCCACAAACTGCAATCATGACCTGAGCCAAAAGTAAGAGTTGAACACTTAACCAACTGAGCCACCCAGGTGCCCTGGGTTAATTTTTATTTTAAAAGAAGTATCCGTTGAGCTTTTTCTTAAAAGATTGAATAGGAATTTTTACTTAGTAGAAAATAAGGGAAAAGCTTTTAGGAAGAGGGACCAGCATGTGTAAAGGCAAAATGCTGTTAAGGAACTCGGGATTATCCGCAGGAAGTTACAGATTTCAATGTACTAGGGTGGAAGGCCCTTGCACCAGAGGGGAGGAAGAGGCCAGAAGGGAGGTTGAGCTAGGCTTTATCTATCACGCTAAGGAGTTGGAACTTTACCTACTAGGTAGTAGGGAGCCAATGGAAAGATTTAAACAGATAAATTATAGGACTAGATTCGTATTTTAGAAAGGGAGCTTTGGCCGCAGCATCTAGAAGGCAGAAAGACAGTTGTCATGGACCAGGTAAAAGTCTGGATGGCCTGACCTCCAGAGTTCGGCACAGGGGAAGGGGAGACTTTCTCGCGAGATAGTGTTGACATTTGGTCACGTGTTACATGGCAAGCATCTTGTGGGGTACTTTACATATATTATCTCATTCACTTTTTACCCCAGCTCTTCAGTCTTGATAGTATCATATCTATTTGTGGATAAAGAAATTGGGGCCCAGAGAGGTAAGGTAGTTCACCCAAAGTGATGCAGTCGTGTACAGTGGGATTGGACCTGGGTGTATCTTGAAGTCCTGACCTTGCCCTGTCAGCCCTGTGGCCTCCAGTTAGAGGCGTGGGGTGGAGGGACTGGGGGAATCTGGGGCTTGGTGAGGGCTGGGTGTGGAGGGTGTAGCAGAAGGAGGAGTGGGGACTTGGTGATTCTTGCCGGAGCGAGTGGCTGGCTTGATGGCGAGGGCGTTGACCCAAGTAGGGGATTTGGTGAGGAGAAGAACAGGTTAGAGCACATTACATTTGCTCGTTTTGCAAACACTCAGTTTACACACAGTTTTTCTTTTTTTTTTTTTTTAATTTTTTTTTATGTTTATTCGTTTTTGAAAGACAGAGAGCACAAGCAGGGGTGGGGCGGAGAGAGAGGGGGACACAGACTCTGAAGCAGGCTCCAGGCTCTGAGCTGTCAGCACAGAGCCCGATGCGGGGCTCAAACCCATGAACCGTGAAATCATGACCTGAGTGGAAGTCGGATGCTCAACCGACTGAGCCACCCAGGCGCCCCGAGTTTTTCTTTTCTAAGAAAAATGAAGCCTTTTTTTTTTTTTACCTGTATATTTTCTTTTTTAACAAATAATGCAAAAAGATGCATACAAAGTCCTTTGTTTTGGTGTGTATTTTCCTGATTAGACAGTTACATATAGTTATAAACACAGGTGTGGAAATCAAAACTAGAAAGGTCTTATGACTGAAGAGGGCTTTTACCAGGAATGGAAGATTGGTTCAAAACTACAGAAAACCTATCAAAGTAATTCACAAAATCTGTAGATTACAGGAGAAAGAAATTACGCTTCTCTCAGTAGCTGCCAAAAAAGCATTTGATGATCTGCAACCCCGGGCATAAGTGAAAGGCAGGAAAAGGGTGTGCCCTTCGCTTAGCGAAAGTTGTCCACAGAGAACCCGCTTACTGGACAAGTGTTCTAGGCAGACCTATCAGAGAAGATACAGGACCAAGGTGACCACTGCTGCCGGGACTATCCAGAATTGTTCTGCGGGTCTTGTCGTAGCCAATACAATAAGAAAAGTGATAAGGAGCACAGATACTGGAGAGGAGGTAAACCATCCCTTTGCAGACAACAGGATTCCAAGCATATCGAGTGACACATTAGGAGAAGTAACGAGAGACTTCCAGAGCACCTGATGACCAACCTACTGAGACGTGTGCACACAACGTTCCTAGAGGATGTAAGAGACCTAAGCGAAGAGGGATCACATGTTCATAGATGGAAACCCTGGTGTCGTAAAGACGTAGGTTTGTACCGAACCTGTAACTTAGTGTAACCTCCATCAAAACCCCCAAGGATTTATATTGGCATTTGACAAACTGGCTTAGAGATTTTATTTGGAAAAGGAAATGTGCGAAAAGAGCCACGATCAACTGAAAAAGCAAAAAGGAAGGGGGGTTACCCACCAGGTGTCAAAATATGCTTTAAAGGTGTAGTAATTAAAACAACTGGGGAGTGATACAGAAATAGACCCCCCCCCCAAAAAAAGGAAGAGAATAGCAAGTAAAACTAATGTATGTGGAAACTTAGTATATAATAAATGTATTTGTAAGAAAAGAAGGATAATTATATGCTAATTTGGATGTAAATTTAAAAAAATAAAATTTAAAAAAGAAAAGGATATTTTTAGCAGCTGGCTAGGTGTGAAAAGAGTGAGTTAGGGTCCTACTTGCTACCATTCACATAAATTTCAAATGGATTAAATAACTAGGCATGAAAAACAAGATGATGAGCTTATTAGGAAAAAAATGGATTATATATATGACCATGGGATAGAGAAGTCCTTAAAACACAAAATGCAAATACTATAATTTGCTAAATTTTATGTATCTCTATGAAAAACTCCCTCCCTCAAAAAAAAAAAAAAAAGGTTGAAAGACAAGTGAATGGGAGAATCTACTTGCAATTATTTAAAAAAAATTTTTTAATGTATTATTTTTGAGAGAGAGAGACCGAGCATGAGTGGGGAAGGGGCAGAGAGAGACAGAAAGACATAGAATCCAAAGCAGCTTCAGGCTCCGAGCTGTCAGCACAAAGCCCAATGTGGGACTCGAACCCACGAACCATGAGATCATGACCTGTGCTGAAGTCGGACACTCAACAGACTGAGCCACCCAGGTGCCCCATACTTGCACTTACAAAGTAGACAAAGAATGGGGCTCCTGGGTGGCTCAGTCGGTTAAGCGTCTGACTCTTGATTCCGGCTCAGGTCATGATCTTACCATTGGGTTAGTGAGATCGAGCCCTGAGTCAGGCTGTGCACTGATAGAGAGGAGCCTGCTTGGGATTCATTCTCTCTCTCTCTCTCTCTCTCTCTCTCTCACTCATGTGCGCGTGCACACGCACTGCCCCTTCCCCCCTCAAATAAACATGAAAAAAAATTTTACATAGACAAAGGATTCGCTTCCTGAATATGTGAATAACTGTTATTATAATAAGTCTATGAGAAATGGACACACATGCCACAAAAAAACAGACACATTTTATGGAGGAGTTCATGAAAAAGGAAACCTGTATGGCTTATAAACATGTGAAAAGGAGCACATCGTGTTATTCAAGGAAATTCAAAACAAAAGGATACATTTTCATTCGTCAAGTTGGCAAAAAGTATAAAAGGGTTTGGTAATAAATATTGGCAGTGATGTGTACCCATGCTGTCAGTGGGAGTAGAAATTCGTGTGCAGTCCCTTAGGTGTGGTATCTATTAAAAAACCAAAAGTGCAGATTCCATTGACCCAGAAGTTCCACTTCCCAGAATCTGTCCCAGGGAAACCCTCTCGTGCCTGCAGAAGGAGGCATTTATAAGGGAATCTACTGCAGTCTTATTTGCAATAGAAAAGCACTGTAAACAACCTAATTAAAGTCATAGCAGAGTAAACAAAGTACAGTGTATCTGGATTCTCAACTACTTAATTTGAAACAATGAGGGGCACATATATTATTTACTGACATGGGACTGTCTTCCGGACATCTTGATGGAATTGCAGAGGGCCTCAAACTGTGATGTCATTTGTTTAAAGGCACAAAATAATATCTATAATGTGTCTATATATGTACATATATATGAATATACACATCGTATACACATATGTACATATGCAAAAAAGAATATACACCAGATTGGTAACTCTGATTACCTCTAGGGAGGGGACCACAATTGGGAGGTGAAAGTCCTAAAATCGTAAAAGCCTGTAATGTTTATAAGGAGAATGTATTTGTGTTAAGAATTACTAATAACTAATATCTTTATAGAAATGAAAAGAAGTAGGGGCGTCTGGGTGGCTCAGTTAGGCATCTGACTCTTGATCCCAGCTCAGGTCTTGATCTCAGGGTTGTGAGTTCGGGCCCCATGCTGGGCATGAAGCCTGCTTAAAAAAATTAATTAATTTTTAAAAATTAAAAAAGAAACAAGGAAAAAAACTCGTTAGGCAATCTCCAGTAACATTTTGGTTATCCCATCTAGGGTTATTTCTTCTATATAGGTTTTTTAGTGTTTCTGATCATTTTGGTGTGTTTTATTCTGTTGTTGTTTATTTTATTATTATTTTTTTGAGACAGAGACAGAGCATGAACAAGGGAGGGGCAGAGAGAGAGGGAGGCACAGGATCCAAAGCAGGCTCCAGGCTCTGAGCTGTCAGCACAGAGCCCAACACGGGGCTCAAACCCACGAACTGTGAGATCATGACCTGAGCCGAAGTCGGACGCTTAACCGACTGAGCCCCCAGGCTCCCCAATTTTGGTTAACAAGCAGGTAACATCTGCTTGTTAAAAACAACCAACTTTTAAGGTAAGTAAAAATCCCCTTCTTCCAAGGTCATTCCTTTGCATAGCCCGATATGCCATACTCTTTTCTGCATATATCTCATTATTTACACTTGCGTTCTAAAGCACTATCATTTGATATTTAAAATATTCTCATTCTCTTAAACACGGTTCGGGAGTATCCTTTTCCTTTGGAATCATCACTATGTTGCAGACACTGCAGGTGTCGTAAGTATGATCTCATAAGTCCTCAAGTTGGAAAGAACTCCGAGCAGAACCCCATCTGTGGAATGAGAAGCCAATGCCCACCTCACAGAGTTTTTGGAGATCGAGCAAGACATTGCCTACGGGGCACGCAGGGCTAGCACAAAGGTAAGTGCACAGTGTCTTATGCTTATTATGAGCACTCCAGCAGCCATCAACTTTATTTTGGCACCAAGAACCTTGATGCTCTCAGACACGAAGACACTCGCCCAAGACCTAAAACCTGAGAAGTCACAGAACAGGTTCCTCCTGCCTTCAAATGCCATACTTAGCAATATTGGGCCCTTGGAGAAACATGGTAGCAAGGGTGTCGCCCAGGAGACGCTGTCCCATTGTTATTGGTTGGCACCCCTTCTACGTGGTTCTGTGCCCTTTTCAATTGTTCTTGTGCCACAGGAACCTACAGGCCCTAGTCCCACATTTAGTCCCACATTTAGCTAAGCCTCGCTGTATGTGAGTTTGAGGAGCTTTCCCTCAGCAAAGCTGTTTTAGTTGCTTTCCTTTCTGCCTCCTCCACACACAGGCAGGGGAGGTGAGGATGTTCCTGCCTCGTTGGGACACCCAGAGAGGCGGCTTTGCCTGGGCCCCTTTGGAAAACTGCCGCTGCATATGGAGGCAAGGAGGGGGTGTCTGAGACTGTGGACTCGCATCTGTAGCGGGAAGAGAAGTCTGAGGATGACGGTGTTCGAGGTACCGACCCTTGTCATCTTTTCTTTGTTGTGTGTGCATGCGTGTTGGGGGCAGGGCTCTGATTACTGGTTGCTCGCAGTTTCCCTTACTTTCCTCAGAACTCTTCTGATTCTTTAGATTAGCATAAGTAACTGAAGCTGGCAGGATAGTTCCTTAATTGGTTGGAGGTTAATATTTTGAACTCCACCGTCAAGGCGGTGGGTCTTGGGTTCTGGAGGCCCGGGCAGCCCCCATCGTGCACGTTGGATCCACACTATCAAACTCATTGCCACCCTCCACCTCCCTCTGTGCCCTGCCAGCATTTGTGGGAGGGGAGTTCGTGGTAGGAGCTAGAAAGATCACGAGCTCTCTCCTATCCTTTCAGTGTTAAATTCTGTTTAGCGAAAAACAAACAAAAAACTCATTTAATTTCCTAAGCCTTGTCCTTCCTCCTCCCTGTAACCCCCAACTTTGCTCCCAGTGCCATCAGACTATGCACTGCCTACCTCCCACCCCCCGTTGCAGACTCCTGCAGGCCCCCGGCTGCCCGCCCCCCCATTCCTTCACCATATTAACTCCTGGCTCACCATCACCTCTCCAGTACCGCTCTGGTCAGGGTTCAGTACAGAGAAGCCTCACAGTACCGCGGGGCTCCCAGGTCACTGACCAGCCTGGCTGCGATGTGCTGATCCTGTACTCTGTCTCGGCCTCCTGCTCCCGCAGTCACACCTTAGCCATGGTCATCATCAGTAACCACACCCCAGTAGGCAACACGGTCTTCATAACTACACCTCTCATTTTCCAACCGTGGCCCCCTGCCCTTCCGTCCCTCCCCCTCTAGTGCCCACCCCCTCAGCAGTTCTTCAGCCTCGCTGGGCCTAGAGTTCATGGCCCCTACCACCTTTTCACTGCCCCTCCCCTCCCCGGAGATTCTCTGGTCCTCATCCTCCATGCCCCTGGGTTTAGTCCCACTCTGTGCCTGGAATGCCTGCACACGGCTGGATACAAGCATGTGGACTGACAAAGCTTTGGTTCATGAGTGCCGGGCTCCAGTAAGTTCCTAACACTGCCCAGCAGCCCTGCACGTCCCTGGTTCCTTCGTCCTCCAGTGGACATTCTCCTTGACCCACGACCCTGACCCCTCCTCTCCTCTTGAGGGCTGCTCCTGTTGTTTCCTGTTTCACTGAGAAAACAGGCCATCGGCAGGTGGCTTGCTCCTGCTCCCACTACCATGTCCCCCTGCTTGTGACGGTGGTGAGCCAGCCGCAGTGCCCCTTTCCAAGTCTGTCCCCCGTTCGGGCCCCCCCCCCCCCCCCCCCCCCGCCCCCCCCCCCCCGCCCCCGCCCCCAAGCACCACCACAGTGCTGTCCTCGCCCCTCCTCCGGGTCATTCCCACCAGCATGTGAACATGCTGGGGTGACTCCCATCTTCCTGTTAACACAAACCCTTGACAGAGTTCTGCACACCCTCCTTTTTTCCACTTCTCAGCTTCTCTTGAACTCTCTCTGGTTGGGCTTCTGTCCCCCTCGGTCTAGTGACACGGCGGTGGTTCCCCTGTTGCCAGAGGAATATGCTTCTCCGTGTTTGAGTCCACCTGTCAGGGACATTTGACACAAAAGCAACGGACACCTTCCTCTTGCAAACCCCTGCTTCTTGTGGCTTCCTCGTGCTCCACTGGCCACTCAACCTCATTTCCTCCGCCCGCCCTTATCTCCTCCAATACTGGAACGCCCAGTCCCCCTGGCTTCTCTAACTACATCTACCTCCGTGATGAGCTCAGGCATCTCACAGCTTTCAACACCAACTACATGCTGCGGACTCCTCATTTTACCCCACAGCCCAGATCTTCCCCCGAGCCCCACACTCGTACCTCTAACTGGCCACTCTACATCTCCATTAAGGTGGCGAATGAGCTAACAGACATCTCAGACTTTAACATGTCAGAGAACAAGCTTCTGAGCTCTCTCCCCTCCCCTGGTCACCCCTCGGTCTTCCCCACCGAAGGAAAGAACCCTCGTCCGTTTGTGTAGACCCAAAACTTTGGAGACATTTTTCTTTTTCCTCTTCTACCCCGCATCCAGTCCATCAGCCAGCCCTGTCAATTCCACCTCCGAAGTATATCCAGCCTCCAGCCTCGACTCGCCTTTTTCCCTGCTACTGATTGGTCCAAGGCATCACCATCTCTCCCTGGATTACTGCAAGAGCCTTCTAACTGGGACCCCCTGCTCCTATCCTTGCCCTGCTACGGTGTCCCTCCCCCAGCAGTCAGAGTGATTGTTCCAGAACCTAAATCCTGTCATGCTTTGCTGAGGAAAAAAGCCAATTTCTTGCTGAGATTTGTGAGGTCCTATGTGATCAGCCCCTAAGCTTATGTGACTTCAACCAGCATCTCTCCTCTCTCTGAATAGCCACTTTGGCCTTGCTTCTCTTCCTGGTGCATGCCAAACACATTCATAGCCCAGGGCCTTTGCACTCACTCTTCCTTTTGCCTACAATGCCTTTTCTCCTCATTATTTTTGTGAGTTGCCCTCGTTTCTGTCAGGTGTCTGCATAAATGCTGTTAAAGACTTCCCCGCTCACCCCATATAAAATAGCAAAAGCCTGCCCCCTGCAGTGCTCCCTGCCCCTCTAGCTCTAAAAAAAAAAAAAAAAAAAAAATCTTTTTCTGCTCTGACTCCTGCTGTTAGAATGCCCCCAGTGTATAGAACAGTCTGTGGCACTTAGTGGGGCAGCATAAATATTTCTTGAATGAATGAATGACCCTGAGATTGTATTTGAGCCTGAAAGCAAAACTTTATAGATTCTTGAAGCTCATTTCATAGCAAAGGAGACCCGTGTCGATCGGACAAACTCGAGAAGCTTCTGCACTTGAAGAACGGTCATCCACATTTATACACGGACATAGGCTGTAATTGGTCAGCAGTCCTGCACGCATATGTGTCTTGAATGGAATTGAGGAATTGAACGTGAGATGAAACATCTCATCAAGAGCTAGTTGGTTTTTACTGGCCTGAAGCTGGGTGCTGCGGCACCTGTGGCTTCCCTCTGCCGCCAGGTGTTTTCTGCAGCGGGGTTCTCGCATGAGCTGGAAAAAGCGCCGTGGTGGTTATTCACAAGAGGCAACATAGGTGGCCTAGACTGTCATTTGTTTCTGTTTGAACTGTCCCTGGAAAGCTGTACTTGGTTTCTGCTGGAACTGAACCGTGGATCCTACAACTGTACAAATTACAGCCGGATCTCCCCCCCCCCCTCCCCCCCCCCCACCACCCACTTACCTTAAAGCAAAGTTGCTTGTTTTACAAGTGACCCAGAAGTGAACTTGTGGTGACATTTTGAAATGACACAAATTCAAAATGGACAGTGGTGCACTTTGGCATGGATCGGAACTGTTTCTCCCCCAGTGTTTGGTTTTGGCGAGCGTGAGGAAGGAGGAAAGAGGAGGGTTTTTGAAGGCAGACAGCCCTGGGTTAGAAGAATGCATATGTTGTCACTAGTTGGGAGGTGTGACCTCGGGCCAGCCACCCAGTCTGTCTGCGTCTCAGTTTCTTTCCCCGTTAAATGGGGTATGATAGCACTGACTTCACAGAAGGGCTCTGAGGTTTTGGTCAGATGACCTGGCTCAGTGCCTGGCACACACATACTCTATTTTGGGGACAACTGTCACGTTGCTGTTGCACAAAGAAGATTCATTGCACAGAGGGAATGTTTAGGCACAGAATGAAAGGTTATCCCACATCAAACATTGGGAAGTGGGGCGCCTGGGTGGCTCAGTCAATTAAGCATCAGACTCTTGATTTCAGCTCAAGTCATGATCTCAGGCTTGTGAGATCGAGCCCCACGTAGGGCTTAGCCCTCGGCATGGAGCCTGCTTAAGATTTTCTTTCTTTGCCCCTCTCCCACTTGCTTGAGTGTGTGGGTGTGCGCGCGCTCTCTCTCTCTCTCTCTCTCTCTCTCTCTCTCTCTCTCTCTCAAAAGAGAGAAGCACATTGGGAAGTAAAGCCAGGCCTTTTCCTACAAGTCAGGTATTTTCCACTGCTTGTGAATTCTCTCCCTTCCACCTGCACCTGTCATCTCCCATAATACTGCCCAGTACTGCTCCTGGGACCCAGGCAAGGACGCAACTTTTCATTTTCCACAAAACCTTCCCTCCCATTCCCTTTCCTTGGGTGCCTTGCCCTTGGATGAAGCTAACGCTCGGCATGTTACCTGTCAAAATGTTACCAGTCAAATGTTTCCTGTACTTGTCCTCTTTCTTCTGGTTGGAGTTTTTCCCAATTAGGGTTGAGTTCATTAACAACAGCAGAGCCATTTACATTTCCTTTTTGTAAGAATAAGGCCATTCGTTTCTGTATTCTTTGGCCATAAAGAACAGGAGCAGGGGAGGCGTGGTAGAATGAACAGATGCAGAAGTGGATTCAGAGGTTGCTCAGACAAATATCTTTGGGAAGAACAATTTTGCAAAGGCAGGCTTTGCAGTGTGAATATTCTTGGTACCTGCCGAGACTTCTTCAGTGGTGCTAATGCCCCGCTATTAATCTTTAGATCTTGTAGAGCAGCTCTTCCTCCACAAAACACCTTTCCTGCTGTTTTAGCAGGTGTTCGTTACACGGACTAGAAATCCAGGCAGCAGGTCAGGTGGAGGGAAATCAGCTTTGAACTCACGGTCTGCCACCAGGTGTCAGCAGAGTCCACCTGGGCCTCGGAGTCTCAAGGGCGAGAGGGCTGGACATTTGCAGTGACTGTGCTTTGCTGGGGAGGTTTGTCCACCTGTCAGATCAGCCTTGGAGTCCTTTAGCTGAAAGTCAAAGCCTTCAGCCTGTAAATGGTATGTATGGAATGTTGTACTCTTGTTCGAAAGTGATCATGGGACGGCTACTGCCTCAAATTCAGATTTCTTTCAAAAGTCAGTGCCTGATTGCTTCAAAACCAATACTAGCTTTAATTGGTTAGACCTCAATAATCTTACTTATTTCTAAAGTGAATACCAACAACGCATTA
Source organism: Panthera uncia (assembly GCF_023721935.1). Taxonomy (NCBI): domain Eukaryota; kingdom Metazoa; phylum Chordata; class Mammalia; order Carnivora; family Felidae; genus Panthera; species Panthera uncia. The sequence continues at coordinate 100,843,904 of NW_026057584.1, read as the reverse complement.
ACGCTTTGGAAAATTCCCCTGCTTATTTGTCGAGCATTACTTTTGAAAGCTAAAGATTGAAAATTGGCAAGCAAGTTTTAATAGATCCTTTGTTAAAGCTTCCAAGGATACTGCATTGTGTGCAACTCCCTTTGTTTAGCTGAGCTTAGATGCTTAAACAAATCCCTTTCCAAACCAGTGATGTTAGAGAAGACATTGTGCTCGGCGGAGGGGCTTGGAAGCGATCCTTCTGCAGGTGACAAGGTGAATTTGTAACAGAGCCCAGAGCTTCGGAAGCAGGGTGACTGCTGCCTCAGGGACATGGCAGTTGTTTTGCACGAGGTAGTATCTCGTCCCTTCTGGAGGCTGGAAGTGCTCACACGCGATGAGGCGATACCATTAACCCTTTGAATAGTTTACAAAAAGCCTTGTTTATTTCTAGATTATTAAAGAAATACAGCCACAAGGTAGCGAACAGAATAAAGAACCAGCCTGCCACAGTACAGAACTTCCTCTGCATGTTCTTTTCATGATTCAGCTCGAGTCTGGCCGATGGAAGAAAACTCTAGGGCGGAGGGCAGGGCCCGAGATGGCAGGGTCTCTGTATAGCTCTGGGGACTCTCTTGGGGTCTAACTGTGGTCCTCAGTCCTGTCAGTGCCACTTAGCTCTTTAATGCACACACCGTAGCTGGTAGACACTTGCAGGCCAAGATGCTGAGGAGAGGCTTGGTCACATGTGACTGTCCTAGGAAGGCCCGCACCAGGCGGGAGCTCATCAACTCCTTCCCAGCTCTTCCTTTTCCAAACGGTTACAGGCCCTGGCAGAATGGGGCTCACGTGACCTCATGAGCAGTCCCTGGTCTCAGGTCTCCCATGTGTGACAGAAACATGTTAAGACCCGTGTGCAAAGGTTCTGCTGACTGGCCTTCCTCAAGTCTCCAGACCAAGGGGACAGAGTAGTTTATTGAGATAGGAATTTGTATGCAATTCTCTGTATTCTTTTCTTCCGTCATTCCAAGGTGGTCAGGCTCTTTGGTGTTTTCACCCAGGGGTGCTTTAAGACTGAAAGCAGAAGAGTTTGAAGGCAGATTCTTTCAGTCTTTCCTGGAGCCTTAGCTGGTCAGGCAGATTTTGCCGTAAGTCTTGAGATGGAGGGGAAGGAGGAGCAGGCCGGGAGGCTGGAATGATTCCACAGGGCAAGTTCTACCACTGGAAGTTTTGTGTGTTCTGGGGAGGAAATTGCTACCCCCAACTGGACAAGCCCTCCCACTGTACTCAAGACTCCAGACCTCCATTCCTCATAGGATATGCCCGGTTGCTCAGCTTCTCGGGACCACATGGATAGCAACAGTAGTTTCCTCTGGGAAAGCCACTGTGAACTGATGACTAAAAGAGAATCCTAGAATACTTCACCCCAGGACCTTTGCATAACCTTGCAGTAGAGGATAAGAAAGGTCAGTTAATGGCTGAGATTGAATTTCAAGCCAGATGGGGACCTGGAATCAGACTTAAAAAAGGAAGAAATAGGATGTATACCTGAAACTAATATTACATTCTATGTTAACTAACTGGAATTTAAATAAAAACTAAGAAAGGAAAGGAAAGGAGAGGAAAGGAAAGGAAAGGGAAGGAAAGAAAGAAAAAGAAAGAAAGAAAGAAAGAAAGAAAGAAAGAAAGAAAAAGAAAGAGAAAGATGTCTTTTATACATGTGTTTGTTATCACAAATTCATGTACAACATGTTAGGGTTGGCCCAGTTTAATATTTAAGGAAAGATAATATAGCCACTCAATTTCTGTTACCAGCCAAAAGGATAATTTAATAAAAATAGAGAACAGAATGAAACTCTACTTCCAAATTATCAAAAGAACCCACCCCTCTTTTTTGAGAATTAAAAAATGTGTGTAACTTCTTACCAAGTTAAAAAAAAATCAATCATACTGAAAGACTTTTACCACTGTTTCCTGACCTAACTCCTCTCTCTTTGGTGAAGGGTGTGTTTTAGATTTGGGGGACTGGGCATTCGGGAGACACTTTTAATTTGGAAACTCGTATCTTTGAGTTTTGGGAAGTTTTCTTGTATAGGCTCTTTAGTGATTTCTTTCTTCTCTGTTTTGTTTGTTCTCTTTGGCATTTTCATTAGCCAGATATGAGACTCCCAGGATTGTTCCTCTAAACTTTTCACTTTTGTCTTTTGGTTTTCCTTCCTGGGAAGTTTACTCAGTTTTATCTTACTATTTAAAAAAAAAAAAAAGTTTATTTATTTAAAGTTTTTTTTAACGTTTATTTATTTTTGAGATAGAGACAGAGCGTGAACGGGGGAGGGTCAGAGAGAGAGAGGGAGACACAGAATCTGAATCAGGCTCCAGGCTCTGAGCTGTCAGCACAAAGCCCAACATGGGGCTCGAACTCACGGACCATGAGATCATGACGTGAGCTGAAGTTGGACGCTTAACCGACTGAGCCACCCAGGTGCCCCTATTTATTTATTTTTGAGAGAGAGCAGGGGAGGGGCAGAAAGAGAGAGAGAAAAAGAGGGAGAGAGAGAGAGTCCCATGCAGCCTCCACACTGTCAGCACAGAGCCCAATGTGGGGCTTGAACTCATAAACCTTGAGATCATGACCTGAGCTGAAGTCAAGAGTTGGATGCTTAACCAACTTGAGCCACTCTGCCACCCCCTTATTTTTCTCTTTTTAAATATTTCTGCTATCATATTTTCAATTTCCTTCTCGTTCTGTATTTCTTTTCTATCGTATCCTTTCTTTATTTTATGGGTGTGATATCTTCTCTTTTCTTCTAAAGATATTAATAATTGCTATTTTATTTAAATATTCTACTCCTCATAGTGTCTCTGTTTTCTCTGCATTCCTTTTCCCAGTTGTTGGCTTTGGGTTCTTTCTTCCATTGTAGAGGCATTCCCTAAATGTCCACTTATATTTAACCTTGAGGTGTTTATTTATTTATTTTAATTTTTTTTAAACACTTATTTATTTTTGAGAGAGCGCACACGCACAAATGGGGGAGGAGCAGAGAGAGGGAGACCCAGAATCTGAAGCAGGCTCCAGGCTCCGAGTTGTCAGCACAGAGCCCGACGCGGGGCTCGAACTCGCAGGCTGTGAGATGGTGACCTGAACCAAAGTTGCATGCTTAGCTGACTGAGCTACCCCAGTGCTCCTAAGCTTGAGGTGTTTAAAAGCTCCATACAAGTGCTCTGTGTTTGGGTGAGACTTGTTCCTCCGGAATGTTCCAGGTCCCAGAGCCCAGAGAATAAACCTCCGGTCTCCTGCCTGGGAGTGACATGTGCATGTGTACACACTCTCTCTCTGAGAATAAATACATAAACTTAAAAAAAAAAAAAAAGAAAAGCTTCAAGTAATCAAAAAGATCCTTAATGTCTTTGAACAAGCATCATGTCCCCTTTACAGATCTTCAAGGTCATAATCTTCTTTGTTCTTCTGAACAAAAAATGAAATTTCCCTTGTTTTTGACCGTGTGTCTCAGCTCTTATGAAAAAAATATATGATTAGCCATCCTTCCAGTACCTTCTGAAGTGTGTGCACTCAGGCGCACAGGGGTGCAGTGAGGGGTAGGTCTTGGGCGGGGGGCATGTACATAGAGGGAACCTGTGGCATCTATGTGTTAAGAACTGGGGTGTGCTAGTTGCTTGACTTTTGGCTGGTGGCTGCTCCCTTCATGTAGACCTCTTGTGAGTGACAGAAGCCGTATTTGAAAATGCCACGTCTGAGTATCTTTCCCACAACCAGGTTCAGCAACCTCTGCAAGCCAAGCCAAGCCATGAAAAGGGAGACCATGCAGTAGTGTAGTAAAAGCTAATGTAGTCACAGCTAGTACTTAATAGCTAGTATTTAGTGAGAGTGTAGTCCGTGTGGGTCCTCTCCAGAGCACTTTACATAGATTTACTCAGTTACCCCGCTAGTAAGTGATGGAGGGGACGTTTAGAGCCTGCTCAGAGCCAACTACCGCACTGTCTTTGTAAGGAAGGCAGGAGGGACGCTAAGCGTAAAAGGGAGGCTTCTTATACTCACTGGGTGTGCTAGAAAAAATTCCTCATTGTAACTACCATGAGTGGTATCTTCTTTGCCTCTCACTATTTTCTGATACCTCCTCAGGATGAGTCAGCTCAGAATTCCTGGAATTAACACTGCATAAGAACGCCCTCCGCTTCTCTTTCTACTGCTACTGTCCTGATTTGGGCCCTCATCATTTCTCATCTTGACCACTGAGACACTCTCCTGTCTGGTGTCCTTCCCTACAGACTCTCATCCATCGGGTCCATCCTTCACACTTGCTGCCAGAGTGATCTCTGTTTTAGAAAAATGCAAGTCTGACTGTGTCCCCCCCTGTTTATTTATTTTTTAATGTTTATTCATTTTTGAGAGAGAGAGAGAGAGAGAGAGAGAGAGAGAGAGAGAGAGAGAGGGACAGAGGATCCGAAGTGGGCTCTGAGCTGACAGCAGTGAGACCCCCCGATGCTGGGCTCAAATCCACCAACCATGAGATTGTGATCTGAGCTGAAGTCAGACGCTCAACCAACTGAGCCACCCAGGTGCCCTCTCCCCTCCACCCCCTCCCCAGTTTAAAAAAGCACCTGATGGGTCCCCATTTCCTTCAGGATAAAGTGCATGCTCTAGCATGGCATTGGGGACTTCTTGGATTAATCGCAAAGCACATCTCCAGCCTTTTCTCTTGCTAGTGAATTCGGCGACCCCTTCCTCTGTCCCAAAGCCCTCCTCTGTCCCCACCACCTATTCTCTCTGGACACAGCATGCTTCCACCTACCTCAGGATTCTCACACTGCTTTCTGGAATGCTCCGCCCCCTCTCCACCCGACTGCCATTCATCTTGGGAGGCAGTCAAGGACCGCTTGTCTCCAAGATCTTCTCTGACCCCCCTGTCCTATCCCTTCACAGTCAGTAGACTCAATTCTGCCCTCCTTTGTGTCCTCACCATGTCCTGGCCAGTCTTCTACAGCACTTATAGCACACTGCTCCCTTGCTTTTCCATATGTTGATCTTCCCCACAAGACGGGGCTCTCCCCAAGTTTGGGGCTCAAATCTTACTGTTGTAGCTCCCCTGCTTGGCACATATCGGGACTTAATAAATGTATAGGTCTATTTATTTGCATACGAACGAATGGATTCACTTTCCCTATTGCATCGTATAATCTTCTAAAAGCTATTGGGCTTTCTGGAACTTACATTAAGGAAGTCACATACCAGCAATAATATCCAGATAACTCAGCCTGTGCCAAAATTGCCTGACGAGATTATCTGTGCCTCGAAGCTAGGACCACAATTTTCTGCGTCTTTTATATTCTCTCCGTGTCCTGACATAGTGTTGGATATGCACTATCTGTTTAAAATGTTTTTGTTGATTTGAGTTGGCTTGGCTAGGGGATACAAAAGAGAAAATGTGGTCCCCGCCATTATGGGCCTGACACATAAAAAGGGAGACAGGATAGGTCCTGTGCGGGGAAAAAGGCCTCATTAAAACCAATTACTGAGACTTTCCTTCAAAGTCCCCAAAGATGCCTGTACATATTCCCAAAGAAGCCCTTACGAATTACATGACCCTGGTGAAGGTCTTCCTTCACCGTATGATTTGTTGCAGGAAAAATAAGGACTTTCAAAGCGGTTAAGGTCACTTTGTACTAAGACAGTGGCACTCTATCATGTTAAATAAAATGTCAGTGGATAGTTACTGTGTCATTCTTTTCACATGATTTTATGCACAGCGGATAATTTTATTATATATAGGTATATATACGTGAATTGGGTATAACTATTGATTTTTAAGAATTTAGTAAGGCTGTGCAAACAAACGTGTATCCCTTATTTAAGGAAACCTGGGAAGGAAATGACAAGGTACTGATGTGTCGTGAGGGCTGCGGTGGGCTTTTTGTGTACGAATGCCTTTATGTGATGTTGTGCACAACCCTGGGACACAGACATGGCATCCCCTCCTTACAGATGGGAAGACGGAGGCTCACGTATACCAATCTGCCTAAGGTCTCTACGGCCGGTGTCACAGAGCATAGGCTCGAAATTTTAGAGGCTTTCACATTATACTACCTATAGGTACTCAAATCTAAATTCATTCACGTGAAATTCCATCTAAAGGATGGATCCTTAGAAAATTGTTAACTGCTAAGATCCTGTTGGCAAATACCTGAAGTATACTTCTTTTTTTATCTGTGTACGTGTATTTGAGTTTTAAACATGAGAAATATTTTAGCCATTAAATTACCAAAAAAATAAAATGATGCATAGTGTACAAAATGAACACAGGCTGATGTACCTCTGTGTTTCCATGTAGTTGTTAGTTACTACAGCAGGAGGAAACCTAGAACAGTACTTTCAGGGTGGAGGTAATTTGACAATATACCTAAATCAGTATCACACAAACCCAGTGATTCGTTGAACTCTCTTTGGGAATTCTTTTTCTTTTTTAAAGTTTATTTATTTATTTATTTTGAGGGAGGAGGGGCAGAAAGAGAGGGAGAGAGAGAATCCCAAGCAGGCTCCACACTGTCAGTGCAGTGAGATCACGACCTGAGCAGAAATCTAGAGTCGGACGCTTAACCGACTGCCCCTCTTTGGGAATTCTATGGGCACAGCGACATGGTAGTTAAGAACAGAACCTCTGGTGGGGCGCCTGTGTGGCTCAGTCAGTTAAGCGTCCAACTTCGGCTCAGGTCGTGATCTCGTGGTCCGTGAGTTCGAGCCCTGCGTCGTGGCTCAGCGCAGAGCCTGGAGCCTGTTTCAGATTCTGTGTCTCCCTCTTTCTCTCTCCTCCCCCGCTCATGATCTGTCTCTCTCTTCTCAAAAATAAATAAACGTTAAAAAAAAAAGAACAGAGCCTCTGGGGGTCTTTATGACTCTGCACAGTTTACTTTGAGCCCCATTTTCCTCATGTGTAAAATTAGGCCAACAGCACCCATTGCCTGGGGTGTCATCCAGATTAAATGACAGGATGTCTGTCAGGTGCTGGGCAGGGGCCTGCCCGCAGTATGGCTCAGTGATGGGTAGGTAGCTGGATATGCACACTCCTTACCTGATATCCTCCCCTGGCACATGCACTAGGGCTGGGCTGTACATATTCTGGAAAGTTCTGGAAAGGCCATAAGATATTAGCGAGATGAGTTCTTCTGGTCATGAAGATTGAGAGGGCATGGGGAAATTGAAATTGGGTGCTGCTTCATCATGGGGGGCTTCTAGGAACCCCAGTGTTTGGGGGGAGAAAAGGATGTGTGGCTCAGAGGAGGCATCAGCACGATGTCTGAAGCTGTTGTCATATCATGGTGACATATCATGGTGACAGTGTGCAAAAGCTGGATTCTACCAGCTAGCCAACTCTGTCTCAGCCACGCTCCTCAATGTCTGTGAGCATTTCGTCATGCAGTCACATGGAGCTTGTATTCTGGATTTTCTGCGAAGTTTCAGTTTCCAAGATTCAGTGCCATTGTCAAAGCCCAATTTCTGTTTTCCAGATTTGGTAATTATGGTACCCAAGAGTGGGAAAACCCTCCAGTCTCAGTCTTTAAGCACTAAAATAGAAACGGGGCACGGAGAAGAGAAAGGGGAGAAAAAGGAGTGGGAGGGAGGTGCACACGAAGGATGGAGGGAGGAAAAAGCACCGTTATAAACCCTGGGCTCGCACCCAGGCGTGCTGGTGGAGAGGGCAGGGGTTGGCGGAACATGTTACAGAAAACAGGGCACGGGAGGGCTGGCAGGTGGCCAGGTGTGAAATCCCTGTGCACCCCCGACCCCCCACTTGCCCATGCTGCTCCTGGATACCACCGCTGGCACCCTGCCTGAAGCCAGGAGGGAGATGGTTGCCAGCATCTTCCAGGGACCCTGTGGAGAGAGCTCCGGGATTGGGAGGGGGGTCTCAACTTCTCGATCCACTGTGAGCTGGCCCAGGGAGTTATCCCGACACGCGCCTAGAGTGGCCAGCCCCTGCAGTTTCTCTACTGAGAACATCACAAGTGGGCACTCTTTCAGAAGGATTTAAGGTAATTCTTCTAAGGGCAAGAATGTTGTTCCCTACCTCTGCCTTGAGGTTTTAAAAGACTCAGATGAGAGGGTTTTATGATTCTGGGCTTTATGCTTTCGCCGGATTTCCCATTCCATCACACCCCTCAGGGCTATGAAATTTGGATTACTTTTTAATCTTCCCTTCCCATTTTCGTTGTTCTGGTGTTGAACTGATTATGCAGAACTGTGTGTTGATGGCTCTGTGGCACCTTCCCTCCGGGGATGGGATGGAGCTCTGCTTCCTAAACGTCACCCTTAATCCTCTTGGGGTGGGGGGCCCTGTGGCAGGGGTACTCACCCCGTCCATCAGGGCCCCGCGGGGACTGACGCTTTGCAGGTGCTGGTAACCGCGCTGCACAGAACGGGTTGGGGGTTGGGCAGGGTCCCCGGCTCTTGCCTGCCCTCTCAGGTGACACTGGTGGTTAAAAGAATAAATACATGACAGTTGAGCCGGCTCTGCCCACGAAAGAAACTAGGAGGCAAGTTGCCTATGAGATGTCATCTGGAATCACCTACCTACCGGGAAGGGAGGTGGTGAGTCACCCAGAGAGGAGGATGGGTGGGTGACATTAGGCACCACCCCCCCCCCCCCCCCCGCCCGCCCAGCAGCACCTTGTACAACAACTTCAATTCAAAGTGAAAACAGATTCTCCGCCTGGGAGCCAGCCTATCAGTATAAGGTATTTCGTTCTCAACTTGGGACCGGGGTGGGGGAGAGGTTATGATAAATGGATCAACACAGGGGTTCCTGCTTCCTGTCTCCATTTATATGTGCTCCCTCGGCATGCCTCTCACTTTCCCAACTTTTTACGTCCTATTGGCCTTTCCAGAACTTTCCAGAGTAGGTAGAGCCTACTCGTAGTGCAGCAGGGGATGATTTCAGGTGGTAGTACATTGAGAAAGTTATTCTTGTCTTCTCCTCCAGGTCTTCTGCCTCAGTTTGCTGGCACGTCTTGAAGATTTCCTCAGCCTCATGGCCTCCTCTGTGTTTTACATTAAAAACAATTTCTTTTAATGTTTTATTTATTCTTGAGAGAGAAAGAGAGAGAGACAGAGCATGAGCAGGGGAGGGGCAGAGAGAGAGGGAGACACAGAATGTGGAGCAGGCTCAGGCTCTCAGCTGTCAGCACAGAGCCCAATGTGGGGCTCGAACCCAGGAACCTCGAGATCACGACCTGAGCTGAGGTCGGATGCTTAATGGATTGAGCCACCCGGGTGCCCTGTTTTACATTTTTTTTTTTTTTTTTTATAAATGAAGTCACTAAAGAGAATTAAGAAATCCAGATTCCTGAGTTTTGTTTTTTTTTTTTTTTTTCAACGTTTTTTATTTATTTATGGGACAGAGAGAGACAGAGCATGAACGGGGGAGGGGCAGAGAGAGAGGGAGACACAGAATCGGAAACAGGCTCCAGGCTCCGAGCCATCAGCCCAGAGCCTGACGCGGGGCTCGAACTCACTGACCACGAGATCGTGACCTGGCTGAAGTCGGACGCTTAACCGACTGCGCCACCCAGGCGCCCCCCTGTTTTACATTTTTAAGAAGACCAGGGCTACTCCACTAAGTTTTTTAGCAGGTAAATATCTAACTAGAATTTAATAACACCATTTCGTTTTTATCTTTAAAATTGTATTTAAGACTTTACGGCAAGTGATGCTGGTTTTCCCACTGACACTAGGAGTACTTATGTAGCCAACTTATATGGCACTTACTCTCTGGAAGTCTCATTTTAAAGGCTTCTAAAGAGGGGCACCTGGGTGGCTCAGTCGGTTAAGCGTCTGACTCCGACTCAGGTCACGATCTCGCGGTCCGTGAGTTCGAGCCCTGCATCGGGCTCTGGGCTGACGGCTCGGAGCCCGGAGCCTGCTTCTGATTCTATGTCTCCCTCTCTCTCTGCCCCTCCCCCATTCATGCTCTGTCTCTCTGTCTCAAAAATAAATAAAACGTTAAAAAAAAATTTAAAAAAAATTAAAGGCTTCTAAAGAGAGAGTGCTGTGATTCGCATAACCTAATTATAAACCTCTGAGATAAGAACGACGATTGCCCTCATTTTATAGATGGGGAAACTGAGGCACGAAGGGGTTAAATAAGGCTCCAAAGCGGTGGAGGCAGCGTCAGAACCCTGACAGCTTGGCCCTAGACTCTGTGTTCTTCACCTCTGTGCTATGCTGCTTCTCCACAGGAGCGCTTTAAAAATTAATGTATTCAAGGGAGAAAGTGAGTCGATTTGCAGAAAACGTTGATATAAAGGCGGTAAGGCCCCTGCACCGTCTGGAATGGCAGAGATGGGGAAGGCGGGCTACATAAAATAAGTGCGGGTGCTGGGTCCCTGGCCGACAGGATAAAGAAGGGCCCAGCCAATTAAGCACCTGACCTTGGACACCGCTCACTCCACCCAAAGGATCGCTGGAGCTTCAGACAAAACTCCTTGCAGGCTGGCTCTGTAATGGAGATGCCTGGCAGGACTAGCTGTATTTGTAATAATATGCGCAAGCATATACACGATGCCCGTATATACACACCCACGTGTAAGTACGCGCATGGATGCTCTTAGGTGCCAGGAACGGAGCCAAGCAGTGCTCTCGTGACAGGCAGTCTTTCCTTTACCGTCCATGTATTCTCTCTGTACTTGTCACAACGGCCTGTGTGGTGGCTTTCACCTCCCACTGCTGGATGAAGACGCCAAGCCCAGGAGGAGAAGCTGCTGAACTTGTCCACCCTGACGGCCGTGCTGGGAGGTCAGCCCGGCTGCCCCTGACCCCAGGCAAGTTCTCTCCCACCGCGTGACACTGTCGGTTCCTTGTTATTGCAGAGTGAGCCCACTTTCCCTACATTCTCTTCCAGAAAAGTAAGCGTTGGGTTCAAATACGACTCTGACAACAGTTCTGTGACTCTGAGATTTAAATAATGAATACTTTAAATCTTGGAGATTGATTTGGAATCGCCAGGTCTTCATTCTACCAAGTAAGGCACATTTAAAACAAAACGGTGGGGCGCCTGGGTGGCTCAGTCGGTTGGGCGTCCGACTTCGGCTCAGGTCATGATCTTGCGGTCCGTGAGTTCGAGCCCCGAGTCAGGCTCTGTGCTGACAGCTCAGAGCCTGGAGCCTGCTTCGGATTCTGTGTCTCCCCCTCTCTCTGCCCCTCCCTCCCTCACACTCTATCTCTCTCTGCCTCTCAAAAATAAAGAAAACTAAAAAAAAAATTTTTTTTAAACGGTACTTCTCCAAAGTATAACAAAGCCTGGCAACTGTCCATCATCATTGTCAATAGATAAATGAAAGGAGATCCTAACCCAGAAATGGAGGGAAGACATAAACTTGGAATAATCTGTGTGTGTGTGTGTGTGTGTGTGTGTGTGTGTGTATTCTATTTTCTTTGAGTTTTTTAATTTATTTTGAGAGAGCATGCAAGTGAGAGAGGGGCAGAGAGAGAGGGAGAGACAGAGAGAATCCCAGGCAGGCCCCACACTGTCAGCACAGAGCCCAACTCGGGGCTGGAGCTCTCCAACTGTGAGATCATGACCTGAGCCAAGATCAACAGCCAGATACTCAACCAATGGAGCCACCCAGGCGCCCCATGTATATTCCATTTTTAAGAAAGTTAAAATTTCCTCTTGGAACCAAGTCGGCAGTGTCTGGGAGCCGCTGTCTTGGAGCGCCAGTCTGACCTTTCTGCTGTTTCGTGTTGGCTGTTTAATTGCCTTAATTTGAAAGCCACCTCTGTCAAGGGATACCAGGAAGGTATCTCCCACTCCTCCTGACACTGATTTGCTGACTGTGGATGCTGCTGGCTCTTCTGCGGATGTTGGAAAGCCACTTCACCCTCAGCACCATCTCTAGTCCTTGGAGGTTGGGCTCCCCAAGAGGGTAGCAGCGGTGTCTTTTCTGTTTACTGCCCTGCCCTTGAACCTCGTCCAGTGCCTGGCATACGGTAGGCACACAACAACTATTTGTTGAGTGGCTGAGTGAATGAGCAAATGGCTGATAAAGGGGAGAATTACATTTTCATTTTTTTCCTCTTTGTGTGCAGATATGATAAACTCTTCACAAAAAAAACATATTTGTAAATTATGAAACCATAATGGGAGGTGCACTGCTAACCCACCACACAGCTTAAGAAGAAAGTTCGTGAGCGCCTACGTTATCTCATCCTCGTTGCTTCCCTGGAAATAAAAAGCATACTGAATTTTGGGTTTCTCATTCATTCTCTTCCCTTTAGAATGTAGTTTAAAAAGTACTGTATGTGAGTATTCTTTCCTAAATTTTGTATTTACCACCCGTGCTTCCCTAAAAGAATTTTTATTTAAATTTTTTTTCATGTTGATTTAGTTTTGAGAGAAAGACACAGCGTGAGCAGGGGAGGGGCAGAGAGAGAGGGAGACCCAGAATCAGAAGCAGGCTCCAAGCTCCGAGCGGTCAGTACAAAGCCTGACGCGGGCCTCGAACTCACAAACTGCAAGATCATGACCTGAGCCGAAGTCGGACACTTAACTGACTGAGCCACCCAGGCACCACCCGCCCCACCCCCCCGCAAAAGAGTTTTTAAAATCATATATGTCTGTATACTCTAAACAATGTATTGTATAGCTTTTGCTTGGTTTCTGAAGTTTCTAAAAATGGTATCCCATGGCTTTTTTGTTTGTTTCCTTTTTTGCGATTTGTGTTTTTCAGTCTATATATTGTTTCTAAGTTTCACTAGAGCAAGGCATATTTTATTTTCATTGCTGAATATTCAGCCATCATGTGAATAGTACAATTTATTCATGCATTCCCCTGTCAATGGAATTTGGGTTGTTTCCATTTTGAAGCAATGATAAATAATACTTCTGTAAACATTCTTTTTTAAAAAAAAGTTTTGTTAAAATAACATTATATGAGCACACACATATACATGTATATGTAGCATAAAACAAAATGAAAGTTAATGAATTAACAAGGGGATGCATTTAAACACCCCTGTGGCAAGGAGACTGACTCTGACCTCATCAGCTTGACACGCTCCCTTTTCCAAACACAGTGCTCTCCCTCCTCCAGCCTGATTTTTGTGCTGATTACCTCTGTTCTTGCTGTATTATCAACCATTCCTAAATTCTACAATTTAGCTTTGCCTGTTTTTTTCTTTTTAAAGTGTCTTTTATTAAAAAAATTTTTTTTCTTAATCCTTATTTATTTTTGAGAGAGAAGGCACCAGCAGGGCAGGGGCAGAGAGAGAGAGACAGAATTGAAAGCAGGCTCTAGGCTCTAAACTGTTAGCACAGAGCCCAACATGGGGCTTGAACTCCCAAACCGTGAGATCATGACCTGAGCCGAAGTCCAATGCTTAACTGCCTGAGCCGCCCAGGTGCCCCTCAAAGTGTCTTTTTAATCTCCCTTAATCTGTAGGCTCCCTTTCCATCTCCTCTCCTTCTTCTTGCCATTTAGAAATATTAGGCTACAGTTTCCATCTGTGCGTGTCTCTGGACTGCTTCCATTGTCCACAGGGATGTGATTCTGCTCCTTTTTGCTTGAATAACAGTATGGGATTTGATTTTTTAACTATGACTTACATTTACATAATATTAGATTTCCTGAACTTATAGAAAGGAGTTCTATATGAGTTATTCTGGGGTGCCTGGGCGGCTCAGTCGGTTAAGCATCTGACTTCGGCTCAGGTCATGATCTCATGGTTCATGAGTTCGAGCCCCGTATCTGGCTCTGCACTGACAGTGGGGAGCCTGCCTGGGATTCTCTCTCCCTCTCTCTGCCCCTCCCCCACTTTGCTCATGTGTGTGTGTGTGTGTGCGCGCGCGCGCACACACATGCTCTGTCTCAAAAAAATAAACTTTAAAAAAAGAGTTATTCTAATTTCACAACTTTAGAGTACCTTCTGTCATTTAGGTTAAGTAGTAAAGAACAGCAGCACCTCACTTTTTGAGTGACTCTGCCTCTGCTACTTTTATCTGGATCTTCTTTTTCTTTTCTCTATTTTCCTGACCTGCTCCCTTTGGATTCTGTTCCTAGCCGTTGTGCCTCACCTGGGGGTTTGTCCTGGTGGGGAGCCTGGGCTGGTCAGTTCTGAGTGTTTTTTGGACTCAGTCTTCCAGGGTCCCTTTACACTCCACCCCTTGGACTCACCCGGTGTCAGAGAAAGCAGATCCCTGCCCATGTCAGGTGTCCTTCTCTAACTGGCCCACTGGCTTTCCCATGGTTGCCTGTTGGTTTGTTTTGAAGTTCTTAGGTCTGACACATACTCTGTTGCTTCCTCTGACTCAGCTGCTGCGCCATGCAGGGCTTGTAGGTGTGTTTCTACCCGTTTAGTTTTAGGTTTGCAAGATCTATGTGATCGTCTGTCATAATTATTGCCCAGGGGATTTTAGTTTTGCAATCCTGGCTGCCCTGTGTCTTTATGGGGAATTTGGAGAGATTACACGTTTACAACACCACAATGTTGCTGCCTTCCCAGAATGCCCATGAATTCTTGTATAGACGTTTGCTCTTGTACACCTACAGGAAGGTTTCTAAGTATAGCCAGGGGGGAAAATCACACATTGTTAGTTGGCAAATAGTTGACATTTCAAGGTAATGCTAAATTGTTTTCTAAAGTTGTTGCATCAATTTATGCTGTCACTGGCAGAATACGAAAGTCTTCACAGATCCACATGTGTGCCAATACTTGTCAGACGTCTTTTCCACCTTTGCTCAGTGGAAATAGTTTGCTCTTTGTTGTGGTCTTCATTGGCATTCTCCTTCATTTTCATTTCTTCTTCATAGGTTTATTCCCCCCCCCCCCGCCCCCATATATCTTTTTCTATGAATTGCCTGTTCACGTCTTTTCTCCAGTTTTTTTTTTGGGTGTCATTTTTCAAAAATTGATTTTAGTTTTTGCAAAATATATTTTCTCTCTTTTTTTAAATATGAGACTTTAATTAATGTTAAGTTTTTATTTTAATTCCAGTGTAGTTATTATTTAATATTATTTAAGGTGCCTTTTGATAAACAAGAGTTTTTAATATTTTTCCTGAGGTAAACTTCCTGTAGTATAAAGTTCACCATTTTAACATGTACAATTCAGTGGCTTAAAAAAATTCACAGTGTAGTTGCCTATATTGTTTTCTATTATGCTTAGTGCCTTTTGTGTCTTGTTGGAGTCTTTCTCTGCCCCTTTGTCATAAAGATGTTCTGTACTTTCTCCTTTAAGTGTTAATGTTTTACCTTTGAAGCTTGAGTCTTTATCTGGAATTGTTTTTAGTAAATGGTGTGAGGTGGGATTTTTTTCTCCATATATGTAATCAATTTGCCAAGAACCATTTATTTCATTACCTCCTTTTCCCCAGTAACCTGCAATGCCACGTTGGTCATGCCATATTCCACTGACTCTAAGAAGCCATGTAAGATGTAACATGATTTTGGTGCAGCAATAAAAGGCAAATTACTTTAGATTTAAAAAAATGACATAATTCTCTCTTATCAGTTTATTTGAAAAGCAGTTTCATCATAAATCACTCTTCTGAATCCATATAAGGAGAATGTTAATTAAATTGGTTAAGGTATTCTTAAAATTTCTTCCCATTTACTTCTGAATCATTTTCTTTCTTTTAGCTGGGATATAATTCACATATCATAAAATTTACCTAGTGGGGTGCCTGGATGGCTCAGTCAATAGAGCAACTGACTCTTTTTTTTTTTTTTTTAATGTTTTATTTATTTTTGAGACAGAGAGAGACAGAGCATGAACAGGGGAGGGGCAGAGAGAGAGGGAGACACAGAATCGGAAGCAGGCTCCAGGCTCTGAGCTGTCAGCCCAGAGCCCAACACAGGGCTCGAACTCACGGACTGCGAGATCGTGACCTGAGCTGAAGTCAGACGCTTAACCGACTGAGCCACCCAGGCGCCCCAACTGACTCTTGATCTCAGGGTTGTGAGTTCAAGCCCCACAGTGGGCGTGGAGCCTACTTTAAAAATAATAATAAATAAAAATACAGTAAAACCTTGGTTTGCAAGCATAATTCATTCTGGAAACATGTTTGAAATCCAAGCACTTGTCTATCAAAGCGAATTTCCCAATAAGAAATAATGGAAACTCAGATGATTCATTCCACAACCCAAAAATATTCATATAAAATGATTACAATACTGTAATATAGAAATAAGGAAAATAGAAAATAGTAAGAAAAATAAATTAACCTGCACTTGCCTTTGAAAACCTTTGTGGCTGGTGTGAGGGAGACGAGAGAGGAGGGTTATTGTGTAGGACAGCTTTCACTATCACTAATGGAATCACTGCTCTCTATGAATCTTTTTCTTTTTTGTGCAACTTTTTCTTTTTGTAGAACTTACCAGGGAACCTATCCAATGACACTTGCTTTGGCCTCCTTTTGAGGATTTCGCAGAAATGTGACATTGCATTGTCGTTAAACAGATTCATTGCTCGCACCGCTACAGACTTATACGGGTGGTGCTTTTCTACAAGATTTTGCGCTGTTTCCCACATTTCACACATCTCCCTGATCTCGTTTGAAGTGAGGGATTCCTCTACCTTTTTCTCCTCCTCCTCTGCAGACGACATCTCCATTGGTTTGTCGGTGGCCAGCTCCTGCCTATCTTCCTCCACCAGCTCTTGAATGTCGTCCTCATTCACCTCCAGTCCCATGGTCTTCCCCAAAGACACAATTTCATTGACAACAGGTGGCTCGTGTTCATGGCAAGCCCCTCTAAGAAGGCAAGAACACAATCAGGCCACAGTTTTCTCCAAGCAGAATTGAGGATTCTCTTTCTTGGTAACCCCATCCCAGGCTTCATCGATGATCTTGAGGCAGTTCGTGATGTGGAAATGATTTTTCCAAAACTCTTGGAAGGTGGGGTTTGTTCCTTTGGTCACCTCGAAGCATCACTGACAGAGTACTTTGGTGTAAAGCTTTTGAAAGTTCTAAATGACTTGCTGTTCCATGGGCTAGAGGATTGGAGTGGTGTTGGGAGGAAGGAACTTGACCCTAATGAACTCAAATTCCTCCAGTAAATCGCTTTAAGAGCCTGGAGGATGAACAGCAGCATTACCCATAACCAGCAAGGCTTTGAATGGCAAATTCTTTTCTAAAAGGTATTTCTTCACTGCAGGGCCGAAGACCTCGTTGATCCACTCAACGAACAAGATATAAGTGACCCAAGCCTTGTTGTTGGACCTCCACAGACCGTTTAACTGGCTCTTCTGCACCTTGCATTTCCTGAAGGCTCATGGATTCTTGGAATGATACAGGAGCAGGGGCTTGACTTTGAAATCCCTGCTTGCCTTAGCACAAACAGGAGGGTGAGATGGTCTTTCACGGGCTTGTGACCGGGCACTGCATTGTCTTCTTCTGTAATGTAGGTCCTCTTTGACATCTTTTTCCAAAAAAAGCCCCATCTAATCGTAGTTAAAAACTTGCTTCTGCAGATAACATTCAGAAACCATGAGCTTCTGGAACTTGATAGCGAACGCCTCAGCTGCCTTAGCGTCCAAACTCGCACCCTCTCGGTGCCTCACAACACTACGGATGCCACTTCTCTTAAAGTTATCAAACCATCCCCTGCTTGCCTTGAAGCCTTCTTTGTTTTCTGTTGATGCACCTGGCAGTTTATTTACTAGGTCAGCACACAAGGCCTTTGCCTTCTCGCAGGTAAAGTTCTCGGTCACAGTATCACCTCCTAGTTGCTTCTCCTTTATCCAAACCAGAAGCAACTTTGCTACGTCTTCCAGAACACGTAGCCATTGCTTTGATATTCTCATGACTCCTTTTGCTGTATCTAGGCCCCTTATTTCTTCTCTTCTTTAATATTGTGCAAATGGTCGACATAGATGTCTTATAAAATCTTGCAGTTTTGGCCACTTGCATAACTTGTTTGTATTTCTTTTTTTTTTTTTTTCCAATGTTTATTTTATTCTGAGAGAGAGAGAGAGACTGAGAGCGCAAGTGGAGGAGGGAGCAGAGAGAGAGGGAGACACAGAATCTGAAGCAGGCTCCAGGCTCTGAGCTGTTGGCACAGAGTCCAATGCAGGGCTTGAACCCACAGACTGCGAGATCATGCGTTAGTATTTTGATAGGGATCGCATGGAATCTGTAGATTGCTTTGGGTAGTACGGGCATTTTAACAATATTAATGCTTTTAATCCATGAGCATGAAATATCTTTCCATTTGTGTTGTCTTCAATTGTTTCTCATCAGTATTTTATAGTTTTAGTCTTTAACTTAGTCGGTTAAGTTGATTCCTAGGTATTTTATTATTTTTGGTGCAATTGGAAATGGGACTGTTTTCTTAATTTCTGTTTCTGCTACTTTGTTATTAGGATATTAAAGCACTGTTGATTTCTGGGTATTTTGTATCCTGCAACCTTATTGAACTCGTTTGTTACTTCTGGTAGTTTTTTTGTGGAGTCTTTAGGATTTTCTATTTATAGTGTTATGCCATCTCCAAATAGTGACAGTTTCACTTCTTCCTTACCAATTTTGATGCTTTTAATTCCTTTTTCTTGTCTGATTGCCATGGCTAGGACTCCTAATACTAGTTGAATAAAAGTGGTGAGAGTGGGCATTCTGGTCTTGTTCCTGACCTTAGAGGAAAACCTCTCACTTTTTTAACCATTTTTAATATCATATTTTTTTTAATATGATGTTAGCTGTGAGTTTCTCATATATGGCCTTTATTATGTTGGGGTATGGTCCCTCTAAACCCACTTTGTTTAGAGTTTTTGTCAGGAATGGATGTTGGATTTTGTCAAGTGCTTTTTCTGTATCTATTGGGATGATCGTATGATTTTTATCCTTCATTTTGTTGATGTGATGTATTACATTGATTGACCTGCAAATATTGAATCATCTTTGCCATCCTGGAATAAATCCCACTTGATTGTGATGAATATATTGTTGAATGCAGCTTGCTAATATTTTGTTGAGGCTCATTTGCATCTGTGTTCACTAGGGATATTGGCCTGTAGCTTTCTTTTTGTTTTTGTGGTGTCTTTGTTTGGTTTTGGTATCAGGGTAATCTGGTCTCATAGAATGCATTTCAAAGCTTTCCTTCCTCTTTATGGGAATAGTTTGAGGAGAAAAGGTATTAATTCTTCTTTAAATGTTTGGTAGAATTCACTTGTGAATCCATATGGCCCTGGACTTTATTTTTTGGTAGCTTTTGATTACCAATTTAATTTCATCAGCAGTAATCAGTAATGAATCAGATTTTGTTTCTTCCTAATTCAGTTTGAAAGACTGTATGTTTCTAGGCATATATCCATTTCTTCTAGGTTGTCCAATTTGTCAGCAGATAATTTTTTTGTAGTATTTTCTTACAGTCCCTTGTATGTTAATTGTTACTTCTCTTTCATTTCTGATTTTATTTATTTGGGTCCTTTCTCTTTTTTTTTTTTTTTTTGATGAGTCTGGCTAAGGACTGATCAATTGTATTTATCTTTTAAAATAACCAAATCCTGGTTTCCTGGTTTCACTGATTTTTTTTACACTTTTTTTTTTTCCTATTTTTTGTTTGTTTGGCCTCTATGTATTTCTTTTGCTTCTGTTCTGATCATTTTGGGCTATCTTTGTTCTTCTTCTAGTTCCTCTAGGTGTAATGTTAGATTGCTAATTTGAGATTTTTTTTGTTTCTTGAGTTAAATTTATTCTTAAGTATTCTAGTATTTTTGATGATATTATTACTGGAATTGTTTACTTAATTGCATTTTTGTATTGTTCATTGCTCAGATAAGAAGTACAACTAATTTTTATGTATTGATCTTCTATCCTGAAGCCTTGCTGAATTCATTTATTAGCTCTAATCTTTTAGTAGATTCCTTAGAATTTTCTATATACAGATCATGTCACCTGTAAATAGAGATAAGTTACTTCTTCCTTTCCAATCTGGATGCCTTTTATGTCTTTTCTTACCCAGTTGTCCAGGCTAGGGCTCCAGTACAATTTGGTGAGACTTGTAAGACAAGCCAAGGTCATCCTTGTCTTCCTCTTCATCTTAGGAAAAAGGCATCCAGTCTTTCGCCATCAACTATGATGTTAGGTAAGGATATTTCATAGAAGCCCTTTATCAGGCTGAAGAAGTTTCCTTCTATCCTTAATTTATCCTGTATCTTTACCATGAAAAAGTGTTGGGTTTTTCACATGCTTTGTTACACATCTAGTGAGATGGTTATGTGATTTTTGTTCTTAGTTCCATTAATATGGCATATGGCATTGATTTTCCTACTTGGCCATGATTTGTAACATTTTTTAATATGTTACTGGGTTCAGTTTTCTAGTATTTTATTAAGGATTTGTTTTGAGTGTCTGTATCTATAAAGGGTATTGATCTGTAGTTTTCTTGGGATGCCTTTGTCTGGTTTCATTGTCAGGGTGATAATGGCTACATAGATGGAGCTGGGAAGTAAGTGTATTAGTGTATTAGATGGGCTGCTGTAGTAACAAAGTACTACAACCTGGGCGGCTTAACCAATAAAAATTCATTGTCTTATAGTTCTTGACTCATATAGTCTCATAGTTCTCCTAGGTCTAGAAATCTAAAATCAAGGTGACAGCAGGATTGTATCCTTCTGAGATGGCCAGGGAAGGATCTATTCAGGCCTGTCTCCTTGGCTTGTCGATGGCCATCTTCTTCCTGTGAGCCTTCATATCATCTTCCTTCTATGTGTACATCTATCCAGATTTCCCCTTTTTATAAGGACATAAGTCAGATTAGGGCCCACCCTAATGACCTTACTTTAACTTACTTCCTCTGTAAAGATCCCATCTCCGGTGCCTCGGTTGCTCAGTTGGTTGAGCTTCCAACTTTGGCTCAGGTCATGATCTTGTGGTTCATGAGTTTGAGGCCCGCATCGGGCTCTGTGCCGACAGCTCAGAGCCTGGAGCCTGCTTCGGATTCTCTGTCTCCCTCTCTTTCTGTCCCTACCCTGCTTGCACTTGGTCTCTCTTAAAAATAAGTAAATATTAAAAAGAAAACATAAAGACCCCATCTTCACATGAGGTCACATTCCGAGGTACTGGGGATTAGAAATTCAACATGTGAATTTGGGGGGAACACAGTTCAACCCGTAACAGGAAATGTCTCATACTTTCTATGTCTTGAAAGTATTTGTGAAGGATTATGATTAATTTTTCTTTAAAATTAGTTAGAATTTACTGGTGGAGCCTCCTTCTCTAGGTCTTTTCTTTGTAGGAAGTTTTTTTGATCACTAATTCAATCTTTTTTTTTTTTAATTTTTTTTTTTTTAATGTTTATTTATTTTTGAGACAGAGACAGAGCATGAACAGGGGAGGGTCAGAAAGAGAGGGAGACACAGAATCTGAAACAGGCTCCGGGCTCCGAGTTGTCAGCACAGAGCCCGATGCAGGGCTCGAACCCACGGACCACGAGATCATGACCTGGGCCGAAGTCGGACGCTCAACCGACTGAGCCACCCAGGTGCCCCATCAATCTTTTTACCTGTTATAGGTTGTTCAAATTTTCTTCTTGACTTGGTGTCAGTAGTTTGTGACTTACTAGGAATTTGTCCTAGAAATCTATCTAATTTGTTGGGAGACAATTGCTCATAGTATTCTCTTATAATCTATTTTATTTCTGGAAGGTTGGTAGTAATGTATCCACTTTCATTTCTGATTTTAGTAATTTAAGGTTTCTTTCTGTTTTTCTTGCTCAGTCTAGGTTTGTCCATTTTGCTGATCTTTTTAAAGAATCGATTTTTTGTTTTGTGAATTGTTTTTCTCTATTGTTTTCTCTTTTCTGTTTTCCTTATTTCCACTCTCTTGTCTTATTTTCCTTTCTTCTACTTTTTATGGGTTTCCTTTGCTTTTGCTTTTTTAGTTTCTTAGGTTACTGATTTGAGATGTATGTATGTATGTATGTATGTATGTGTGTATTTATTTAAGTTTAATTTGAGAGAGAATGTGTGAGTGAGAGAGAAAGTGAGCAGGGCAGAGAGACAGGGAGAGAGAGTATCCCAAGCAGGCTTCGTGCTGTTGGCAGTGTAGAGCCCAATGTGGGGCTTGATCTCATTACTGTGTGATCATGACCTGAACCAAAATCAAGAATCGGACACTTAACCGGCAGAGCCACCCAGATACCCCTATTTCTTCTTTTTAAATATAAGTATTTATACCTATAATTTTTCTCTAAGCACTGCTTTAGCTGTATCCTATAAGCTTTGGTATATTGTGGTTTTGTTTTCATTCATCTCAAATTATTTTCTAATTTCTACTTGTTATTTGTTCTTTGCCCAGCTGGTATGTTGCTTAATTTCCACATATTTGTGAATTCCCAAAGTGTTTTTCTGTTGTTTTCCAGTTTTATTCCACTGTGGTTGGAGAACATACTTTGTATTTCAGTCTTTTAAAATGTATTGAGACTGGTTTTATAACCTACTGCATAGTCTGTCCTGGAAAATGTTCCATGTGTACTTGAGAACGTATATTCTGCTGTTGTTGGATGGAGTGTTCTATAGATGTGTGTTAAGTTTTGTTGGTTTATAATATTGTTCAATTCTTTGATTTCTTTATTGATCTTTTATCAAGATTTTCTACCCGTCACTGAAAATGGGCTCTTGAAGTCTCCAACTATTATTGTTGAGTGGTCTGTTTCTCTCTTCAATTCTGACAGTTTTTACTTCATGCATTTTTATTGTTAGGTGCATATATGCTTATAACTGTTATAAATTCTTGATAGGTTGACACTTATTACTATGAAGTGTTGTCTCCAGTAACAAATATTGTCTTAAAGTCTAGTAGTCTTTTATTGTATAGTCTTTCATGATGTAGTTCTGTTTTTTTGTACTGTTTGCCCAGTGTATCTTTTTCCATCCTTTTACTTCCACCTATTTGTGACTTTGAGTCTACTGTGTGCCTCTGCAGACAACAGATAGTTGGGTCATATAAAACCAAATTTGTTCTGCCAATCTCTGCCTTTTAATTGGAATTTTAAATCTTTTTACATTTAATGTAATTACTGATAAGGTAGGATTAATGACTGCCATCTTGCTATTTGTTTTCTGTCTTCTTTTTTATTCCTTGGTTTCTCCATTCTTTCTTTCTGTTGTGTTAAATAGACATTTTCTCGTGTGCAATTTCAATTCCCTTGTCATTTCTTTTGCTATATATTTTAACTTATTTTCTTATTGGTTGTGTTGGGACTTATAATTGATATATTGCCTGATAACCATTTAGTTTGGGCTAATAACCAACTTGTAACCAACTTGGTTTCAATAGTAACTTCATTTCAGTAACGTTGCTCCTGTTTATTCTGTCCTCCCTCCTTTGTGCTGTTTTACAAATTACATCATTATACACCGTGTGCCCATCAACACAGATATGTAATTATTGCTTTGTGTTGTCTTTCAGATTGCAAACAAACTAATATGTATTCACTCCTTGGTGAATCACAGAAACTACACCGGGTGAGTTGTTGAACAAAAGGAAACTTTATTTGCAGCAAATCAGTCATTATTGCTTGAGGGATAGTTTTGGTTTCCCTCACTGGGATGTTACACCTGTAGGGTCTTTTGCCTGAATTCAGAGATAAGCTAGAAAGAAGAGCTTGAGGAAAAATGTGGGTCAAAGGTCAGTGGGTACAAGCAGGTACGCAGGCCAGGTCTTGGGGTCTCGGTGACAAGATGGGAGAAAGAGTTACAAATAAAAAAGGTGTATTTGTGTATTTATCTCTGTAGTTACCTTTACCAGTGTTCTTTATTTCTTCATGTGGATTTGAGTTATTACCTAGTGTCCTATTAATTTGACCTGAAGGACTCCCTTTCGTATGTCTTGTAATAGCAGATATGCTAGTGATGAATTATCTCTATATTATATTATATTATATTATATTATATTATATTTAATTATATTAATTATATATATACTAATAATATTAGTTTTTGTTTACCTGTGAATATGTTCATTTCTCTTTCATATTTGAACATATTTCTAATGTTTTTGTTTACCTGTGAATATGTTCATTTCTCTTTCATATTTGAACATATTTCTAATGGGTATTTGGAAGTTTTTTTCTGTGAAATCTGGTATCTGGTCATTTTCACAGGCAGTTTTTGTTGCCTTATAATTATTTTTTCACAATGTATGGGTTATATTTTCCTGTTTCTTGCATGCCTCCTAATTTTCTGTTGGAAACTTAGACATTTTAGATAATGTAGTGTATAACTCCTCCCCTTCCCCGCCACACACACACACACACACACACACACACCCAGGGCTTTTTATTTTTATTTTATTTTTATTTGCTTGTTTGTTTTTTAGTGAGTGGATTATTTTAATGACATCTATTTCCTCCCTGCTGTACAGTGTATTTCCAACTTGGAAATACCCACAGTTCCCTTGGGATGACAGTGGTGTTGGTAGGGTTCTCCTTCTTTCACAGACCACAGTCTAGCTGTTAAACTCCACTAACTGCTAGATGATTGCTCTATTGTTTCCAGTAATGCCCTGGGGCACAAATTGTTCTACAGACTAATCCAATCAAAGTGTGGCTCCTTAGAAGGAGTAGCTTCTAAGCTCTGTGTTTGATATTTGTTCTGACCCCAGGAGGGTTCCTTCCCGCCATCTCTCTCCATGGTTCTCTTGTAAACTAGCCAGCTGACAGCTAGGCTGTATTTTCTTAAAAATCCATGAAATCTCCCCGTTGCCTTTTTTCAAAACCTCCAGTGTTCTTGACAGCGCCCTTGGGTTTGAACTTCTCCATGCTCTGTTGAAAATGAAGTCAGTTCCTTTGGGAAAAGATTAGGAGCTCTCCCATTTTATAGCCTGCTTCTCTGGCTTAGACAAATCGCTGAGCCAGGGCTCTAGAGCTATGGGTGGGAACAATGGCAAGCTTCTGAGTCCAGCTCTAGGAGCTGAGTGATGACTGTAGGGTGGTGGCAGCAGCCTGAAGTCCCTTTGGTTTGCCTCTCCTGGCATGGAGCCACTACCTCATGAGCTGGAACAAGGGTAATTGGGGGCCCAGTATTCTCAGCATGCCACACCCAAGGTAGGGGCCTCTGTTCTACGAGTGGGGGCTGAGCAGAAGAAAGGAGGCTGCACCTCTCAACAGTACTTGCTTGGAATTAGCCTCAGCAATAGGAAGCTGGGGATACAATGGGAAGCCCTGAAGTTCTGCTTCTCCTGGGAAGAGAGCTCTTTACCTGCTTCAGCTGGTGGTCTGAGGTTCTTGGCTGCAGCATTCTGGATTCTTCACCTTACCGAGCTGGAAGAGGGAGAGAGGGAGAGGTCTTGGTTCGGACACCACACACTCTTGCCTTTCTTACCAATTTTGGGGGGTAGATTTTCTTCTATGTTTTGTCATTTGTGATTTGCTAAATACCATTTCCAGATGCCTTAAATGCTTGGTTTAAAAACTAATTTTCACCAGTTTCATTAGGGAGTGGTCAGTGGAGCTCCTCACACTGTCATGTTGAAGTGAATCTACTTGTCCCTCATATGGCAAGTATAGTTTTGCTGGATTTAGAATTCTTGGTTGACTCTCTTTGTCTTTCAGCAGTTTAAATATGTTATCTTTCTGCCTTCTGGCCTCCCTCAGGCTTCCATAACAAATACCATAGACTCGTGGCATAAACAACAAATTAATTTCCTCACAGTTCTGGACCCTGGAAAGTCCAGGATTCAAGGTCCAACATGGTCAGTTCCTGTCTCTTTGTTGATACTGTTTGGTGAGGGATCATTCTCATGCTTCCCCATAGTTATTTAGACATGATTTCCTTTAGTTATTCAAACGTATTTAAGAATAGCTCAGGGTACCTGGGTGGCTCAGTTGGTTGTGTCTGACTCTT
Source organism: Panthera uncia (assembly GCF_023721935.1). Classification (NCBI taxonomy): domain Eukaryota; kingdom Metazoa; phylum Chordata; class Mammalia; order Carnivora; family Felidae; genus Panthera; species Panthera uncia. The sequence goes on along the minus strand of NW_026057584.1, from coordinate 100,818,091 downwards.
GATTTCAACTTGGGTCGTGATCTCGAGGTTTGTGGGGTCGAGCCTTGTGTCAGGCTCTGTGTTGACAGCATGGAGCCTGCTTGGGATTCTCTCTCTCCCTCTCTCTGCCCTTCCCTCCATCTCTCTCAAAATCAGTAAAAAAAATATTAAAAAAAAAATCTTTAAATAAAAAGAATAGCTAAACTCTCAGGGCACCTGAGTGGCTCAGTCGGTTAAGCATCTGACTCTTGATTTCAGCTCAAATCATCTCACCATGGGCGCCCTCCCCCACCCTCTCCCTGCTCCCAGTCAGCTCCAAGCTGGGCATGGAACCTGCTTAACATTCTCCCTCTCCCTCTGCCCCTGCCCCCCCACTTGCTCTTTCTCTCTCAAAAAAAAAAAAAAAAAAAAAAAAAAAAGAAGAATAGCTAAACACTCTTATTACCTATAAAGATTTGTAGATTCTTTCGGGTTTCCAGTATAGGAAATTATTATTACTTGTAAATAATGAGTTTTGTGTCTTTTTCTCTTGTTCTATATACACCATTTGTTTCATGTACTATTTTCTTCTTTCGCATTGGCTAGTACCTCTGGCACAATCCTTTTTTTTTTTTTTTTTAATGTTTTATTTATTTTTGAGAGACAGAGCACAAGTGGGGGAGGGGGAGAGAGAGAGGGAGACACAGAATCCTAAGCAGGCTCCAGGCTCTGAGCTGTCAGCACAGAGCCCAACATGGGACTTGAGCCCACGAACCATGAGATCATGACCTGAGCTGAAGTCGGACGCTCAACCAACTGAGCCACCCAGTCGGCCCTTCCTCTGGTACAATCTTTACAATCTTAAGTAGGAGTGGTGATTGTGAGCATTTTTGTTCTTGATTGTAAGTGAACTGCTGCTAACATTTCACCATTAAGAATAATATTTGCTGTAAAGTTTTAATAGATTACCTTTGTCAGATTAAGGAAATTCCCTTCTATTCTTATTTTGCTGAGAGATTAAAAAAAAAATTAAACCCACACACAGACAACTTTTTGTTTGTTGCAATCTCCCAGTAATGATAAATTTCCCTATATTTCCTCCCTTTTTTTCTTTATGTATTTTGAAGCTGCATTATTAAATACATACAATTCTAAAATATTTAAATCTTTATCATTATACCGTGACTATCTCTATCCCTAATAATGTTCTTTGACATAAAGTGTACTTTGTATAATAATCTAGCCACCTCAACTTTCATTTGGTTTGTTTTTGCCTAACACATTTTTTACTATAGCTTTATCTTTAGTTTTTAGGTATGCCACTTATAGATAGCATATAACTATATAAGCATATATTGAAAAATCCAATCTGGCAGTCTCTATCTTTTAACTCAAGAGTTTAATGCATTTGTATTTATTGTGATTATTGGTATAGGTGGATTTGTTTCTAACATCTGCTTTTTGTTTTTGATATCTGCTGCTTTTTCTATGCTATTTTTCTTTTCTTGCTTTTTTAAGAATTGAAATTTTTGTTTTATTTCATTTTTTCCTCCCCTTAGGATTTGGATGTTATATTTTAAGGTTTTTAGTGGTTACCTTTGGCATTTTTCCAAGCTTAGTTAACAAAATCTGAATTAGTCCGTAATTTCTCCCACTCTCAAACAGATACAAGAGTCTCAGAACATTTTAACTCAATCATTTACTCAGTCACCTTACATGTCATTGTTGTCTAGTCTTTTAGTGTGCCTTTTAAAAAAGCACCCATGTAAGTGGACATGATTATTATTTCATATAGACATGGCTTGTTTAGATGTACCTGTATGGTCACTATTTCTTTGCTTATCATTCCTTGTTTTTTTTTGTTCCCCGTTTGGGATCGTTTTCCTTCTGTCTGAAGTGTACTTTTTTAGTAGTTCTTGAGATCAGAACTATTGGTAAACTCTCTAATTTTTCTATATCTGAAATGTCCTTATTTTGCCTTCTTTCTTAAAGATTAGTTTTGCTCTAAGTTGACAGTTATTTCTTCTCTGCACTTTCAAGATATTAGATCACTATTTTCTGATTTCCATTGGTTAAGTTTGTTATAATTTCATAACTGCAAATAATCTGTCACTTTTCTCCAGCTGCTTTTTGAGCTTCTTAGTGTGTCTGGGTGTGGTTTCATTTTCCAAATTTGTTTTCCTGCTCGATGGCATGCATTACACTTTCTGCTTTTTTTAGATTTCAGTCTTTCATTGCTTTTGGAAAATCCTCAGCCCTTATCTCTTTAAAATTTGCCTCTCGGGGCGCCTGGGTGGCGCAGTCGGTTAAGCATCCGACTTCAGCCAGGTCATGATCTCGCGGTCCGTGAGTTCGAGCCCCGCGTCAGGCTCTGGGCTGATGGCTCGGAGCCTGGAGCCTGTTTCCGATTCTGTGTCTCCCTCTCTCTCTGCCCCTCCCCTGTTCATGCTCTGTCTCTCTCTGTCCCAAAAATAAATAAAAAACGTTGAAGAAAAAAAAATTAAAAAAAATAAAATAAAATAAAATAAAATAAAATTTGCCTCTCTACCATTCTTTCATCCTGGGGCTCCATTTATTTGTATGTTAGACTTTTTCATTTTAACCTTTTAACCTCTCTTTTGTATTTTTTATCTGTCTTTTTTTTTTTTTTTTTTTCATTCTGGGTAATTTCTACAGCTCCAATTTAGAATTCACTAATTTTCTTCAACCTGCAGTTAAATCCATCAAATTAGGTTTGTTTCCAACAATCTTTCATTCCTGAATTTTCGTTTTTCATCCTATCAAGTCCTTTCATTGTGCCTTATTTCTTATTTTTGTGATTCTATTTTTTAATCCTTTAGTTTATCATTATTCTCTATTTGATAGTTCTATTCTTTGAAGTCCTTGGGAGTTGTGTCTCTGCTGATTCTCACCTGTGGTTTGTTGATCTTTGATATGGAGCTTTCATTGGTTGGTCTGAACTGAGGTTGCTCTTCTCCAGAAAGGACTTAAATTTGCTTTTGCCAGGAGCCAAGGACAGCATTGTCTTATTTGTATGTGCATGCATGCTCTCATTTATTTTCTGCCATGGTGGTTTCTCTTACCTCCTGAGAGTTTAGCAGTACATTTAAAAGTATGTCTTTTGGGGCGCCTGGGTGGCTCAGTCGGTTGAGCGTCCGACTTCGGTTCAGGTCATGATCTCGCAGTCTGTGAGTTCAAGCCCCGCGTTGGGCTCTGTGCTGACAGCTTGGAGCCTGGAGCCTGCTTCGGATTCTGTGTCTCCCTCTCTCTGCCCCTCCCCCACTCATGCTCTCTCTCTCTCTCTCTCTGTCAAAAATAAATAAACATTAAAAAAATTTTTTAAAAAGTATGTCTTTTATTCAGGAACTAGTTGCTGTGTAGCAGGAAGACTCCTCACGAAGTGAAAGCATTAATGAATTCTCTAGTAAGGGAACAGTTTTAACTGTTTTTATTTTCATTTAACAAAAATTTTTTTTAGCGTTTATTTATTATTGAGAGACAGACACAGAGCGTGAGCAGGGGAGAGGTAGGAGACACAGAATCTGAAGTAGGCTCCAGGCTCCGAGCTGTCAGCACAGAGCCCGACGCGGGGCTCGAACTCACAGACTACGAGATCATGACCCGAGCCGCAACCAACTGAGCCACCCAGGTGCCCCTAGATTAGACCTTTAAAAGTAAGCTCTGCCTATGATAGAGATTATAGAAATAAGCTAGGCTTCTGGTCTGGTAAATGAAATCAACACTCAATAAACAAGGGGTTGATAATTCACTTTACGGGAGGATTGACATTGAGGCTTTTGGTTGTGAAGTGTATCAAAGGTTCCATTTGTGACTGCCCATTTCTCGACAGAGGACACAAACATGAAGCCAAAGAATTTTGCATAACTATCAGAGGTCAACCTGAACTCAGATAAAGGACCTGGAGTTACTACAGAAAGTGAATTTAACAGAATTTAACTGGGCAAAACAGAATTTAACTGGGCAAAACCTCCACTTGGCACACTTTCCAGGAAACAAAATTAGTATCTTTCACCTTAGACAAAAAAATGTTATAAACCAGTCGTTTCATTTGGTTAACCCCCTATTAAGCTTCCCTGGACAGCTCCTTTTTCACTTTATCCAACAATTATTTGTAACCTAGTTTTAAAAGACAGGCCACTCCTCCTTCTCACTGAAGCCACCTGTGCTCTTTCCATATCCTCTAGGACTTGGGATTCCCATTCTGTCTCTGTCTCTCTTGTCTTCAGCCACTCCGGTTTATCTTGTTCTTTTCCAGGAACACCCAAAACACGTTCAGATTAAAACCATGGAAAAAAAAAAAAAAAACGAGCTCTCTTTCTGTCCTTCTATTTCTCCCCAGTTACCAATCCTCTCTCTCTCCCACTTTATAACCAACTCTTGGATGAGTTGTCCAGAACTAGTCTCCATTTCCTTAGCGTCTCCATTCCTCCCCAGTCCTCCAACACCGCATCGACATTCTCACCGTAAAGTTTCCCTATTTTCAAATTCAGTGGACACTTACTGCTCTGCACGTTGCTTCTCCACAGCATTCAATACTGTTTCAGACACTCAGTGCACGCGTGTGCATGCACACACACACACACACATACACACACTTACACTTCCTTTATCCCTTATTTCTTTTATTTATTTTGAGAGATGCAAGCAGGGAAGGGCCAGAGGGAGGAGAGAGGGCATCCCAAGCAGGCTCCATGCTGTCAGGGAGACCCCAACATGGGGCTCGATCCCATGACCCCAAGATCACGACCTGAGCTGATATCAAGAGTGGACACTTAAGCAACTGAGCCAGCCAGGTGCCCCTCTTTAGCCCTTACTTTAAAATGTCAAAGGGACACTTGGTTGGCTCAGTCAGTTGAGCATTGGACTCTTGATTTCGGCTTGGGTCATGATCTCCTGGTTTGTGAGTTCAGGCCCCATGTCGGGTTCTGCACTGACACTGCAGAGTCTGCTTGGGATTCTCTCTCTCATAATAAATAAACTTAAAAAAATAAAATGTCAGTTATAAAGGTCAACAATGTTGAGTATTGTATGTCTCCTGAAACCAATTACTGTATGATTATTACTCATAATTACTATTATCAGTATTGTATATATTAGTGTAAATTATTTTCATTTTATATAAATGTATTTTTTAATTTTTTTAACGTTTTTTATTTTTGAGAGAGAGAGACAGAGTGCAAGCTGGGGAGGGCAGAGAGAGAGGGAGACACAGAGTCCGAAGCAAGCTCCAGACTCTGAGCTATCAGCACAGAGCCTGACGCAGGGCTCGAAGTCACAACCCGTGAGATCATGACGTGAGCCGAAGTCAGACGCTTAACCAACTGAGGCACCCAGGTGCCCCTCTATTTCGTTTTAATTAAGAACTTATTATATTGATTTAAAAAATATATGCATAGGTAGGTTCTATTTCTGAATTTCATTTTAGGTTAGTAAAAATAGATTTTCAAGTATTCATTAGAACAAGTTAGTGCTGGTCTGGTAAGATTGAGAATTTCTGCTCTAATGGTTCTAGCTTCCTCTTTGTAAAGACACCAGGGCAGTGACCCAGTAGAAGCAAGCTTCTGTACTTCCAAGGGCCCACGTCATTGCTTTCGGAAAAGATTCAGCTTATCAAGTAGCTGAGTGATCTTCTCTTAAACTTACGTGAGTTATTCTGGTCGTTCCTTAGTTCTTGTGTGAAACCACACAAGAACTTAATAATGGACATTCTATCACTTTTAAAGCTTAACTCTCTCACCGTGATGTGTGGAAGGACACAGAGCAGAAAAGCAAAACTCTAAGCATGTGATTTGTTTTGTTGTTGAAAACTATTGTAGTGAAGTTGTTTTCTGACCATGGTTCTTTCTTTGGAAAACTCTTATCAGGGGCTCAAGGCCATCTTTCAGTCATTGTTCCCAGGAAATGGTTTTTAGCCACTAGACTGCTTTGTGCGTATGGGTTTTTTCTTCCCTATACTGTAAGCCAGTTCTGTTTCAGTAGAAAAGGTTGACTGTATGATAGGTGGCTGTTCTCTGAAGAGTTCTTGTTTTCTTGATGGACCCAGGACCGACTTGTGGGACCACCCAGGGGACATCCCACACGGAACACACAGAGCGCAAGCCTGTGGCTCTGGTGGGGTGCGCGTTTGCTCCTTCTGCCTTTCAGAGAACAGGGGTCGCAGCCACATCTGCAGTGTGCAGGGGCACAGCTCTCCAGGGCAGCCAGGGGACCAACGTCCTGGAGAAGTTGGTAACAGGGCAGAGACGCAGCACAAGGGGGACAAAGGAAGCCATCTCAGCCCTGATCCCTGAGGATCAACACCATCCAGGGCACCTGGGAGCTTATTAGAAATGCACAGGTTCGGCTTCATCCCACATCCGTGACTCAGAGCTGCGTTTGAACAAGATCCACATGCGCTCCTGTGCACATTCTAGTTTGAGAAGCACTGCAGCTCTCACCTGCATTCAAGGCTGCAGCCTTCTGACAGCAGCACAGATGCCGCCCCCTCCAGGAAGCCTTCCAGGAAGGGGCTTCGGATGCCCCTTTCGCATCCCCCCTCCTCTGCATCCTGCCACCGCCACCACGTTGTCACCTGGATCTCCTCCATGTCCTTCCTTGCCTGTTGCTGAAGATCTTCATGTCTACCCTTCCTCAGAGGTGAGCTCTAGCCCAGATCATTCTGTACTCACCTTACATATTGCCTCAGAGCAAGCGCCAGTCAGAAGGCTCACTGAGCCAATGAGCGAATGAGTGGGCAGGTGATCGGCGGGACAGAAATGAAAGCCTGAAGTTCACAGAAGGTTAGGGGTTTATTTCTGTTGCTTCTTAGACAAGCCCTACAAGGTTTCAAACACAAAATACAGACTGTTTCAATGGCATTGATTTTAAACCTCAGACCATGGCATTTAGGACTTCTGGAGCACATTGGTTCAGGCACTTTTGTACCCAGAGGCACATAGAATTTACCAGGCTGAAAGGGAATGACCCACTCTCATGGGGGGTGCTGTTGCCAGCTGCCTGGTGAGGTAGGGAAGAGCAGCAGACACCAGATCAAGGCCCAACACACAGCCCCCCCCCCCCCGCCTTTCATGAGTCGACTGTCCAGTTGGTGGGTGGCCAGGTCCCCTGCTGCACCTGTTCCCTCCTGCCACCCCCACCTTGGAACCATTTTCTTCTCTTAGGAGCACCTGCAGCAGGAGGTGGACGGGGAAGGGGAGGGAGCATGCTGGATTTTGCTGTGTGTCAGCATCTTTGGTATAAGGAAATTCCCTGGGCCCAGGGAGGAGGGTCAGAGAAGGAAGGCCACCAGTACTGCCTGGGGTTGGAGATCCTGGTGGATCCCAGTCGCCCATGTTCTCCTTGCTTCCAATCAGCAGGACACTGAAAGGCCCTCATTGTGTTAAGCAAATGCTGGAATCTGTGCTTCGCCTGCCTCCTTTTCAGCGAGCATCTCCGAGGATCACGGCGCCGCTTCATGGGGGCCCATGTGGAAGGCAAACTTCTGCAGCTCAGCCTTGCAGGAGCAGAAGGAAAACATCTGCAGGAAGCAGACAACTTCGCCTGCGCCACCTTCCCTCCATCAGTCACCGGCCTAATGAGATACTCTTGCACTTGGCTTTTTTTTTTTTTTCCACCCCCTTTTCACTAAAGGACCCTAATGCGTTCTGCAGACATGAGCTCATGAAGCCTCTCTGGGGGAGGCAGGGGCATCCTCTTCTCGCTGTCTCGCCAGCCTTTGCTGGCTCGACCGTGCTCCTAAGATACCTGTGGCCCAGAAGACCCACACTCCCCATTTGGAGCAGAGGTCAGTGTTTGTCTCACTCATGTCTTCCGTTGGGACCCTGTCCCCTCTGTGGCTACAAGTCCTTTTTTTTTTTTTTTTTTTGGTGGAGAGGACAGATCATCCTGGTTCTGGGGTCGGGGGGGCTCAGCCAAGAACAGCTATTTATCCACAGGGGAAATCACAGCAGTTTCAGTAGGAACCAGCAAGGGTTGGCATGGGCTTCGAGGACACGTGTCCTGCGGCCCTGGTTGGGGTCCAGCCTCTTGTGCTTTGGGGCAGCAGACTGACGAGTTTGCAGCTTTGGTAGAAAAGACCCTCCCAACTATTCTGAGTGTAACTGACTGGGGTTGGTGATCCTTGGGGTCACCATTGCCCACGTGCTCCCTGTTTTCCCTGGAGCAGTGTGGAACTTGGAGCCAGTGAAGTTTTCTGGTAGGTTCTCTGCCTGGCAGCAGCAGAGGGCATCTGATGAGGTCCCAAGGTTTTTCCACAGGACCAGTTCAGCGGGGACAGTCCTTCGGTGCCCTGGGCGGGTCTGAGAAAAGCCTCAGCTGTGATGCTGAGGGCTGTCTGCTATGTTTCCCCCTCCCCCTCGAACTGATTTCCAGAGGGCCTGCTCTGGGCCTTCCTAAGAGATATCCAAACTAATGATCTGAAAGGTGAGAAGGCACAGTGGTTTGAAGAACAGTCATCACCAACTTAAAGGAGGGAAAAAAAATTACCCTTGTTCTCAAGACGGTTCATTAGTGGCTCCTACGCGGAGGTGACTTCACACTCCCGCAGGAGGATCAATGTGTAGCCGCTGTGGTGACTTCTGACTTTCAGGAAAAAAAAAAAAAAAAAAAATCTCCCCAGCTCAAGGAGGATTAGAGGGGACAGCTTCAGCCCCGACCCCGCAAAGGACTCATCTTTAATTTGCTCCCAGGGCACAGACACCAGGCTCACCCCCCCAGGGTCCTAGCAACCGCCTGACCTCCTGCTGCCGCTGAAGGTGAATGAGGGAGGAGCCCACCCTCTGCTCGCTGGCGACCCTTCCACCCTGTGATCCCATGAGGCTCCAGGCAGAGCTCTTATCTGCCCCCTTTGGGCTCCAACTCGACAAAAGCCTTGGGAAAGCAGCAAAAAGGGAGTGGGACACAAATGGATGGAATCCACCAAGGTACGAGCCTCTTACTGCCTTTTCTGTGCAAAGAGTGTGTGTCTATTTCTGCAGAGATCACAACACTGTGAGCTGCTGTTCTAACATCTGGCCCTTGCTTTTAAATCTACAAGTTGAAATCTCAGGGGCTCAACTCTTTAAGTATAAATGCAAATCCTGTTATATATATATATATGTGTATATATATATATGAAATATACATGAACATATATATCACACACACGTGTGTGTGTGCCATTCTGAATGTTGCCACCTACACTGGTGTCCCAGGAATTCAGACCTCACACCACCAATGTGTGCACCATTTCACCATCCTGCTCGATTGAGAAAAGCAGCCCCGGCAGGCCCAGGGCACTGTCCTGCCTGTGTCTGGTTTCTGGGGCCAGAGGCAGGCACCTCACACGTGGCTCGTCTTCTGGGCCAGGGCGTGGTCCATCGGCAGCATAAACTTGGCGGCACCGTCCTTCTCCCAGCCCCTCCGGATTCTGGAGAGTCTGCGGCTGAAGCAGGGCAGCAGGAACAGAGCTTTGGCCAGGATAACGACACAGGGCACCAGCAGCGTGAGCGTGAAGGTGGGAGGCAGGTAGAACTTGTAATGGCTGTCTTCAAAGGCACGGGTCCAGCCGTAGGTGAGCGTGTGGAGGGTGCTCAGCACGAGGGCCATGAAGCCCAGGGTGGACTGCAGAAGAAAGGAAGCATGGAGTTAGGGCCAGGGGGACGACAGACACAGCGATCCCACCAAAGGCTCACTGGCTTGCCTGGCAGAGGGGAAGGAAGGCAGGGGTTGCTTTGGTAGTCAAGACTCTGGGTTCCAGTCCCAGCCCCATGACCCCCTCTCTGCATGATCTTACTACTACTCCCTGAACTCTCTGAGCCTCAGTTTCCCCAATGGAAAAATGACAATCATGCCTCCAGCCTGCAGGTGTGTAGGGACTGACTGAATCATGAGCATCTGATAAAGTGAGGCGGTTTCTTCCCCAAACTGTGTTATTCTGGCAGCCACCAGAGGACTTCGATGGAATGCAGTTCAAAGACGTTTAAAAACATTGTACTAGTTTTGCTCATATTTCAACGTATCTTAGAGTACCAGGTGTCTCCCAGCATACCAAAGCCATAGTTTCACAAATAATGATTGGCCTAAGATGAGGGGAGATAAAAAGGTGAACTGGTTTTAGGTTGATTTAAACACAAAGTGACAAGCGTACTTGGCAGGTGGCTTTGGCACCAGTCGTGAGAGCGGCTCAAGAGGCCTGCGGGCCGGGTCACCTGACGCTATTTGTGAAGCCCTAGGCTTGATGGGTGCCGGTCCCTCCCCTCCAGTCCACACCCCGACTCACGAACACCTCCGCGGGAAACCCCACTAGGGCACTCTCCTGCCTGGAAGGGGATGCGCAGAGATGGAGACTGTCACGAACCTAAACAGAAGCTGCGGCCCGTAAATAGCTGGGAAGTGCTGATCTGTAGCTCTAGCCTCGGACTCTGTGGCAGGTCAAGTTCTTGTGGACGACAAATGAGGTGTTCCAGAGTCTACTGTTGGTGGTATAGTCTCGCATGACACTGTGATCCCGGGCAAGCCACTAAATCAGCCTCAGTGGGAAGTCCGTGCTTCCCAAAGCTGGAGCTGGAGATGTGGGGGAAGCGCTGTATGGATCGGCGTTCTGCAGCCCCCCAGATGAGGCCGGGGTGACGGACAGCACAGGGCACCAAGGGTTAGGGCTTCATGGCAGGTGGGGGGGAGAGGCACTGTGCGGTACTGAGGAACCACCAAGAGATTTGGGGCAGGAGAGCCCTGTGTTCATTGCATAAGGGATGAAAATAGCAGGGACCTATCAAGCAGTGCACACATTTGCATTTTCTCCAAGGAGAGCCTGTAAGGGTTTAATTGAAATGCAGCAGTATGACAGTCCCTCAGGGTACTCTTTATGGGTTGCTTTTGAGCTTTCCATGGGGAAGCTACAATTGGGCCTCCTGGATTTCCTTCCAGCCCAGCTTGTCAGCATCGATCCAGGGGTTTGGTTGAGAGACGGTCTTGTCCGCACACCCCTCAGGCACGGCTCGAAGTGGGTCCAATTCTGCTACCGTGCCTCATTCTCGCTCCTCCCTAGCGCGGGGGAACGCCTTGCTGATATCCACTCCAGTACAGACACCAAAGATGTGACACCTCAGTATGCGAAAGAACATTGTTTGGGAGAACTGCTTACAGTACTTCTATGAAGAAACAAACATTTTCTTTTTTTTTTTTTTTTTTTATAATTTTTTTTTTTAACGTTTATTTATTTTTGAGACAGAGAGAGACAGAGCATGAACGGGGGAGGGTCACAGAGAGAGGGAGACACAGAATCTGAAACAGGCTCCAGGCTCTGAGCTGTCAGCTCAGAGCCCGACGCGGGGCTCGAACACACAGACCGTGAGATCGTGACCTGAGCCGAAGTCGGACGCTTAACCGACCGAGCCACCCAGGCACCCCAAAACAAACATTTTCTAATGACCAGCCACTATATGTTCATAGAGAGGTTCCCAAGCACAGCATTCTTGAGCCCTGAAAAATACTAGTTGCCGGAAGACCCCCAGTTTCTATCCTCCTAGGCATCTCTGTTTTTCCTTAGCTTTTAACCACTTCAAGGATGTCTTTATCCCATCTTTAACAATTTCCTGGCTCAACACAGCCTGTTGGGAAAAGCCATCGTTGGATCTGTGCTACTCCCCACAGTCAGGTCAAATTAAAATGGTCAGTCCCCAAAGTGGAAGGCTCCCCGCCTGCGAGTCACAGCCAAATCCTCGTCACTTCCAGATGTATCTATCAAGAACGCCAAATCTCTTAGCAACTTCTGAACCACACCAACTTTTTCTTAGTTCTGATCTACTGATATTGAAGACTGGGGTTACAAAGGTCTCCAGCACTGAGAAAATATTTAGAATTAATATCCGCAATACATAGAGAACTCCTAAACTCAACAACGGAATACCAAATGACACAGGGGCACCTGGGTGGTTCAGTTGATTAAGCGTCCGACTCTTGATTTCGGCTCAAGTGATGATCTTACGGGTCATGAGTTCGAGCCCTGCGTCAGGCTCTGTGCTGACGGTGCACAGCCTGCTTGGGATTCCCTCTCTCTCTCCTTACCCCATTCACGCTCAAATAAACTTTAAAAAGAAAAAGAAAACCAAACAACCCAATTCAAAAATAGGCAAAGTACTTGAACAGAAGTTTCTCCAAAGAAGATCTCTGAATGGGCAATAAGCAATGGAAGAGATGTTCTGCATCACTGATCATTAGAGAAATGCAAATCCAACCACAGTATGTTGCCTCGTGCCTGTTAGAATGGCTACCATCAAAAAACCAGAAAACAAGTGTTGAAAGTATATGGAGAAATGTGAGACCTCGTGCACCGTGGGTGGGAATATGAAAGGCTGCAGCTGCTATGGAAAACAGGAGGGAGGTTCCTCAATAAATTAAAAATACAATTACCATGGGCTCCAGCACTCTCACTTCTGGTATACACCCCCAAAGGACTACGAGCAGGGTCCTGAAGAGATTGGTATATACCCCATGCTGGTACCAGCACTGTGCCCGATAGCCAAAATGCAAGAGCAGCCCGAGCGTCCACCAACAGATGAATCAATAGGCAAAGTGTCATCACTCTAAACAGTGGAATATTATTCAGCCTTTAAAAAGGAAGGCAGTTTTGGGGCACCTGGGTGGCTCAAGTTGGTCAAGCGCCTGACTCTTGATTTCGGCTCAGGTCACAATCTCATGGTCTGTGAGATCGAGCTCCCGCTTCAGGCTCCTCGCTGCCAGCGCTGAGCCTGCTTGGGATTCTCTCCCTCTCTCTCCCCCGTTTGTGCTCTCTCTCTCTCAAAATAAATAAATAAATGAACATTAAAAAAAGTGAAAAGGGGGGCGCCTGGGTGGCTCAGTTGGTTAAGCGGCCGACTTTGGCTCAGGTCATGATCTCGCGGTCTGTGAGTTTGAGCCCCGCATCGGGCTCTGCGCTGACAGCTCGGAGCCTGAAGCCTGTTTCAGATTCTGTGTCTCCCTCTCTCTGACCCTCCCCTGTTCATGCTCTGTCTCTCCCTGTCTCAAAAATAAATAAAACGTTAAAAAAAATTTTTTTTTTTAAAAAATGAAAAGGAAGGTAGTTTTGACACCTGCTCTGCCATGGACGAACCCCGAGGACATGATGCTAAGTGAAATGAGCCCGTCACAAAAAGACAAATACTACATCAGGGCACTTCTGTGAGGCAGTAAAAGTCAGAGACGGTGGAGTGGTGATTGCCAGGGGCTGGGGGTGGGGGCAGTGGGGAGTTAGTGATTAATGGGGACATGGGGTCAGTGTTGCAAGATGAAAAGAGCCGTGGAGATGGATGGTGGGGAGGGTTGCACCGCAGCGTGGATGTACTTAATATCACTGAACTGAACATTTAAAACTGGTTAAGAGAGTAAATTTTGTGTTATTTCACTACAATTAAAAAAAAAAAAAATTGAGGGGGAAGGAAAAGCCCCCAACACAGACCATCAGGAAAAAATCTTGAACAAGCCAGACGCCATGCTGGGGTCCCTCAACCAGCTCCCCGGCCCCAAACTGTTGCTTGCCTAACTCAGGTGGATTTACTGGGCTTTGCTCAGATGCCTGGGAAGTGCCTTTTACCCCTGAGTCTGGGACTGTGGTTTTCAGATCTGGTTACATGGTAAGATCGCCTGGGGGGCTGGGGAATAATATGAATGCCCACGCCTGGCCCGGAAATGCAGACTAGATTGGTTTGGGGTGGGGCTGAGGCATCTTTAGCTTTTAGAAATTCAGTGATGATGCTCCTGTGCGGGGAGGACTAAGAACAACTAATTTAGGAGACTCTCATCACCCAAGCCTTTCTAGCGTCAGGTCGAGAAGTCCCTGTGTGCCCTCTGCCCAGGCTATTTGATTAGGGTCAACCTGGCCCTACACCTGCCTTCCACAAAGATCCACTGAGGCCTTGATGGGCCCCCACTCTGCACTGTGGGGTTGCCCCAGATGCTGCAGCAATGAGAACCCACCCAGGCCCAGGAACCTAGCCCCTGTAGCCCCAGTGAGGCCTCAGGTCTCCCTCAGTGACATGCCCCGAAGCTCCCTACCCACGTGGGCCACCACCCCCAGCTCCTAGTTTGGAGTCATGGATTGTGCTGGGCATGTGTACATGCACTGGGAGGGCCCAGAGATGCTGCTCCTGCTCATACGTCATCCTTTTGCCATCCAAAATTCCATGCTGACAGATGGCAGCAAGCCCCAGCCTCGGGCTAATGGTTTACAGGGAGGGCTGAAAGTCAAAGACCAGCCAGTAACAAAGGGCCTCTTGACTTTCCAGTCCCAATGGGATGCCTGGATGATTCCAGCGAGTCTGTTCTCCTAAAACTCTCTGTCCTTGGGAACAGTCTGAAGATCCCACACACTGCCCCCATCCCAACAACGCCTGTATTCCCCAAGCTAAAGCCATTTATATTATACGTAAGCTCATTAGCAAAAAAGAAACAGCCAGATTGTCAGTGGTTTCTGCTGGTGCTCAGTTACTGTGGCACAGAGGGGCTTTGGCCAACTGCTCACAAAGCCGGGGTCAGAGCTGGTCTCTATCATTATTTCAGGCTGGTGGCCGGAGTGGGCAAGGTCACAGGAGGCTCCCCTACCTTTGGGGCCGACCTGGGCTTCTAAGAGCAGAACCCCGATTTCTCTGTCCAGGTGGGCTGCATTGATCCGGGTATTTTGCCACCTAACGTCTACCTGGCTTAGTAAGAGCAGTTAGCACAGCTGAGACCAAACCAAAGCAATAACAACAGCAAACAAAATTCAAAACTTTGAAAACAGTCCTAGGACCAAAAGGATAAACACAAGTCACTGCTCTGGAGTCAACACACCGTTTTGGTGACTCTTAGCTAAATAAACCATAGACCCAGGAGGCAGGCCAAGCCCATTGAGAACCATGGCTCTCCATGGTCAGTTTCTTTCTTTCTTTCCTTCCTTCCTTCCTCTCTCTCTCTTTTCTTTCTTTCTTTTTTTTTTTTTTTTTAATATTTATTATTTTTGAGAGAGAGAGACAATGCAAGCTGGGGAGGGGCAGAGTGGAGGGACAGAGGATCTGAAGCAGGCTCCGTGCTGACAGCAGCCAGCCCAATGTGGGGCTCGAACTCACGAACTGTGAGATCATGACCTGATCGGACCTGAGTCAGACACTCAACTGGCCGAGCCACCCAGGCTCCCCTCCAACAGCCAGTTTCTAAGCCTTAGTACCCTGCGGTGGTTATGTGTGGCAGCGGAAGGAGATGGGAGTGCTAATCTTATGGGGAAGGTTGCAACTTATCTCAAAACTCATTCAGCCGCTACTAAATACATGTATTGTGCATTTGACGTGTCCTCAGCTCACACCTTCCCAAGGACCACAGGAGGGGGGCACAGACATAAATGGGGACACTGATGCTCTGACAGGCTAAGAAACTATCTCACGGGGCAGCCACAGTCTAGGTCAGGGGTGGTCTGGGTATCTATTTCTCCAAGGGAGTTCTGGGACTCCAAACTTTGTGATGGAGGCTTACGGGAACCATCACATTTTTCATTACTGCCCAGTACACAACCACGTATGCAAACATGACTATTGGAAAAAATATCTATCCGGGGAACATGCAAGGCACTCTGACATTCTGTAACATCCTATTTCATTTGTAAAAAGCTGGTTGCGATCCACCAAATTGATTTCGTGACCCACCAGTGAGAATCGACCCCAGTTTGCCAACACTGCCCTGGACCATTTGGACTCCCAGGGCTGGAGTGTCTCGGCATCTCGTGAACTCAGAAATGGGTGGTTGGTAGCTTCGTCAGGGAGAGTGGAGATGTGGCCACACGCCCCAAGCATAATAGCAAAATGCTTTTTGTTTTCTTCCACATATCACTCCCACGGTGGCTCAGGACACCTCTGTAGGCATTAACCCCATCTTCTAAGAGTGTAAAGCGAGGCTTGGGGGAGGGCGCGGGTCATCGGCCCCCAGCTCGAGCTGGGACAGGGGGAGGCAGAGCTGGACCCCGGGCTCCACGCGCTGACGGTTTGCACTCTTGGGAGACAGAGCGTTTGATTTTCTGGACGGAACGTGGGCGTTTGACTTCCACAAGTAAAACCCTGCCATTGTTACCTACCCATCTCCTGGCCTCGCAACCCCCCTGCTCTTGCAGTGACAGAGGGGCTTCCATATTTAGATTTCAACTCTTAAATATGTAAAGTCGAGCGCGGCTGCCAAGGTTCCGGGCACCTTTTGCTAACAAAATCAAATCCTCTGGCTTTCTCCGGCAGCCAGAGCCGGGGCCTGTAATCTACAGCTGCTTAACGGAGCAACTTGCTGGTGAGGGGGGCAACCCACCATCTGTTTTAATTGTGGATGAACCCCGCACCCCAGGATACTCTGGGCAGGAACGGAAAAATCCTAGATTTGGGTGTGCGCCACATGAGGATTAGCGGCAGATAAATAAAATTCCTTTCTCCCCCCTCCAATGCTGGCCTGCGTCAGCCCCGAGTACTCCTCTGGGAACCTCTGGAGATGAGCAGAGCCAGGGAGATTCAGAAACATCCACTTAAAAAACAAAACAAAACAAAACCACCACAACTTTGTTTTGTTCTAGGGTATGTAAGCGTCCCCAGTCAGGAACAATTAATTTGGATTACGTAAGAGCACTGCTCTTATGATCCCTCTGCTTATCCTGTACCATGTCCTCGCCACACAGACAGGATGTGTGACAGATTTTTTGTTGATAATGGGGGTGGATATGATAGCTGTTCTCTGCCCTGATACAGTATCGATGGCAGAACCCAGCATTAGTCAGCACCTATCCACGGAGGGGATGAGTTAATCCACCAACACATGGGGGCTGACCGCGTACTTTGTGCAGAGAACAGTGGGAGATGCCAAAGAAAGATAAAAAAAAAATGTCCCCGTCTCAGTTGTCCTTTCAGTTGCAACGCGGCTATGCCTGTCGTGTTCCCTGTCACATCACAGACCTAACACGACGCCTGGCATGCAGTAGGCGCTCAATAAGTATTTGCTGAACTAATACAGGTGCAAAGACCCTGTGCCGTCAGCGGCATCTCCTCAACTGTGTTTGCTGCAGCGTAAGTAACCGTTATCTGAAAAATCACAACAAAAAAACAAGACAAAACAAAAAAAGAAAAAGAAAAAAACAAAAAACGGGGGAGGGAAGGGGCTAATGGTGAAATAAGGTGGGTGTCTTGTAGACGTTACCGGAATCTCTGCTGGGTCAAAGTGCACTGTGAGGCTCTTAGGGGAAGGCAAATCTTTTCTCAAATTTATTTGACAAGAGACCTCCTTTCCTCTGGAGTTTTCAGAGGAACGGTGGTCCTTTGGGAAATGCTGTGTTTTACCCCCGATACCCTGGTGAACCTCATGTTCACCTCCTCTTTGCCCTGTGTGAATCAAGGGCCTAAAGGGGACAGCAGGGCCAGGTTGAGATGATGTTGCCAGGTGGCCGGCTAGGCTCACTCACTGGCTCACTGATCCCAGCTAGACGGGTGAGATGCTCAAGGATTGTGGAAACTGAGAATGTTTTAGCCCGGGGTTCAGTGTTCTGTCATCTAAATTTTTCTTCTTTTTAAAAAAAAAAAAAATTATTTACTTTTGAGAGGGATGGGGGGCGGGGGAGGGGCAAACAGAGAGGGAGAGAGACTCCCAAGCAGACTGTGCGCTGTATCTCACCAACTGTGAGATCGTGAACTGAGCCGAAATCAAGACCCTTAACCGACTGAGCCACCCCGGCGTCCCTGTTGTCTGATTTTGTCACGCGCCTATACCCGGCTTCCCCAGATGTCATGAGGACGGAGCTTCGTCTGCACCCCCTTTATCAAGAGACTTGGCTGAGCCCTCAAGGCCCCGGGAGGCCCTGGCATCTGACTGAACTGTCCTGTTGCACACATTGTGAAAGCCGAGGCGGTTCCCAGAAGGGAAGGTGCTTGCACACGAGGGTCGGGGCCAACGTAAGCTGAGGAAGTGAGCTAGGGCTCACTAGCGCAGGCAGAACTACCTTACCTGAACGAAGCTGAACTCCCTCCAGTTAAGCGAGTTTGCAATGGATGGCAGTGAGGTGACGGCCAGCAGGGACAGTGTGCCGAGGGCCAGCACTCCCAGGGAGAGGTATATCTCCATCCTCCAGACTTCCTCCTCAATCCACAGGTGGCTCTTGTTGGCCAAGACCTAATGGAGATGGAAGAAAAACCGTGAGCACAGTGGCAGAGGTCGGTGGCCTGGGGCGTGGGCGAGCTGGGGTTTTAGGACTGGAGACACGCCATGCTAGCTAACGTGCCCGCCACACTCAACGTGCGCCTGGTCCTGTTCGAAGTGCTTCTTAGGCATCAGCTCCCCCAATTTACAACGCCACAAGGTAGGGGTCGCTGTGATCCCCACTTTATAGATGAGGGAAAATGAGGCACGAGGATCACGTAACTTTGCCAAGGTGACACACAGGGTAGTGGACGGCGGGGCTGGGATTAGGACCCGGGCAGTCTGGGTCTCGGCTTTCACAAAGCTTCCCGGGGCCCGTGAAGCAACACAGTCACGTGAGCTAACAGCAAGGGGTCCGAGAAGTCAGTAAGACATACAGGCCCTTCAAACATGACCATATCACGTGGTTTTCCGGGCCCCAGATCCCCCAAAGGAAGGAAGAGCTCTGCTAGCTTGGAATCCCTTCAGCCAGATGGGTTCATGCCTCCGCTGCCTGGCTCCCCTTCCAGACTGTCTTACCCTCGACCCTTTACCTTCCTGTTCCCCCAAGCTGCCCCGGCCACTGGCTTCCGCTGAGGGCACGCACACAAAGACACGCAGAGACACTAAAGCCCTCGGCGCTTCCCGACTCAAAGCCACCAGCTACCATCTTCCACTCTGTCCCCCATTTCTGCCCAAGGAATACAGCTTTGGCTCAACCATCGTGCCAGGCAACAGGGATGGACATCCATTGCCAAGCAATGAGCACTTATGAAGCACCTGCTGTGTGCTGTGCCCTGGGCTGCCGGGAGCAAGGGTACCTGCCCTCACGGAGCTCTGGGATCCCCTGCGGAGCTCAAAGGGCACAAGCATCAGGGAGGTCTGCAGGGCCCAGAGACTTCTCCCCCCCAACTCCCCACGTGGAGTGCCCGCGTGCCTGCCACGCCATGAACAGCACACACGAGGAAGCTTCCATTAAGGTCCTCGCAGCAGAACCGTCATTTTCCATCTAGACCAGGTAGCAGAGTTCCTGGAAGTCAAGGTGTTCTCTGAGAAGCACCACGAAATGCCACTGCTTTCGTGCTACAGCTGCAGACCGAGGAACAGTATTTTCTGTCAGGAAATGTGACTCTGCCTCAGCCGGCAGGTCTCTGCTGTGCAAAACAGAATGACTCATACAGGTTTTTGAGACACTATTTCAGCAGGAAAGAAAAAAATGACCCAAGTCCAGTTACCAGAGACAATATTAAAAATGAATCTGGTGAGGGGTGCCTGGGTGGCTCAGCGGATTGAGCGTCTGACTTCAGCTCAGGTCATGATCTCACAGTTCGTGGGTTTGAGCCCCGCATCAGGCTCTGTGCTGACAGCTTGGAGCCCGCATCGGATTCTGTGTCTCCCTCCCTCTCTCTCTCTGCCCCACCCCTCCTTGCTCTCTGTCTCTCAAAACTGAATAAACATTAAAAAAAATAAAATAAAAAAAATCTGGTGAGCTGAGCAAAATGGCTGAAAACCTGATAGGACAAAGTTTAAAGAAACCTAGAAAATGCCATCCTCCCCCCTGCCTCCCCCGGTGCTTTTCCTGCAGTTGAGAAACACGATTGCCTCTGTTCTATTTTAGGGCCGGTTGGCTCACACTGGTGTCTTTAAGCCACTAAGGGACCAGGAGTCCGGGACCCAGGTTCTCGTCCTGACCACTAGTTGTATGTGACTGGCCAATCCCAGCTCTGGGCCTCTGTTTCTCCGCTGAGGGCTAGAAGAGGCCACGTCTGAAATCCCACAACGGTGCTTGTGTACTGAGCACGTGTCAGCATTTGCCAGAAGGGTCTGACCGCTACTACCCTGCAGAGGGCGGAGAGGTCCCCCCGCGTCACGGGCTCCGAGTCTTACACCTTCGCAGTGTTGACAACTGCCACTGAGTAAAGTCATCTCCCTGTAAGTTGTTTGTTCTTCAGATACACCTCATTAGTCATTCCTTTCTGCGTTTCGGTAAAATCAGGCAGTTAATGTCATAAGTCAGAGTCTGGATGATTACACACACATACCACACTTGCTTGCAAAATGTCTTGTGTTTTTCCTCTGATATTTCCACTCTGCAGTGACTCTGCGAAGCGGAGGGGTGAGGTGGGCAGGGGAGCAATGGATGGCGAGGAACCTGCATGAGGACCTGTATCCCGGCTGCCTTCTATAGCCTGTGGGATTTTTTTAAAAATTTTTTTAATGTTTGAGAGATAGAGCACGAGCAGGGGAGGGGCAGAGAGAGAGGGGGAGACACAGAATCCGAAGCCAGCTCCAGCCTCTGAGCTGTCAGCACAGAAGAGCCCGATGCGGGGCTCGAACTTGCGAACCGCGAGATCACGACCTGAGCCGAAGCCAGACGCTTAACCGACTGAGCCACCTGGGCGCCCCCTAGCCTGTGGGATTCTTAACCAACCTCCTGGGCCACTGTGCTGTATCTGGTGGGCTCCCCAGTGACCAGTGTCACACACGACTGCCTGGAATATAGATTCGACAGCTCCTCATTCCCCTGGTAATTCTCCCACGTTTACTGCTAACCCAGTTGGCCACCTTGAGAATGACCAGGGTAGTGCTTGCCAGCAAGGGATGGAATGGTGGCGTTCACACGTGGGGATTCCTTTCCCTGCGCGTTGAAGGCTAGATCCTGAAGGACCCAGGGGCAGGAGGACCAGTGAGGCTGTGGCTGAAGTCCCTCTCCACATCCCAAGGGTGGGCGGTGGGTGGGAAGAGGGTGGTGCTGACCACCAGCCAAACTCGGAGAAGGGGGAGGCAGGGTGTGAAAGGCAGCCTTTGGCAGTGGGAGAATGGCTTCGATCTCAAGGCTGGTGTTCCTGCCGATGCTGCCACTAGGGGACAGTCACGAGACCCTCGGCAGTCTCTTCCTGGCTAATCGCACCGCTGTCTCACTTTGTTTATTGCAGGGGAAAAAAGGATGATGTTTGTGAAATGAGTAGCCTGTGACTGACGCACAGTAGGTGATTAGTAAAATAAATGGCTGTGCTGTTGCTTTTAATGGCAGCGAGGCAGTTACATTACTTCTTGACCTACCTACACTCAATGTGTCCTCCTCCTAAGAGATGCCTAGTATTGGCTTCATAGTGGCACAGACATGCACCGGGAATCTGTGTTAGGAACTGTGGACCTCAAGGGGTGGAAGACCCAGTCGTGGAACTGAGTGGGGGCAGAAGACAGACCTGTAAATGAGTGATTACAAAGGAGTGCATGATAATAACCCTAGAAGTGTGGACGAAATACAACAGATTACAAAGGTGGGTGTGGGTGAGACAGGCAGGCAGGGGGAGCTTAACAGAGGTTGGGTGTTAAAGGAAGAATAAAAGGGGGGCGCCTGGGTGGCTCAGTCGGTTGGGTGTCCGACTTCAGCTCAGGTCATGATCTCACAGTCTGTGAGTTCGAGCCCCGCGTCGCGCTCTGTACTGACAGCTTGGAGCCTGGAGCCTGCCTCGGATTCTGTGTCTCCCTCTCTCTCTGTCCCTCCCCTGCTCATGCTCTGTCTCTCTCTCTCTCTCTCTCTCAAAAATAAATAAAAACATTTAAAAAAAAATAAAGGAAGAATAAAAGGAGCGCCTGGGTGGCTCAGTCGGTTGAGTGTCTGTCTGACTTCGGCTCAGGTGATGATCTCACAGTTTGTGAGTTTGAGTCCCGCATCGGGCTCTGTGCTGACAGCTCGGAGCCTGAAGCCTGCTTCGGATTCTGTGTCTCCCTCGCTCTCTGCCCCTCCCCAGCTCATGCTCTGTCTCTCTCTCTCTCTCTCTCTCTCTCTCAAAAAACAGAGAAACATTAAAAAAATAAATAAATAAAGGAATAAAAGTTCGTCAGACTGTCGAGGTGTCCCAGGGTGGGGACTCTGGGCCAGGAGGAATGAGCTCTGCCCACTCGGAGGACAACATGGGACCTGAGTGTCACAGGAGCAGCGGGGAGAGAGCACAGCTGTGCTGTGAGGAGTCTATCATTATCCCGAGGACAGTGCAGGACCATTGAGCGCTTTTCAGCAGGGACACAGCTAAGACGCAAATTTTAGACTCTCTAACAGCCTGGACTAGGTTTGGGGCGAGGGGAAGAAGAAAACAGTTGTGTGGGTTAAACATTTCCTCTGATCTCGATTTTGATCTTGAAACGCACTTCTAGGGAACCACATAAGCAAATCAGAAAGCGCTACGCAAATATTAATTATTAGGTGATACTACTTTCCACAAACACGGTCTCGGGGGCTTTCTCTACAGCTGGGATGTAGCTCTGCTTCCAAATCTGTAGACTCCGGGGATGGAAGGGACCCCTGCAGAGTCTCCCGTGTCCCGGCTAATGTGGTCCCTTTCTCCAGTGGCCCAGTAGGGCAGCTGAGGTGGTGACCGCCTGCCTGCCTGGAGGCCCCGAGAGGATGGCCCCTGAGGACAGGCTGGAAAAGCCACAGATCAGGCAAGAGCCTGGCAAGAACAGGCAAGAGGCAGAACAGCCTCAGCCCTCAGCCCTCCATCTCAGAGCCCGGGGGTGTGGCTGACCCACAGACTATCCAGCCTCTACTCCAACCACCCCAGGTTCAGGAGACCCACCACTTCCGGGCTGCTCTGTGTCAACCCCTCACCTCCATCTAACCCCCCCCCCCCTCCCCAACATACTCTGCCAGCCCTGGCTCTGCCCTCCAGAACTCTGTAGGACAATGTAAAGCCCCTTTGCATGACAGGCCTTCACCGTCTCCAAGTGATCGTGTCCTATGGGAGTGATGGTTGCCTGGCAACCTCTGTCGGGGACCTGCAGCCCTACAGGGCTGTGGACCTCGGGAAAATTACCTTGCACGTGCCCCTCTGCACTCTGGTATTTGCATGGTGGCAAAACTGGGTTAACGTAATATCAAGCGGAGCCTTGGTGGGGCAGAGAATTTAGAGTGGCAATCAGAGGGTGGACGGGGGTACAGCGGGCGCAGGGGTTTACCCGGGGCTCTAGGAGGGAGGAGGCATCACCTTCTTCTCCACCCACTGCTTGAAGCACCTGCCACCCGTTGCGGGCAGCAAACACGGTGCCAGTCCCCAAGGAGCCGTGCAGAGCATCCTGCCAGCAGGCTGGCTCGTTTTAGAAGAAAATCTCATCAAAGAGCATCAAAAACATTAGCACTGGGAGGGGCCTCACGACATCAGGGCCTTGAGGACAAAAGAGGGACTGTGACTTGCTGAAGGTCAAAGTCTTTGTGCTAATGAGTGATGCTGGGGGCCAAAGAGTTTAGGACTCTGGCCTTCAGGCCTCCACGCCACCCCATGTCAGCTATGGCAAGGGACCAGACTGTCTTACTCCCTTCTGGGGCCCCAGGGCCTGGTAGAGCCGGTGCTCAGGGAATGAATGAATGACCTGAGTTCTGAAATCATTTGCTCAACTGTGAATTCGGATTTATTTTCCCCACAGGAAGCAGGAAGGGTATGAGCATGGGTCCGCAGAATGGCCGGATCTGAATCCCAGGCTGTGTGACTCTGTCAAGCTACATAACCTCTCTGTGCCTCACTTTTCTCATCCATAAAATAAGGGTAGTATATAGCCCCTGCCTTACAGGAATAAGGGTTAAATGAATTCACGGTATGTAAAGCGTTTAGAATGGTACCTGGAACATAGCACGCTCTTCTTAAGGGTTTGTGACTATTGTTTTTTTCCCTTTTTCTCATTTCTAGTGGGTGTATTGCTTCTCTGCCTGAAATCTGGGGTTCTTCCTTTCCCTTAGGAAAGCCTAAGCCCACAGGCACAATGATGCCAGGTGTCTGTGGGTGGGGAAGAACCATGGCATCTGAGAAGCTGCCAGCAGGGAAGCAGGGGCCCCCAGAGGAATAAAAGCTGGGATCTGTGGTTCTCTGGAAGCGGCCCAGCCTTGCCTCCAGCTCCTGCTCTGGGGAGGTGGCCGCATGGCAGGGAAGGGCCCGGCCCTGGTAAGATCCCTGCATCCCAAGCAGCAACAGAAACTTCAGGGGCTACCTGGGCTGAAGGAAAGGTGGATGAAAAGTATCTCCCCGGCACTTGGGCCAAACTCCGTTGAGTGACGAGTGGACTACGGTGGGAAGGAACCCATGTCCCTGGCTGGGGGCGGGGGACTGGAGGTCGAATCAAGCAGATGGGGGAAAATAAAGAAAAGCGGTATTGCTTTATAGACCTGAGCTTGGAACTCAGAACCAGGCCCTGTGAGCTTGTAAACCAGGAGGGAGCAGCAGGGGGCCCTTTTCTGTGGGTACAGGTGCCAGCTGACCCTGCCTGTGTTGCTACCCGGCTTGGCCTGAGGGCCCCTCCAAGGATGCCGGGGGAATCCTTCTGGCAAAAAAGCACCACGTGGGTTTCCTAAATGAATGAAACTGAGCACGCCCCTCCCTCCCCCCAAAACACCTTGTTCCTGCAGCCTTCCTCACCTCCGCTGACTGGCAACTGCATCAGTCCAGATGCTCTGGCTAAAACCTCGGAGTCATCCCTGACCACCCCACATACCCTGAAACCGACAGGCTTCCAAACTCTGTGTACTCTGGCTTCAAAATATGCTTTCAGTACTTTCGTGCCCCCGGCTGCTCCCACCCCACTCCAAGCCCCTACGGACTCCCGTCTGGGTTCCCGTGCAGCCTCCCGACGGGTCTCTCGGCACCTGCCTTTGACCCCCTCTACAAGAGTGGTTCTCCGTGCCGCATGGACAACAGGCCGTGAGACAGGTAAAACGTCAGGCAGATCACCTCCCCTACCCAGAACCCCTCGTCAGCTCCCGGTTTCACCCAGAGTCTAAGGCCAAAGCCCCTCCTTGGCCTTCGGGGCCTCCCTGGTCTGGCTTCAACATCTCAGGCCTGGCCCACCCCCCGCTGCGCTGGGCTTCCCCCAGGTTCCCCAAATGCGCCAGGAAGCTCGCCCACGGGAGGGCCTCTGTTCTCGCTACCCCCTGGGCCAGCCGCCACTGGCCACTCCCCCCTCCTTTCGTCTCTGCTCGCCCGTCGCCCCCCTCTCGGCAAGGCCTCCCCTGCCCACCTTTAAAGCTGTGCTCCACTCTACTCCCTGCCTGGCTTTTCTCCTCAGCCTCCCCCGCCTGGCGCCGTGGCCGCCGGCTTTGGGACTCTCCCCGACCCTCAGCATCGCGCGGCGGGGCCAGAACCGGCCGAGGGCGGCTGGCGGGCGCCGTACCTGTTTGATGGCAAGGTTGACCACCTCGTAGCGGTTAACGCGGCCCAGGGGCAGGCAGAAGCTGTAGAGAGCGTGCAGGGCGGCGCAGAGGAAGCTGAGGAGGCCCAGCTGCTTGCGGTGCTGCAGCCAGTGGTCCAGCCAGTCGGGGAAGCGGCGGTACTTGGTGCCCCGGCGCAGCTGCAGGGCGGCCGCCAGCACGCCGGGCAGGTACACCAGCGACAGCAGCACGTAGGCCACGCACGGCAGCGTCGTGTTGACCACGGACACGGGGAGCTTGTAGAACTTGCTCTTGCCGTCCCGCACGTAGGGCTGCAGGACGTCGCGGATGAAGTTGTAGACGTAGAAGAAGGTGAAGAGGCCCAGGGCCAGGAGGGCGGGCACCTTCCAGCCCGGGAGGAGGCGCAGGGGCATGGCCTCCACCTCCCGGGCCGAGGCCAGGGACCCCATGTCCACGGGCATGAAGCCCATGGCCCGTACCACCTCCGAGACAGCACGCTTGGCTTCCGGCTGGTCGCTGCACATGGGCACCTGTGGGGAGGCGGGGGCGGGGGATCAGATCAGGTCACAGGCCCCGGGGGCGGACAGGGCCTCCGAGAGCTTCTCGGCCAAACTCCTCACTAGCGGCTGAGAGAACCGAGGCCAGGGAACCACAGAAGGTGTCTCTGACTCCCGGGCCAGGGTCTTTCCTCGGCCCCCTATAGCCTCCCAGCTCCCCCGCTCCAGCACACCCCCTACGTAAAGAGAGGACCCAGGGCTCACCTGACAGTGAGCATTTCGTCCGGTTCATTGCCATCAGCAACCGCAAGCACCGTACCCCCCTAGGCAGCCCTCCAGGGGTCCCTGGAACGGGTGCTTTGAGAACGGTGGCCTGCTCTGGGGGTCGCCCACTACTTGGGCTTTGCATGTGGCCCAGAGCGTGCAGCTGTGGTTGCAGCTGCATCCCTCGGTCCACAGTGTCCCCTTCGATGGTGTCCCTCAGCCCCCTGTGGCCCTCAGCCAACCCATGAGCCAGCCCCAGCCTCGTCGCCCACGGCTTCCCACCATGAGCTCCCCGTGGGCACATTAGCGTCCTCAGATCTCTGAACACTGTGGCCTTGCTGACACTATTATGGTCGGTCTGGTCCACCAACACTGCCTCAGCCCCTACTATGGGCCAGGCTTTACACAGGCAGCCCTCAAGCCTGTAGGTTAGCACGTCCCCATTTTTCAGATGAGGAAACTACGGTCTAGAAGCATCATTTCTCACCTCTGTACCTTTGCAGGTTGTCCCCTCAGCCTGGACTGTCCTCCCTGCTCCCTGAACCTGACAACATGAAGCGGGACCGAGCCAAAGCTGACCTTGAAGTCTACCCCAGTTCTGTTCCCTGCAGGCCCTGCCACCCAGCCCTCACCTGCTGTCCCTTGCCTATTCACATGTGGGAGTCCCATGACGCAGACGTAGGTAGGGTGCTTCAGTCAGGGGTAGAGAGACACCTGTGGGCTCCCCCACAGGCTGGCACAGAGCTGGGCAGAGGAGGCATCTGAGCCGGACAAATTGGTAGAGGTTCTCACACTAGAGCCAGACATCCTTCCTCCAGGAAAATGGAGGTGGCCTCTTGGCGTTTAAAACCACCTCATCTTCACAAAAGCCCCTCCTGCCAAGAACTGTATGCAGCTTTGGCCATTTCCTGGAGCCATTTTCCACCTCTAGACAAAACCTACTATTGACAATTCTGAGAAACCGACTCAGTTCTTGGAAGCTCTTGGAATCAAAGAGCTGAAGTTTGGGACTTGCCTGCTTCCTCAGAACCTGGCACATAAATGTGTTACTTTCCTAAGTCCACTCTCAGAGCAAAGTCTCTCCTCTCCTCGACTCCAAGTAGTCAAAAGAAAGCCATCAACCTCTTCCTCTTGGCCCACTGGGAAATCAAGTTGTCACAGAAGAACGAACATGGATTTCAGATCCATATGAACTCGGTTCACACCCAGCTCTCCAGCTGTGGGACTTGGTGTAAGTAAGTTAATTGACATTCATGAGCCTCAGTTTCCCGCTCTGTAAAATGGAACCTTGCAGCGACGGGAGGTGGGCTGAGATAATGCGCGTAAAGAGCCTGGCATACCGAGGGCCCTCGACAAATGTTAGCCACTTATATTTACTGTGATGATGGTAGGTATTCCCCTGGCACCTACCTGCCTGTTCCCATCCCTCGGGCCGGACTGCAGGGTCCAGGCAGAGATGACGTTGAAGGCCTTGACCACCGTGCAGGTGGGGAAGAGGGAAGCCAGGTACTCAGCATTGGACTCGTGGTGCCGAAGGTGCTCCTGCTCTGTGGGGTTGCTCACATCCACGAGGATCTTGCCAGCCAGCTGGTCACTGAGACCGCACAGTGAGGAGTAGTGCTCCCGGAACATGGCCACAAAGATGACATCAGGGGACTCCACTGCATCTGCCTGGAAAGTCACTTGTGCAGCCGAGGGGAACAGCCCGGCCGTGCGTTTGGGGTTGCGGCTTCCCACCACCACGCTGAAGCCAGAGCTCACCAGGCGTGCGGCCAGGGAGCGGGCGAAGTCTCCGCTGCCCAGGATCCCCACCTTGGGGGCCTCACTGGGGACCTCGGCAAGGCTCCCATCACTGTCCAGCAGGTGGCGGCTGATCAGCGGCTTGTCCATCTCTCCTGACATCTTGGTGGCTGGAAAGAAAAACAGAACTTGATCAGCGGAGAGCTCCGATGACCGTCTTTCATAGCACCTTCCTCTTTCTTGTCCACTGTAACCACATGGTGGGAAAAGAATCCCCAACAGCCCTTCAGGAGTGTTAACATGTGCCAGCACAGAGGGACAAGCTGGGTGAGACCTAGCGCCTTCCCAGGGAGGGCCCAAACTCAGGAAGAAAGGGGAAGACCTCTGCCCTCCACCCTTTGGCCTTCATCCTGAACTGTTTCCTTGGGACAAATCTGCAAGCGTGCTGCGAGAGAAGCGTATAGAATTTCCATGAGGGGTGCCACACAGTGCCATCCTTCTTTTCAAAGGAGGGTGTGACGATTACCGCCCAGAAGGGACCCCCATCTCACCACCGCTGGGTGTTCTCTGATTACCAGGAAGGGCGATGTGTTCTTGTGCTTGTTTACATTTTGCATTCTGGGAAGGCACCTCTGTGCTCTTCCTTGAGGAGAGGATGAGCAGCTTGAAGGCAGGGGGACCTCATCTTATTTGACTTTGGGTCTCCCCATTGGTCACACGGCCTGGTACAGAGATGGTGCTCAATGTTTGCTGAATGAATGAGTGAACACTGAAATCCTGCTCTCAGAGGGTAGAACGGGAGTGAGACATGACAGTGAGTGGGGCCCTGAGATCTCCTTTACTGAGCCTGACATATGAGAGAACATGGGGGAAAACCGGACTTGGGCCAGAAGCTTCTAATAAACTTGGATAAGGGAACATTCTGCTGTCATTGTCACCAACTTTTTTTTTTTTAAGTTTATTTACTGTGAGAGAAAGCATGAGTGTGCGAGCAGGGGAGGGGCAGAGAGAGAGACAGGAGAGAGAATTCCAAGCGGGCTCCGTGGTGTCAGCGTGGAACCCAATGCGGGGCTCGGTCCCAAGAACCGTGAGATGGTGACCCGAGCCAAAATTAAGAGTCAGATGCTTACCTGACTGGGCCACCAAGCTTCCCCTGTCACCGACTTCTAACTGAAATTTGCAATTTCCCTCAAGTATGAATGTTCGTAGCAAAACACAATAGTATTAGCAGGACCTGTGAGGTTGTCACCAGTACTGGCCGGTGTCGTATCCCAAGTTTAATTGTGAAAGAGTTCTTCAAATACTATTTAAGCTTTTCACTAACTTAAAATCATAGTACCTATGAGCTCCTAAACATATAAAGCAAATATTAACAGATGTGAAGGGAGAAATAGACGGTAATACAATAACGATAGGGGACTGCGCTATCCTGGTTTCAACAATGGATGCAGACAGAAAATCAGTACAGAAACTGGACTTGAACTATACTTCAGACCAAATAAACCCAACAGACACACACAGAGCGTCCCATCCAACAGCAACAGAATACAAGTTTTCTTCATATATCCACAGAATATCCTCCAGGATGGATCATATGTTAAGTCATAAAACAAGTCCTACAAATTTAAGAAGATTTAAATCATATAAAGCATCTTTTCTGTATTTTTTTAATGTTTACTTATTTTTGAGAGAGAGAGAGAGAGAGAGAGAGCAGGGAGGGGCAGAGAGAGAGAGAGAGAGAGAGAGAGAGAGAGAGACACGGAACCCCAAGCAGGCTCCAGGCTCCGAGCTGTCAGCACAGAGCTGGACGCGGGGCTCGAACCCGTGAACCGTGAGATCGTGACCTGAGCCTAAGGCGGACGCTCCACCGACGGAGTCACCTGGGCGCCCCTGTTTCTTTTCTGCCCACAATGGCCTGTAACTGGAAAACTGGAAGATTCACAAGAAAGTGGAAACGAAGCAATGCACTCCTGAACAACCGATGAGAAGAAATCAAAAGGGAAATCCAAAAAATCTTGAAACAAATTAAAATGGAAGCTCAGCACACCCAACTTATGGGATGCAGCGAAAGCAGCTCTAAGAGGGATGTTTATAGCTTGATGCCACCTTATGAAAAAAGAAAGTTCTCAAACAACCTACCTTTACACCTCAAGGAACTGGAAAAAGAGTAAGAAAGTCCAAAGTTCTAGCAGGGAGAAATAAATAATAAAATTCAGAGTAGAAACAAATAAAATAGAGGCTAGAAAAATAGAAAAGATCAACAAAACTAAGACCTGGTTTTTTTTTTTCAAAAGACAAACAAAATTGACCAAATTTTAGCTACACTAAGAAAAAATAAGAGGGGTGCCTGGGTGGCTCAGTCGGGTGAGTGTCCGACTTCGGCTCAGGTCATGGGTGATCTTGAGGTTCCCGAGTTCGAGCCCCGTGTCGGGCTCTGTGCTGACGGCTCAGAGCCTGGAGCCTGCTTCGGATCCTGTGTCTCCTTCTCTCTCTGCCCCTCTCCCACTTGCACTCTGTCTCTCTCTCAAAAAATAAAAATAAAAATAAAAATAAAGAAAAAGAAAAAAAAAGAAAAAAGAAGACTCCAAATAAAAAAATGAAAGGTACATTGCAACTGATACCACAGAAATACCAAAGATCATAAGAGACCATATTATGAACAATTATATGACAACAAATTGGACAACCCAAAGGAAATGAATACATTCCTAAAAACTTACAATTCACTAAGACTGAATCATGAAGAAATAGAAAGTCTGAACAAGCCAATAATGAGTAAGGTGACTGAATCAGTGGAAAAACAAAACAAAACAAAACAAAAAAATCACCCAATAAAGAAAAGCCCAGGACTGGCTGGCTTCCCTGGTGAATTCCACCATGTATTTCAAGATTTAATGCTTACCCTTCTCCAACTATTCTAGGTTCATTTTATGAGGCTTGTGTTACCCTGGTACCAAAGCCAGGTAAGCACACTATAAGAAAAGAAAATTACAGGCTGATATCCTTGATGAACACAGACGAAAAAATCCTCGACAAACTACTACCCAACTAAATTTAACAGCACGTTAAGATGATCCTATACTTGGGACGCCTGGGTGGCTCCGTCGGTTAAGCGTCCGACTTCGGCTCAGGTCATGATCTCGCGATCTGTGAGTTCGAGCCCCGCGTCGGGCTCTGTGCTGATGGCTCAGAGCCTGGAGCCTGTTTCAGATTCTGTGTCTCCCTCTCTCTGATCCTCCCCCGTTCATGCTCTGTCTCTCTCTGTCTCAAAATAAATAAACATTAAAAAAAAAAAAAAAAAAAAAAGATGATCCTATAGCACCATCAAATGAGATTCATTCCTGGGATGCAAAGATGGTTCAACATGCACAAACCAATAAATAAAATGTGATACCCATTAACAGAATGAAGGATAAAAATCATGTGGTCATATCAATAGATGCGAAAAAAAGCATTTGACAAAAGTAAACATCCTTTTATGATAAAAACTCTCAAAAATATTGGTATTGAAGGAGTATACCTCCACATAATAAAAATTATATATGACAACCCCATACCCAACATCATACTCAATAGTGAGAAGCTGAAGGCTTTTCCTCTAAGATCAGGAACAGGAAGGATGCCCCTCTTGCCACTTCTATTTAACATAGTACGAGATATCTTACCCAGAGAAGTTAGGCAAGAAAAAGACAGAAAAGGCATCCATTTTGGAAAGGAAGAAGTAAAATTTGTCTCTGTTTGCAGATCACATGATCCTACATATAGAAAACTCTAAAGACTCCATAAAAAAATCCTGTTAAAACTAAGAAACTAAATCTGTAAAGCTGCTGGATACAAAATCAACTTACAAAAATCAGTTGTGTTTCTTTTATTAGTTTATTTATTTATTTTGAGAGGGAGACAAGTGGGGAGGGCCAGAGAGAGAGGGAGAGAGAATCCCAAGCAGACTCCATGCTGTCAGCACAAAGCTGGAAGCACGGCTCGATCTCACCAATGGTGAGATCATGACCTGGGCTGAAATTGAGTCAGGCACTTAACCGACTGAGCCACCAGGCGCCCAAGTTATGTTTCTAAGTGCTAACAATGAGCTAGCTGAAAAAGAAATTAGGGAAACAATTCCATTTACAATACCATCGAAAAGAATAAAATACTTAGGAATAAATTTTATCAAAAGGTGAAAGATCTGTATATAGAAAACTATGAAACAAGGACGAAAGAAATTCAAGACACAAATAAACAGAAAGATAGCCTATGTTCATGGATTGAAAGAATTAATGTTGTTAAAATGTCCATAGTACCCAAAGTGATCCATAGACTTAAAGCAATCACTATCAAAATTCCAATGGCATTTTTCACAGATATAGGAAAAACAATCCTAAGATTTGTATGGAACTGCAGAAGACCCCAATAGCTAAAGCAATCTTGAGCAAGAAGGACAAAGCTGGTGGCATCACACTTCCTGACTTCAAATTACATTACAAAGCTATAGCAATCAAAACAGTGTAATACTGGCATAAAAAGACACATAGATCAATGGAATGAAATAGAGTCCAGAAATAAACCTATGCATATAAGGTCAACTAATCTTCAACTGAGGTGCCAAGAATACTCAATGGGGAAAGGACAGTCTCTTCAATAAATGGTGCTAGGAAAACTGGATATACGCATGCAAAAGAATGAAACTAGACCCTTACCTCACACCATACACAGAAACCAACCTAAAATGGATTAAGGACTTACTCAAAAAGGATGTAAAACCTGAACTGTATAACTTCTAGAAGGAAACATGGGGAAAAGGCTCCTTGACATATGTCTTGGCAATGATTTTATTTTGTTTTGGTTTTTGACTTAATACCAAAGGCACAGGCAACAAAAGACAAATAAGTGGGATGACATCAAACTAAAAAGCCTTTGCACAGCAAAGGAAACAAAATGAAAAGGCAACCTATGGAATAGGATAAAATATTTCTAAACCATCTATCCAACATAGGAGTAATTTCCAAAATATGTAAGAACTCATACGACTCAGTAGTAAACAAAACAGGGGCTCCTGGGTGCCCCAGTTGGTTAAGCATCTGACTTAGGCTCAGGACATGACCTCACGGTTCGAGCCCCCCATTGGGCTCTGTGCTGACTGCTTAGAGCCTGAAGCCTGCTTGGGATTCTGTGTCTCCCCCTCTCGCCCCTCCTCTGCTTGCACTCTCTCTCTCTTTCTCAAAAATAATCATTTAAAAAAAATAGTAAACAAAACAAGACAACCTCCCCCGACAAATAATTCAATTAAAAAATGGGCAAAGAACCTGAATAGACATTTTTCTAAAGATGGCTGACTATAGGAAAAGATGTTCAACATCACTAATCATCAGGGAATGTAAATCTAAACCACAATGACATATCTCCTCAAACCTGTTACAATGACTCTTATCAAAAAGTCAAAAGATAATCAATGTTTATGAGGATGTGCAGAGAAGGGAACCCTTGTGCACTGTTGGTGGGAACGTAAATTGGTGCAGTTATTATAGACAACAGCATAGAGTCTCCTCAAAATATTAGAAATAGAAATACTATATGATCCAGCAATCCATCTTCTGGGTATTTATCCAAAGGAAACAGAATCACTATCTCAAAGAGATATCTGCACCCCATGTTTATGGCATCACTATTAACAGTAGACAAGATACGGAAACAACCTAAGAGTCCACTGATGATGAATGGATAAAGGAAATATGGTATAGATACACAATGGAATATTATTCAACCTCAACAAAGAAGGAAACCCTGACATTTGTGTCAACATGGATGAGCCTGGAGGGCATTAACACTACCTGAAGTAAGTCAACACAGAAGGACAAATGCTGCAAGATCTCATTTATATGTAGAATCCAAAAAGGCCAAACTTAGCAGCAGAAAGTAGAATGGTCACCAAAGGCTGGGAGGTGGGGAAGTGGGGAGTTGTGGGTCAAACGGCATTCATTCTCAGTTATCAAATGAACAAATTTGAGGGATCTAATGTCTAACATGGTGACTAACGTACAGTCGTATAACTGTATATATGTATATACTGTATATGATCATATACCATAGTCCTATAACTGTATATACGTATATACCGTATATATGCGGTATTATATACTTGAAATTTGCTGAGGGGGCCCTCCAGTGTTCCCAATGCACACAAAACAATGCTAATTATATAAAATGGTGGCTATGTTAATGACCTTGACTGTGGTAATCACATCAGCATCTATGGATAGCAAAACATCACATTGTACACCTTGAATATATACAGTTTTGTCCATCATACCTCAATAGGGGTGGGAGAAAAAAATAGCATCATAATATCAGACCTGCCACCAGAGGTTGTTATTTAGTGTACTCATAAAGAAGCATGCATAGTACTTTTGCACATTTAAACACATATTTTGGGAGCTGGGTTTCACTATAATTGGTCTCCTTTGTAACCCTATGTTATTTTGTGTATGTAAGAGCATGATTCTAAGCAGAAGTTCAGAGGCTTCGCCGGCCTGTGGTTCCATGCGAATCCTCGGGCCAAGGGCTAAGAGCCACTGCCAAACCAGTGGAGCAGTGGGGATGGCTTTTAACCCCGTCTTCCCATTTTCCACAGCAGTGTCCTGGGTGAGGCATGTGTGTGTGTGTGTATGGTGGGTTCAAGGTCTCATGCAAGGGGGAGGCAGGGGGACCAGGGGGCTGTGCCTCAGCTCTACCGTGGACTAGCTGTGTGTCCTCGGACAAGCCCTTGTGCCTCTCTGGGCCCCAGCTTCGACCTTTGTAAATGCAGGTCACCCTCTCTGCTCTGAGATGGCAAATAATGCAATCTTAAAAGGCTTTGAAAACTGTGACCAGGACATTTGATAAGGTGGCGGCAGCAACTCCTATTTATGGGGTACCTACCACGTGCCGGACACTTCTCTAAGGCTTTCCACGGTGACAGTCACCTGGGCCTCACGGAACCCCAGGAAGTAGGTGCGGTTAGAATTCCCAACTGGAAGAGGAGGGAACTGAGGCTCAGAGAGGTCGAGGAACGTGCTCCAGGCGGCACAGAGGGTAACGGGGAAAGTAGAAGGGAGCACAGGTCTGTCGGCCTCTGCAGCTAAGCTTCCCCAAGAGTCTTACTGCCCAGACAGAGGGCCCGCCCAGAGCTACCCCAGTGAGCGGCAGAGCTGGGACGCTGTGGCTGAGAAGAGGGGGTGGGGTCGAAGGGGACATGCATTGCAGCTCACGTGGGACTCATTTGCACACTCTGATGGGCACGGTCCCTCCCTGCAAAATCGGAGAGAGTTTTCTGCCTGGTTCTGGGAACAAGGATATTTTTCCAAACAGCGATGTGCTACCCTTTGTGGATGCAAGTGGGGCTCCTGATGCTCCCCGGAGAGCAGGCCCGGAGTTGCATGTCTGCTGAAGGCCACCTTCGGCACCCAACTCTGCCTGGTTCTAATTCTGTCACTCGCTAGCCGTGGCCTTGGGCCTGTGAGTGCCTCGGTCTCCCCAGCTGCACAAGGGAGAGAATCACAGCACCTGCCTTAAGGGGAGGTTGTGGGAATAAGTAAGTCAATATACATAAGGCACTTAGAACAGCTGGCACTCGGTGGGTGTTGGTCAGTAGTCATAAGCAAATTCCGGTGCCGGCACTGCACCAGCAGCAGGGGCGAGGCAAAGGAAGGACTGAGAAGACCCTGCCAAAACCTCTGCAGCCCTGGGCAAAGGGGGAGAATCGGGACAACCTGGCGGGTCAGGCTCCAGGGCCAGCATGGGGGAGGTGAATGTAAGCCGCTCCACGGGGACGCCCGTGTTCCCTGTGTCAGTCAGATACACGGGGACCTTCCCCAGTCACTGCACCAGCCACCTGGG
The DNA here is from genome assembly GCF_023721935.1 of Panthera uncia. NCBI lineage: Eukaryota > Metazoa > Chordata > Mammalia > Carnivora > Felidae > Panthera > Panthera uncia. The sequence continues at coordinate 100,782,439 of NW_026057584.1, read as the reverse complement.
GACACCAGCCCTGGGGCGGGGGGGTGGGGGGTAACCATTCTGAAGCCTCCAGATCATCTGCTAGCAATTTGGAGGGTCCCAGGTGGGTCCTTCCTGGACAGAAGAGTCCCCTTTGCTCTTTCCCCGCCTCCCTCCCATCGCTGGAATAACTACCAGGTGCTGAACACCCTTCAGAGAAGAAACGATGAGAAAGACGCGGTCCCCGCTCTCAGACTGTTTACAATCGTGTGCGTGTGCGTGTGCATGTGTGCGGTAGGGGACACATGAGATGTGTCCACGCCTGCCTGGACACAGAGGACCAGCGGATGGAGCCCGGGAACAGACACCACTTCCAGATGGAAGCCAGGGAGGGCATCTGCTGGCCCCCGAGGAGCCCCACATGGTTTCTACGGCCTCGCGGCACACGGAACCAACCCAAACGGGGGAGAATCGGCGACACCTAGTCTTTGAATCCTGTCCACACTGAACCCCAGATTTAGCATCCTCGGGTGGGGAGGGCTTATTTGGGGCTGGCGCTCGAGGCTCACAGCCCAGAACCTGACTTGGTATTGGCTTCCTTTCCGGGAGGCCAGCAGCAGCAGGAGGGAAGCCCGGGCAGGGGGACTCGGGGTGGTCCCAGATGTGCCCAGAACTGGCCGTGGGACATCGGAGCGTCACGGAGCCTCTCAGGTTGGCTTCTCTAACCGAGCTGCCACGCCCAGCCCCGCAGCCTACATCTTGGCCTATTAAAGGCCTCAGACTTCATGTCCTAAGGGGCCTGCTTTCAGTCATAGGCCGAATAGAAACCAAACACGGCACCCCTGAGTGCTTCTTGCCACCAAGATTCAGTCCCCAGGGACAGGAAAATGCGGGGTTGTCACCCCGCCTTGTGAAGCCTCTCATCCCGGGACAGCTCCTTCCTCTACAGTTCTGATGGTGCTGGGGTCACATCAGGACCCTGCATCATTTCCTAGCAGGGTGCCTTTGGGCCTCAGGCCCCCTCCTTTAAATGGGGGTGCTAACTGTACTTTTCTCCAAGGGATGCTGTGAAGATGAGTTAATACGTGCGAGGGCTGGGAGCCAGCTTTTCTTTTCTCTTCTTCTTTACAGTGTTTATTAATTTCTGAGAGAGAGGGAGGGGCAGAGAGAGGGGCTGCTGACAGCACAGACCCCCGAGGCAGGACTTGAACGCCCGAACCCCTGAGGTCGTGACCTGAGGCGAAGTCAAACCCTTAACCAACTGAGCCACCCAGGTGCCCCTCGGAGTCAGCTTTTCTGGCCGATGCGTGTGCTCGCGTGTGTGTGTGTGCACGTGGGCATGTGTATGGACTGTTCTCTGAGGTGCTTCATGGGCCGTGGTCGCCTCTCAGCACTCTGCCCTTCCGGTGCCCAGCACAAAGTCTGCTGCTGGCGTGAAGGCCAGCCAAGGGAGGTCAGGTGGCAGCAGGCCTAGAGGCCCCAGGGGTCCAGCGCAGCCCCTGCTGCCTGTCCATGTGGCCCAAAGGTAAGAGAGTGAGTGACTAATCCTGGCTGGGCCCTGGCTCCTGGGTTGTTCTATTTACAGATCTGGAGGAGGGAGGAGGGAGGAGGGAGGAGGGAGGAGGGAGGAGGGAGGAGGGAGGAGGGAGGAGGGAGGGGATCAAATTACAGCTGGAGTGGGGGTGGCAGGCTGGGGCCCCTCAGGTGGCACACAGGCCTGCCCACCTGCCCCCCACCCCCACCCCTGGACCGAGCTGCGGACAAAACACAAAAGGGCACTGAGGCTCAGTTGTGCGGGAACTGGCACAAACTACGGGTCCCAAACACTCTGGGTGTTTGCCCAGGCTTGCCTGGTTCCTCCCACTTTCCGGCAAGGTCATGACTGGGCTGTATTTGTGGCTGGGAGCCATGCAGGCTCCCCTGCCCCCTCCTGCCCACTGTCAGGCAGGTCACTAATGGTAGCCAGTCATGACGCGGGCAGCCAGCCCTACAGCTTTTTCTGGGTGGCCAGCAACCAACCTTTCAGGCTCAAGTGGCTAGGGCAGTCCACGGCCACAAAGGGGTCAGGGTGGCGTCAGATGTGGTGGGGGGTGGGGAGGCTGGCTGAGGCACCCTTGCAGCTGGATGGAGGCGGGGTGCCTTCCACCCCTTCCTGTGCAGAGGTGGGCTTGAGCTAACATTTCTGGCCCTGGCTGGCCCTGGGCACGAGAGAGGACTATGGCACAGCTCTCGCCCTCAAGCGGCCCACAGTTATCTTCAAACTTGGTTTAAATTTTATCTGGTCAGTAAAATTAAATTTGGGATGCATTCCTATCACCGCTTTTTACTTATAAGTTAAATACATTTAAAATGTTATCATTTGTGCTGACAAATCGTCATGAGGAACACAAAAAGATGCTGAACGTCATTAGCTCCCAGGGAAACACAAATTAAAACCCTTTGGGGCGCCTGGGTGGCTCAGTCGGTTAAGCATCCGACTTCGGCTCAGGTCATGATCTTGTGGTTCGAGCCTCGTGTCGGGCTCTGTGCTGACAGCTCAGAGCCTGGAGCCTGCTTCGGATTCTGTGTCTCCCTCTCTTTCTGCCCCTCCCCTGCTTGCGCTCTTTCTCTCTCAAAAATAAACAAACATTAAAAAACAAACAAACAGGGGCGCCTGGGTGGCTCAGTCGGTTAAGCGGCCGACTTCGGCTCAGGTCACGATCTCGCGGTCCGTGAGTTCGAGCCCCGCGTCGGGCTCTGTGTTGACAGCTCAGAGCCTGGAGCCTGTTTCAGATTCTGTGTCTCCCTCTCTCTGACCCTCCCCTCCCTGTTCATGCTCTGTCTCTGTCTCAAAAATAAATAAAAACGTTAAAAAAAAATTAAAAAAAAAAATAGAAAACAAACAAACAAAAAAACCACGAGACGCCACCACACACCCACCCAGACGGCTTAGTCAAAAAACAAGACGGAGAGAGTAAGCGTTGGTGAGGATCTCGAAGTTCTAGAAACCACCTCCAGTGTTGACGTAACAAGAATATAAAATGTGGATGCGATTCCACTCCCAGGTGTATACCCGGGAGAACTGAAAACCCACAAAAATGTGTACGCCAAGATTCCTGGTACTCACAATACCCCAAATGTTGAAACAACCCAACGTCCATCAACTGGTGGCAGGATAAATAAAACGTACTCTATCCACACGATGGAGTATTATTCGGCAACAAAAAGCAGTGAAGTCCTGATACAGGGTACAACACGCTGGATCTTGGAAACGCTATGTTAAATGAAAGAAGCCAGTCACAAAAAGGCCGCTCATATGACTCTCCACTTATGTGAAATGTCTAGACTGGGCAAGTCCATAAAGACAGAAAGTAGATTAATGGTTGCCAGGAAAAGGGCTGGGGTGGGGGGTGGGAGGAATGTTAAGTGACTGCTCATTGGTACCGGGTTTCTTTTTCAAGTGATAAAACTATTCTATTTTTTTTTTTTAACATTTATTCATTTTTGAGAGACAGAGACACAGCGTGAGGGGAGAGGGGCAGAGAGAGAGGGAGACACAGAATTCGAAGCAGGCTCCAGGCTCTGAGCTGTCAGCACAGAGCCCCACGCAGGGCTTGAACTCACAAACCGCGAGATCATGACGTGAACCGAAGTCGGATGCTTAACCGACTGAGCCACACAGGTGCCCTGAAACTATTCTCTTTTTAAAATTTACTTATTTATACTTGAGAGAGAGAGAGAGAGAGAGAGAGAGAGAGAGCGAGCGCGCACCAGGAGAGGGGCAGAGAGAGAGAATCCCAGGCAGGCTTTGCATGGTCAGCGTGGAGCCAAATGAGGAGCTCGAACTCAACGAATCGGGAGATCATGATCTGAGCTGAAATCAAGAGCAGATTAACCAACTGAGCCACCCAGGCGCCCCAGTGATGCAACTATTCTAAAATGGATGGTGGCGAAAGTTATACAGCTCTGAGAATATATCAAAAACCACTGGGTTGTATACTTTAAATGGGTGAGTTGTATGGTATGTGAATTGTAGCTCAATAACGTTGTTATAAAAAAAAAAGAGAGAGAGAGAGAGAGAAATTGAGGGGCACCTGGGTGGCTTGGTCAGTTAAGCGTCTGACTCTTGGTTTCAACTCAGGCCACAATCTCGAGGTTTGTGGGTTCGAGCCCCACCCCAGGCTCTGTGCTGACAGTGTGGTTCCTGCTTGGGATTCTGTCTCCCTCTCTCTCAAAATAACTAACTTTAAAATACATACACACAAAAAAGAAATGGAGATAGCACAGCCCGTTACTGAGGTGCGTGAACCAAGGGTACACTTGCCTTGGGTGAGAGTCCAAGAGCTTCTCATGAACTCAGTGCGTGGATTCTGTGACATTGGCATCGGTGGCTCTAAGTTATTCCCTAGTTGTTTCCCACATATCTGAGTTCCTAAGCCCCACGGCCTCTAGAAAAGTGAGGCTTATGTAGTCAGCACTATTAATTATTGTTGTGGGGGAGATGGCACCATGGGCTAGTCCACTTAGCTTCCGAGTGGCTTCCGCTCACGCAGCTGGTCCTCTGCACTCCGTGCCATGCAAGCAGACGGCCAGTCAGGGTCACAGTGCGTGGCGTGCAAGGAGGGTGCCGAGGTACCAGGCCGAGCCTTCTGGCCCCCAGGATGGGTCAACGAGCAAGGCAGATGTGCTCCAATGAGAGGGGCAGGGAAGCATCCCCTGCTACTCTGCCAAACGACAGAGGGTTTATAGAAGGGCACACAGCTGGAAACTAGCACAGAGCTGCTAATCTCCTAGCGCGAGGTCTCATCCATTCCCCCAGACTCATCCCCTCCTTAATTAGGCAGAGGATCAGCCCCCCGAGAGCCATCGTGGTCACTGGGAGCTTGTCCAGCCAGGCTAGGCTGGCTCCCCTGAGTGCAGCCATTAGATCGTCGGTTCAGGGAAACATCTGGGTGTTCCCGATTTACTCAGAATCAGTCACCGTAGTAAACTGCAAGGTAGGCCAGCAAGAACACAGGCTTGGAGGCGGCTGGGGTCATATTTCAGCCCCTACCACTGATTAGCTAGGCGGCCTCGACGAGTCCCGTTACCTGAGCCTCAGTTTCCTCATCTGCACGTTACCCACTTGAATGAGTTGTAGTAAAGATCATGGGGGACAAGCGAAGTGCCACAACGTGAGCCTGTTAAATTCAGTCACTCTTCATTTTGTTCCTCTCTACCTAGGATTTTTAAAAACCTTTTGTCTGTGTCAAGCAGAAATAGACGCACCTAAATCAATACGTGGCGTTCTCTGCTGAATGGAAACATTTACTCTGTAATTTTCTAAAAATGTGCCCTGAGACGACGGCCTGGAGGTTGTGCACACATTTCGCACCAAGGCAACTGCAGGGAGAGACTGGCTGCTCTTTGGGGCTCAGGGAGTGGAAGAAGAGTGGGCAGCAGAACACGGACAGGGGGGCAGCAGAGAGAGGTTGGCGGTCAGGAGTGAGGCACCAGTGTGGTTTGGGACTGGCCCCTTGAGCTCTCTGGGGACCGCTAGTCCAACATCCAGCTCCCTGCAAGGAACGGTCCTTGTGCCACTGGTGTTCCTAAGCCACCCTCCCTCACCAGGATCCCCAGCTCCTGGATCAAACCTGCACAAGCTGCCTCTCTGCCTCCACACCCCTGAGAGTAGCCCTTTCCCACTGACGGTATTGCTCTCTTTCCCGTCTCTCTTCTCCCCGGGCTCTCAGCTCCTCAGGGTTGGGAATGGAGTCAGACTCACTTTTGTAACCCCAGCAATTAGCCCAGGGCCAGGCACAAATGAGGTCACACCCGAGCTGCACCTGGGTCATCTGGAGTGCTTGTTAAAACAAACCGCTGGGAGGGGCGCCTGGCGGGGGCTCAGTCGGTTGAGCGTCCGACTTCGGCTCAGGTCACGATCTCTAAGGTTGGTGAGTTCGAGCCCCGCATCTGGCTCTGTTGCTGACAGCTAGGAGCCTGGAGCCTGCCTCGGATTCTGTGTCTCCCTCTCTCTCTCTCTGTCCCTTCTGCACTCGTGTTCTATCTCTCTCACTTTCAAAAATAAATAATAAAACATTAAAAAAATTAAAAAACAACACAAAACATACTGCTGGGCTCCATCCCCAGAATTTCTGCTGCGGAGGCTCCCAGGACCACACTTTGAAGACCACTTCAGAAGATGAGCATAACAGGGGCTGCGCAAGGGGTGAACCACTCCAGATGTGACTTTTTTCCTGGGTTGTTAAAGTCAGGCTCAGCCCTTAGCCTGCCTCCTCCCCTAAGTCCTCCCTGTCCCCTGGGACCCCTGGTATCAGTGCTCTCTCCCCATGCTCCTCTCAGCCATGGGAGGCAGGTGCATGTGCTCCAATCCCCTGACCCGCCCAGAGCTGGGTCCTTCCAGCGGAAAGGGGATCAGGGCCGTGGCAACATTGCTCCCAGAGTCAGTGGGGCAGACTCTCCACAAGGTGCTCTCAGGGCCTCTCCCCTCCCGCACGTGGGTCATCAGGCCCATTGCGGGCTGAGGGAGAAGAGAGGGGTACCACTGGGCAACTACACAGATCCTGGGCGGCCCAGGAGCCCCCCAGCACCCTGACTGGAGACGTCTTCCGGGAGGACTGAGTTTTCTGGATGGCCAAGAACTCAGGTGGCCTGACTTCATACCCAGGGCTCGTCCACTACCACAATTTGACAGGTGGGCTAGGAAGAAGTGTTCACTGGACCGGTTCATTACCACCCGCTGCCAGCACATAGGCAGGAAGGTGGTCAGCGCTGGTTGGCAGGGGGAAGGGGGAAGTCCCCACGGTCAGCACCAAGGCCAGGGTCTTGACACAGGGAAAATGGTAAGCCCTTAGGTTCCCATGCTACACGACCCCCGGGGGGCACCACCAACGTTGTAATCCCCGTAAACAGCAACCTCTACAGTTGTGCAGTGCACATCCTGTGCAGTTTTATGCAATGGTCCTACCAATCCTAGTCTGCAAATGGTTTGTTATTCCCTGAATACCTACTATGTACCCATGAGGTGTTCTGGCAGGAGGCCAGAAGATGGTCTAGCCTCTTGGGGCAATTAGGGGAAAAGCCAGCTACATCCTACGGTGAGGAGAAAAGTGCTTTCATGAGGGCATGCCCAGGCACTGGGGGAGCCAGGGAGTGGCTTATCTCTGCCCAGTGAGGTCAGGGCGCTGGCATGCGGGGGCAGCCAGCTCCCTGAGGGCTGGTTAATCCAGCCAGGCTGGAGGCTATCAGGCGGCGGCTGCTGAATCTGCAAGCCTCAGCGTCTGGGGTTGGGTGGCTTCTTGCTTTCCAGGGACACCTGGAGCTGCAATCCCTGGGGCCAGAGGGGTCCCTTGTGGTCTGTGGCCGCCCCAACCCCCTCCCCTCGCCATTGTGTGGGTTGGCAGAATTAGAGATCGGAGCCCCCGATTACTGGGCAGAAGGAGGTGTGGAGGCAGGGAAAGGGGCAGAAGCAGCCAAGACAAATAAGGGCAGCTCCAGGGGCTTCTGCCAAGGAGCTCAGCCTGCCTCCCTGGCCTGGTTCCTGAGCTTGGTTGGGGATGCAAGCTTCCCCAGCTGATGGGCCACTTTTTCAAAGAAGCTTCTGAGAGGCCCTGACTTCCAGTAGCATCTTTCTCTGGGCTCCTAAGGGCACTGGAAGTCAGCCTCCGCTCTCCAAATGCTCTGTGTGGGGCGGGTCATGCAATTACTCCCCCCACCTCTCCCCCCACCATGGGCTGGCTCCAGGCAGACCTCTGACTTCGCCAAGAATCCCTGAGAGCTCAAAAAGCTGGTCCAGGCAGCCCTGGGAGATGTCCCGGCTTCCTCCCGGATCCTAGGGGATCTTGCATTCTGGGACACACTTTGTATCTGGCACTGTCACCCCACTACAATAGGGTCACTTCTTACTCGTTTCTGTGTCTCTAGCACCTAGACTGGGGACTGGCACCGACTAGGTGCTCAGTTAATGTCTGCAGCTTGAATGACTTCACCGCTAGTTTCTGTGCCTGAGGGCAGAGTGTATTTAGGAGTCCTGGCCATTCTCAGAACCTAGCGGGCCCTCCCATACCCCGGGGTGATTAAATACTACCATAATTTCTAATCCCTACCACAGCCTGATCAGGTTGTCAGACCTGGCAAGGCATTTCACTCTTTGATAAACTTAATCACACAGAAGACTTATTATGCACAGAGGGGTTTAAACCCAACGAGACTCACACAGCTCTGGCCAAAGTGGAAAACCAAACACCAGATGTGAGCCAGAGCGGGGAACAGCCTGGTACGTGGGTACCCATGAAAGAGGGCTTCAGGGATGCTGGGTCAGTGGTTCCAGAGCCTCTGGGCTTCTGACCCAGCAGGGAACAACCATTCGGAATGGTCTGCCCAGTCTGCATGAGGCAGGGGTGTCCAGGGGCAGGTGAGGCCCAGATTTAATCTTTTTGCCTGGAAAGCCCCTTCCCTCCAAATGACAAAATTCAAGGTCTGGCAGATACAATGGTGGGTAATTTCCCTTAGGAGTAGAGGGTGATGGGGTCCCTGATCACCCCTCCCCATGTGCTAATGTTGATAAGTAAAACGATGGGAATGCAAGCTGGTGCGGCCACTCTGGAAAACAGTATGGAGGTTCCTCAAAAAACTAAAAATAGAACTATCCTACGACCCAGCAATTGCACTACTAGGCATTTATCCAAGGGATACAGGCGTATTGTTTCAAAAGGGTACATACACCCCCATGTTTATAGCAGCACTATCGACAAGAGCCAAAGTATGGAAAGAGCCCAAATGTCCCTCAGTGGATGAATGGATAAAGAAGATGTAGTACACACACACACACACACACACACACACACACACACACACACTGGCGTATTACTCGGCAATCAAAAAGAATGAAATCTTGCCATTTGCAACGACGTGGATGGAACTGGAGGGTATTATGCTGAGTGAAATGAGTCAGTCAGAGAAAGACAAAAATCATATGACTTCACTCACATGAGGGCTTTAAGAGACAGAACAGATGAACATAAGGGAAGGGAAACAAAAATAATATAAAAACAAGGAGAGGGACAAAACAGAAGAGACTCTTAAATATGGAGAACAAACAGAGGTGTGGGAGGGGGGATGGGCTAAATGGGGAAGGGGCACTAAGGAATCTACTCCTGAAATCATTGTTGCACTAGATGCTAACTAATTTGGATACAAATTTAAAAAAATTTAAAAAAAATGACAAAAAATGTTGATAGTAAAACTAATATAATTCATATTGAAATTCCCAGTCCGGTGAAATGAACAACAGCTTCTGTAAAACCTTTCCCATTTTATGAATCTGAAATAACAATCTATTGTTATGCAATACTTGCTATGCAAATAGAAGCAGCTTAAAGGAAGTCTTCTAGTTCCCTCTTCCCTCCACATGATTGCCCCTAAAGTCACATCGTGTAGAAATTCCGGGCCTCCCCAGGGCTGTGAGGTCCACCCTCCCTTACAGGGGCAGTGGGACAGACACAGCCCAGCACCTAGCAAGAGCCTAGCACGTGGCACATTTGCAATAATCAGGCGTCAAATGAACAGCAGACATTGGGAGGTGTGGCCGGACTCACAGTGCAGAGAGATCCTGACAGTGGACTTGCACCCTTGGGGTCTGGCCTGCGAAGGCTATCATCACTTCCATTTTGCAGATGAGAAAACTGAGGTCCAGTTAAGACTTCCTTAAGGTCCCAGAGTTGGCTCTTGCCTGAGTCCCATTGGGTCCCTGCATTCAAGCTGCCTCCTGGGTGGTGAGGGCGGCCAGCTCGTGCTGGGGCATGAATAATAGCCAGTCACCTGGTCTGCATGGGGCTCTGGGGTGGTCTGCTCCCTTCCTCCCGCCTTTCCGTCTGCCCTGCTGGGCTGCCCAGACTCACACTTTCCAGCCTCTCATTCTCAGCTGTTTCTGCAAATCCGGGGCTGCCCTCTATCCTGGATTCCAAACCACCACAGCACGGGTCCCAGGCCCTCCGTCTCCCTCTCCCTGAGGGGTCTGAGAGGCAAGAAGGAGGCTCCACCTGGGTCCAGGCACTCACCCCAGACCCCTCACAGCTGACCTCAGCGGGGACAGGACAGAGGAGGCCAGTCTCAAATCCGGGTTTAAAAGCTGGGTTAGAGCCGCACACGTCTTAATTGGTACATTTCTATTTTCTCTGTGGGCATTTTTCCTTGCTGATGGACTCTTACAAACATTTTACTGTTGTATTTCTTGCACTACTGCCTGGAATCGTTATTTCGACATTATAAAAAAATCATTATATTTTTAAAAGAAAGACTGAGAATTCCTACAAAAGAGAATACAAAGAGCTTGGGCAGACACACACACACACACACAGGCCCATCCACACACAAATATATATCTACATGCAAGTTTAGGCTGACAGGAAAAAGAGGTTTCTCGCCATACCGCTTTGCAAAGTAGAAGTGAATGAATAATTGATAGGGCTTTTTCCAAACATCTAGATTTTTAAAAATTATTCTAGAAAAATCCGGTTCGATTACTTAGAGCCGCAGTTCTGTGCTAAACCAACCCAGAAATAGTTACCAATAAGTAAAATTTACGATTCCCACTGAGCCAGCCTTCCACGGAATTGCATCATAAACACGAACATCTTTGTTTTGACCCGCCAGAGTCCACAAAGCCGCCGCTCTCACTAACTGAAGGCATTGTCTGATCCACCCTCGAGCCCTTTATTCTGAGTAACGTTCCTGACTTCACGTACAGATGATAGTATTTCCCACTTTCTTTTGGCAAGAACTTCATCCATCTCACCACACTCACCCTTCGCCGCCAGTTGCAAATGAGCGGTGCCAGAACCGAGGTCACGAAGCTTTAGTTCTTCTGACTCCCCGAGATACTGGGGCACCCGTAGCGGACCAGGGGTTGGTGGTGCTGGTGGGAGAGGCCCATGCACCACCCGCGCCCCCCTGGATCTGTGCCCTAACCAGACTTACCCACAACGGGCTGATGCGACATTTGGCCAATGCCAGTATCTGACGCATGAGTCCCTTGATGGCCCCACGGGGATCCAGGCCACAGCTTCTTGCTTGGTCTCCCTCCGGTGTGCGGGCAGCCTGTCTTGGAAGTCAGGGCTCAGGCTGACCCTCACAGGCGAGGGACCTGCCGGGCTTGGACAGCTGTGCTGCTGCCCCCCTCAGCCTACACACCAGCTCCTGGCCACAGGGACTGGCCCGGGAGTGGTGACTGATGCTTGGTTACAGAGCGCGCTGGGAGAGAGCAGTTCTGGTTGATACTTCCTGTTTGGGGAGGAAACCTCACTGGTAATAATTAGTGGCTCAGACTCCAGCGTCTCTGCCACAGGAACTGAGGCAGGACAGCCAGCAGAGCCCAGGATGCATAAAATGAATAAATGTCATCCAATGCAGGGTGGGCCGCCTCTGTGTGTGTGTGTGTGTGTGTGTGTGTGCGCGAGAGAGAGAGAGAGAGAGAGAGAGAGAGAAAGAGTGAGAGAGAGAGAGAAAGAGAAAGAGAAAGAGAAAGAGAAAGAAAGAGAAAGAAAGAGAAAGAAAGAGAAAGAAAGAAATAAAAAGAGAAAGAGGTGTGTTTATTCTTCAGATTACAAAGACAAACATAATGGCTGCAGAAAGTGGCAATTTATCAATTGCTGTGGGGGTAATTTATTGCAATCACTGCAGCTGTCCTTGGCTTGTGATGGGTTTTCTCAGCATTTTGTGCCAACAAAGCCTTCATGGTCGCCTTTATTTGCCTGTTGGTACCCACAGTGTGGAGAAAGACAGACGGAAGGACCCACAGACAGAAGACAGTATTGTCCCAAGGGCAAAGCAGGGATGCGTGTGTGCCTTCCTGCCGCTGATGGCTTTTCTAGTGACCCTGGGGGCCAGGCTGACGGCCAGGCTGATGGCACAAACGGAGGTCAGAGGTTTCGAGGCTTTTTTTATCATTGACATTAATGATGCCAAGCCCAGTCTTAGGACAAGTATATGCAACTGCTTCCAACTTGTTCGAAAACTGGTGACCTTGGAAAACAGGAGCTTTGAGTCACCCTGGGCATTTGGATAACGAGAATATGCACGGCCGAGCCCCGGGCAGGTTTATTCTCTTATTACAAGCCGAACAGCACCTGCATGGCCATCTGACTGCTGTGGCCCAGTGCCTTGTCTCCTCTACCAGAAACCTCCTGTGGGCAGGGGTATTCCTGAATCTCCCAAGTCCAGCGTCGGCCAGTGCACACCGACAGACTTCCCTTGCCTTAGCTCACTTTTCATTCCCTTCTTTCTGGTCTCTGCCACCCACCCCCCCCACTTCTGCCAAAGCTTATTACCTCCACCTCACATCTTGACATCCTCTCCAGCCAAATCCCCCTTCCTTGGGGACTGAGGTCGCCTCCCAGCCCCCATAGCCCCTCAACTGTCTCTCCCGGCTCTGTGTTCACAGAGGGTCTGGGTAGGCAGACCTAGGTGTGAATTCAGGTTCAGCTGTGTAAGCAGTGTGACGTTGGGCAGGTTCCTTTCCTTCTCTGTTCTGATGATTAAGCAAAACAGTGACAATGAAAGCCCCCAAACCCACATCTCAGGACGGCTTTGGTTTACACGTTTCCTGTGTTTTGCTGTGGACCGTTCACTGCATGCTGTCCCGGAATCTTCTCCCTCTGCTGCCTGGTGGTGCTGTGTATTGTCACTCAGCTTCCCACTTAGACTGTGAGCTCTCCAAGGGCAGAGACCTGGTGTCCCGCACCCCTGTGCATCCACACTGCCCTGCTCGCGGTAATTCTGCCGTGAGGCCCGTAGATGCCTGTTGGGCTGACGGGGGCTCAGGCAGTGTTCTCAAACGGTAGTGAACACGGATTGGGGTCATAGTGAACACGGGATAGCGGGGGAGCTTAGGCTGCAGATTTCCAGGCAGTCCCAGAGGGCCCCTCTCACCCCCCCACCCCCACCCCTGCCCCGAATCAGTACTTCGGGCGGGCTCAGCACTCTCTGTCCCTATCACAGCTTCTGGGTGGTCTCTGATCCCTTTGAGGAAGCTGTACTGTCAGGAACTCACACTTTCTTTGGAAAGCAAACCCCCCAGCTGTGAGTGGACAGGAGCACGCCCCCTGTTCCCACAGGGGTCCAGGTCAGCTGTGGTTCCCGGTCTCCTGGGGTTTTCAGTGAGCCCTCAGCTGTGCCCTGAGTTCCCCCTCCCCCTTCGCCACACACAGCCATGCTAGATTAAAACATCCAAGAAGAACTGTAGCAAAGGTTACAGGAGGACGACAGGCCCAAGAGGCAATACACAACAGAGCGTTGTCAGCCTTCCAATCCAGGAACACCGAGAGGGCAGGGCTTTCCTGGCTAGAAGTTCCCAACCCCCCACACAATCCTTGGCGGCCCCACCCAGCACCGGCCTGTTTCCTTCCCTTCCAGGGCCGGCCACTACCTTATTTCTGGCCACCCTGCAGCCATCTGCAGGGACCAACCACAAAGCGCCTGGTCTTAACCTCTTGTGGCCGCCCAGCCCTGCACCCAGGTTGTTGGTGGCTGACTCACAGGGCAGTGGTGATCGACTCCCCCACCCTGCCCACTGTATCCCACGTACAGGCCTGGCTGGTCACCCAGTCCCCGCACAGGCCCCTCGGATTCCAAACGGCCCACCCTCCTGACGCCGCAGGCCACCCCATCTTTGCGCAGACTCCACCTGTAGGGCCCGTGTCCCAGCCAACACCTTCCCGCTGTGTGCCTGCATGATTCACCTTCAGAGAGACCCTTACCCGGACTGCAGGGCATACTGTCACCTCCCAAGCCCACCAGTAAAATCACAAGCCTACCTTCCCCACGGGCCTGATGGCCACACCACAAGCATCGGGGGTGACGGCACCAGGAAGGGTCAGCCACCACAGACCCCAGCACGCCGGCTTTGGGACACCGCTGTCTTCCCTGGGAACTGAGATGGCCCGTTTGCCAGCCCCCAAATCCCTTCACATTTACCCGTGATTGATTTTATTATACTCTTGGGGCTCTGTTTTTCAGTTTAAACATCTGAGCTATCCTAATCTGATAGCTCTAGAAAGCTTAGGAACGTGTGCTTCCATCCCACCTGGCTCTCATTAAGCGAAAGGGTGGGGTAGGAAGAAGTTGGTGCCTGATTGCAGGACAATTAGTGCCCACCTGTTGCACATTCTGCCAGGTGACTGTGGTGATTTACAAGGACGGACTGATTGGGAAGAGCTGAGCAGCAGGTAATTCTCCGGTGATAGAGTTCCACACCCCAGGGGGAACCTGGGGGGTTCTGCCCAGGGGGTTGAAGTGACAATACAGGCCTTTTTGATCCTGCATAAGTTAGCAGTGGCTGCTCCCGCCCGCCCTCTGCCGTCTCTGGTTTTGGATCCTGGCTCACATTAGCTGTGGGACCTGGGACTCAATGATGCTGAGCCCCCTCACTTCTAATTGGAAATAAGGGGGGTGAGGGGGGCGCCTGGGTGGCTTGGTTGGTTAAGCGTATGTCTCTTGATTTCGGCTCAGGTCATGATCTCAGTTTGTGAGTTCGAGCCCCACACTGGGCTCTGTGGTGACAGTGCAGAGACTGCTTGGGATTCTCTCTCCCCCCTCTCCCTCTCCCCCTACCCTGCTCATGCTCTCTCTCGCTCTCTCAAAATAAATAAAAACTTAAAACACAAAGAAGTGGAGAGTGTGGGGTTTTACTGGGTTAGAAATGACCATGGACACTCATCCCACCAGAAGTGGGACTCAGTCTTGAGTACCTGGCACCAAGACGGTGCTCAGTACCCTTTGTTGAGTGAATAAATGATGAGGCAGAATTTGGACAAGCAGATATACTTAGTAGTTAGGAGCCTCTCAAGTTTGGGGTGGAAAGAACGGATTGGGGTCTCGTGTTTAACTTGGGAAAGTTACATCTATCTCCTTAAGAGACTCGAAGGTTCAAATGTGCTTATGGATACGTCATGCTTGGGGCCTGACAGGTGGGGAACTGAATGTTCAGTGACGATGACTGTCATTTCAGGTGTAATCCAAGCAGTGCCCATGGCATGCCAAGGATGTGAAGGGCTGGTCTGTAGATGTCTGGGCAGGTCAGAAAGCTGGTGGGCCCAGCTGCAGAGGGCAGCAGGAGGAAATGAGAGTTCTGTAGTCCAATGTTTGGAAACCACCTAGAGAGGTTTCCCCACGCCTTGGTTCCCCTCTCCAAGTTCTGGAACCTCCACAGCCTCCTGGATTCGGAACTGGGTTGGCAAGGACAGGATATGAGTGGGAAAAGAAGCACACCCTCCCTCCAACCCCCCCGGCAGGGAGGAAAGGAGCCAGCTCGGCTTTAGGTTTTAATGACTGGTTTGAAAGGCAAGCTTCCTCGTTTTAAATCAAGAGGCTTATCCTCAGCCCAGATGCTAGAAAGCAATTTCACGGAGTGCTCATCTTATGAAGCTTGGACCGCCCAGGCAAGGGAGACGTGGCCACCACACCAGTGGGGAGGGCAGGGAGGGGTAGACCCAGCCGCAGAGAGCCCAGACATCCCTGCAGACCCGGCTCCCCGGCTCCATCCCAACCTGCCTGAAAATCACCCCCAGCCACTGAAATGTTCTTTTGCAGACCGGTCAGAGAACGAAGCAGGAGGCACAGACTTTTTCTCCCAGTCTGGAAGACACTGGCCAGGACACTAAGCAGGGAGCCTCGAGGCCTGAGCCCCGCGGCCATCTCTGAAACATAGAAGAGGATGTGGAGGCCACTCTCTGGGCTTTAGCTACCTTTTCTAGGGAACTGAGGGGGCTCAGACTAGAAGAGCAATGAGCCTAGAAGGTCTCCAGCTGATTAACACTCAAATCCTGGGGGAAGAGGGAAGGATCTGATATTTTTTGCACTCCTAAAACTCATCACTTCACACAACTAATCCCTCAGGCAGGTATTATTGTCACTGTCTTATAGAGATATCAAGTGCAGCGTCCTTTAGCAAGGTAGATGAAGAAGCAAGTGTGGAGAGCTGAGGGCTTGGCCAAGGTCACATGGTGAAGAGCTGAGATTCAGACTCGGTTCCATCTGACTGCAAAGCCAGGGGCTCTCACTTACCGTGAGGCAGCTGAAGCTGCCTGACCCCCCCCCCCCCCCCCCCAGGGCTCAGGTGCGCAGCTTTGGACTATAGTCCTTAACTCTCACTGTTTAATTACCTGGAGCCCTGCCCAATACTCTGATAAGCACAAGGAGAGAAGGGCCAGGGGGCAAGGAACGGAAATGAACTGAAGAGGGCACATCTGTGATCCCAGGGTGACCACAGGTCCTGGGGAGCTCAGCAGGCTTGGGACTGGCTGTCCAACCTCCTAGTAAACAGGTGGCCTGGAATGAGCTCTGGGCTGGCTCTGAGGTCACTCCAGGCCTTCCTCCTAGATTGCCTGGCTAAGGCCACTTGCCCATCATTCAAAGCCTCCTTCAGGAAAGTTTCTATACCTCACTGATGCCCCGCTAAGTCCATTTCTCCATCAGACAATGATCAAGCACATGCTCCCAGCTGCCCCATCACCCCTCTCCCCATTCCCCCAGGCCACCGGGAATAGAGACAGGCACAGAGATGGGTAAGACAGTCTCAGTCCTCCAGGTGCTTCTGGCTGGGTGCAGGGTCATGCAGACTCTGATTCAGTGCCGGTGGATGGGATCTAGGCATCTGTATTTTTAACAAACCATGCAGGTGGCTGAGGGGGCACACCCCTGTGAGACCCTTTTGGCCTTGTGGATATCCTGGACCCCATCACTGCATTTTTTGGGCTTCCACCTCTGAGAACATGGCCTGTCGGTCTCACTGGCAGGCTCTGGACTTCTAAGTCCGATAAATCTGTGTACAAATCCCTATTTCTGCAACTTGCTACCTGCGTATCTTTGCCAAATAGCCATGCTTTCTGGGGCTCAGTTTCTCCATCTGTAACAAGATGACAGTCGTGCCTTCCTGGCCTGAGGATTAACTGGGACAGTGCATGCGTAGCAAGCTGCCTGGCACAGATAAATGCACAATAAATGTCCGCTATTAATTATATCATCACTGCACTCTGATAGAAATACTTCCCTGGGGCTATTTCCAGAACCCCACTTCCCAGAGTCTGTTTCAGAGGCGGCCCTGGACACCTGGGAGGCCTTTCGTTGCCCTCTGCCACGGCTTCTTCAGGACCTGCCTACATTTTCTCCGTGGTTTCCGCCTCTTGGGCCCCAAAGACATTAGCTCAGTGTACCTTTCATCTACCCAGAGCGCCCAAAGTTCCAACCACACCCCTGTGGGCAGCCTGCCCCATTTCGGGGAAATAGGCAGGAGAGTTGAGTTTCCCAGGCAAGAGCTCGTGGCCAGAGGCAGGCACTGGTCAGCCTGGCCCTTCCAGTCCAAGGTCGGGCGCCCCGCCCCGGTCGGCCTGCTCCTCTGGGGCCGACAAGCGGCTGGGAGGCCTGGCGGGGAAGGTCCCGCCCACCACTCCCCGCCCTTCCCTGAGACCCGCCGGCCGGAGCCTCGGGGACCGAGGACCCGAGCATTTGGCCGGTCCGCAAGGCTGCAACCCGGGTCCGCACGCGCGTTCTCCCTAGTCCCGCCCCGGGCAGGGCGTCCCCGGGCCCTGTCTCCCGGCACCGCGCACGCGGCTGGCGTCCCCAGGGAAGGGAGGCGCGCAGCGGAGGACCGGGGATCCGGGTTCTCTGTCGCCGGGCGCACGTGGCTCGGTCCCAACGGCCCCGGTCGCCCGCAGACGCGTGGCGGCGCCCGGCTTCGGAGCGGCGGTGGCGCAGGGGTGCAGCGGGGGCAGCCTCCGGGGCGGGGTGGGGGGTCCCAGGCAGGGCGCAGCCCACAGCCCCGCGAAACGCGGCGGAGGGGGTCACTCACCAATCCGGCGCGCCACCCGGAGCAGCGGCGGCGGCTGAAGGTCCGCGTTGGAGGCGGTGGCTCGGCCCGGAGGCTCCTCCCCTCCCGGCGCCCCGCCCGCCCCCGGGGCCGGACCTGCGGGGGAGGTGGCCGCCCGCCAGCCCGCCCCTGCTAATCAGCCTCAGCCACCGCCCCCAGCAGCGCAATCGGGGAGCTGCAGGGTGCTCTGGCCCTGCAGCCGGGCGGCGGCGCCCTACGACCCTCCGCCCCCGGGCCCGAAGTTCAGAGCCAGACCGCCCCCTTCCTGATCTACTTCCCCTCCTCCCCGCCGGGGCTCAAGTGTGCAAAACTCCTGGGCCACCACTTAACCAGGACAATGAGGGCGCGCAGACCAGGGTGACTTCTGTGTCCCGCTTCCTTAATCGGAGGGACACCTCAAATCCATTACCATTTTATAACCGGGGGTGAGTGGTAGGTCGGGTTTGCACAGATGGTAAGAGACCAAAGTGTCAGGTTGGATCCTGCTTCCGTCATTTTTGCAGTGGAAGCAGGCAATAGAGGCCCCTTCTCAGCAAGGCAGGCAGCATCCAGGCACAACGGTCCTGGCATTTCTCTGTCCCTTGTCCACTTATTGGGCAGACTTTTGGTCCTTGCCCCTAGTCCTCAGGTTTCAAGGCCTGGGAGCTTGTGGAGGACCCTTGGGAGGAGCTGCTGGGGACAATGGAGATTGCCTTCCTCTCTTGACTTGCTGGGCCCCCAGACAATCCCCTGCCCCTGAGAAAGGTGGCCCCCAACACTGTCTGCTGGCCTCCCTTCCCCCATGTGGGTGGCTGTAAGGCGAGAATACCTTAGGGGTATCTTTCTAGAAGTGCTCCCATCTGAAGCCCTTTCTCACCTGCGACTTCACAGCAGGTGCTGCTGGTTTATTCCCCTCCCTTTACAGGTGAGAGTGCTCTGGTTAGGTGGGGTACTGTTGGCATTAAGGTCCGTCATCTGGGAGGCTGACTTGGGGGTTTCCAGACCCTGGGACTCGGTCTAGAATATGCCTGGGGGACATATTCCTTCAGCTCCTGATAAGGAACTTCTGATTACTCCGGGTGAGCCAAGCTGGGCGGGGAGATAAGCCCTGGGGAGGAGTTATCTGAGCCCCGAGGTCAGACACAAGGGGCTGAGCCCTGCAAATGGATCCCAAAGAGCACAATAGAGGGGTGAAGAGGCAGAATCGCGACCTCCTCCTGGTGGGAAGGCTGCTATGAAGGGCCTCTTCTCCCCACCCCCCCCCCCCTCTGAGATCCGCCCCAGAGAGCCAGAGCCTGCCCCGCCTCCATAGTTTCCTCCTGCCTAGTATACCCAGCGTCCCAGCTCTCGCTGTGAGGCCCCAAGGGCCAGATCCTCTCGCACCTCCTTTTGCCCCGCCCTACCCCAAGGCAACACCCACTGAGCTCCTGCAGCAGTTCTCAAAGTTCCCTTTTCCGTTCAACACTCGGGGAATCCTGCCATACCACACAGTGTTCCATGTGCCAGGGACCCAGGTGCCCCATGCCTGGTCCCTGCCCTTGGATGGTGGGTCGCTGCTGCAGTGGGTTATAAACTTTGGGAAGATAGGAACCAGTTCCTAGCCCCCTTTGGTGACCCCCACGCACTAGGTGTTCTTTAAGTATCTGGCTGATGGCCATCTCTGAGCATCCTTCCTGCAATGCCAGCGGACGGCAGGAGGAGACTGAGCTTGAGAAATGGAGGCACTCAGAGGTCTTCTGCCATTCTTGGAAGGACCCTTGGATCTGCCCAGCATCCTTCCAAGGATACCTGGTGGGGCTATTTGTGGGGCTCCCCATGAGCTGGAGAGGTGAAGGCTGGCCTGGCAGAGGGCTACAGAGGGAGGAATGTCCTAAGCTTGAGCTTCCTCGGAAGAACATCCAGGGGCCTGAAAGGGACGGGGCGTAGGTAATTGAATGCCCTTAAGTGGACAGACATCACCCACCCTGTCGGCCTTTGGCGCTTTGCTTGTCCGTCTCCCCCTGGATTGGGAGCACATTGAGTGGAAGCTTATCTGGCATGGGGTCCGGTGTGGATGAGGGTTCAAGAAATGTTTCCTGAATGTTTGGGGGTGGGGAGGCAAACTTTTGGAAGCAGATGAGCTCTGTCCTGATCTAGGGGAGAGGACGGTATGTTGGCATTGGCTGAGCACCTCCTCTGCGTCGGCCTCGTGTCTGGTCAGGCCAAGGGCAGAGCAGTCAGAGCCATCCTTGCAAGATGTTGGGCAGATCCTGTTACTTCTCTGCTCCCCCCCTCCCACTCACCCCCATCCTGCCAGGATGGCCTCCTCCCTTTTCCTCAGATTTGGCAGGGTCCTCAGGCAGGCCACAGTCCTTGCCATTCCCTCTGCCTGGACCCTGGTCGTCTCTATGGCCCTCTCTCCCTCTCTCAGTTCCTAGCTGAAATATTATCTCAGTGAGACCTACCCCATCGTCCCCTCATCCATGTACCTTGCCCTGTTTCTTTCTTTTTTTTATGTTTATTTTTGAAAGAGAGAGCGAGAGCCCGTGCGAGCCCCAGAGCACACATGTGAGTGGGGCAGGGG
This sequence comes from Panthera uncia, assembly GCF_023721935.1. Taxonomy (NCBI): domain Eukaryota; kingdom Metazoa; phylum Chordata; class Mammalia; order Carnivora; family Felidae; genus Panthera; species Panthera uncia. Next base: position 100,762,100 of record NW_026057584.1, on the reverse strand, counting down.
CGGAGAGAGAGGAGGACAGAGGATCTGAAGCCAGCTCTGTGCCGACAGCGGAAAGCCTGATGTGGGGCCCAGACCCACGAACTGTGAGATCATGGCCTGATCCGAAGTCGGATGCAAAGTGTTTCTTCCCTAACATGCTATCAAACACACTTTTCCTGTTTGTTGTTCATTAACTGTCCCCTCCCACAGAAATGCGAGGCCCCCCCCAGGGCGGGGAGTTGCGTCTGCCTCATTCACTTCTGCATTTCCAGTACCTCGAACAGTGCCTGGCACAGGGTTGCTGAGTGAAGGTACCCCCATTCTCACCCTTCTTCACCTCCTTCAGCATCCCTGGGAAGCTTCCCCCATGGCTCCCGAGCACCTCCTTTGCCTTCCCCAGAGCTAGCATGGTTCTGGGACAGACCTAGTATATGCACTGTTGGAAGTCTGGGCCTAGAGCTGCTAAATATTCTCTTTACAGAGCCCCTGGTGTCGGCCTCCAGAGGTAGCCTTTTCCTCTGAAGACAAGGGTAGCCCTTGGGCTAGGAAGACAACAGTATCCAGGAAGAGAATCTAAGTTCATTGCCTTCTTGGGCCAGAGAGAAGAACGTTGTGCACTCTCAGCTTCTTGGATCGATCCGGCATCTGTAGGCTAGGACAGAGCCCATCCATTTCACAAAATAAACACCCTAATTGACTATGAGGAGATGACCACGAGAAGCTATGTGCCCAATGTGCTCTGATGCCTGCGGTCCAGGCCACCCGGACCTAGTCCTGCTGGGCCAGGGCTATAGACCCAGGGAGGGCGCTCCTCACCAGTGCTGTCCTCCCAGCCTCCGGGCACAGAGAGCTGCTCCCCGACGTGACGGAGGGAATGAGGCTGCAATTCGGATTTAAGTTTACAGACTGTTTCCACTTGGCACCTTATTTTGAACCAATATCGTGTGACATTGTAAGGCGCGGCTTACAGGGCACTGGGACCCCCACCCCAGCACCCCAGAACTTGGTACTCTGGTGTAAGACTGCCTTCCTTCTTCTTCTTCAGTTTATTTATTTGTTTTGAGAGAGAGAAAGGGAGAGTGGGGGAGGGGCAGGGGGCAAGAGGGAATCCCAAGCAGGCTCCACTTTGTCAGTACAGAGCCAGATTCGGGGGCTTGATCTCAGGAACCGTGAGACCGTGACCTGAGCCGAAATCAAGAGTTGGACTGAGCCACCCAGGAGCCCCGAGACTGGCCTTCTTCCAGTCTCTTCCAGACTCTTCCAGAGTCCATGTTGAAACATGGGCTCTCCCAAGAGGAAAAGCCCTCTGAGCTCAGTGAAATGAGCTGTATATCCACAGGAGATTTAACACTGGCCAGCACGAGAGTGTGGAGAAGGTTCTAAAGGCAAATGCTAATAAAAGGGGAGGCGGTTAACGACTGGGGGTGGGGTGGGCAGGAGAAACCATTCCTCTCAGGGAGTCACTAGCACTTAGTAGGTACTTAACTCTGTGTAAGATGAAGCGTCTTGGCTTGTGACTAGACCACCGGCGGCCAATGAGAATGTAGGAGCATTCGGTGGGCCCAGAATGGGCCCTATGGTAGCATTACACTGCCTTTCAGTTGTGGGCGGGGAGGTTGCAAAGGCACACAGCTGGAGAAGTCTGGGTTTTAGTTAGTCCTTGCTCCACACGTGGTGCGTGTGATGGCCTGGGGGTAGGGGTGGGGGTGGGGGGTTAGAACTGCCGAGTCTCAGGCCCACCCCAGAAGTCCTGAATCAGAAGTACGTTTCAACCCGATCCGCCGGAGCTTATGGGTATGTTCAAGTTTGAGAAGGACTGGGACAAATGAAACCAGCAACTCCTTGAACACCAGGGCCAAGGCCGAGGATCAGAAACCTTGAGCAGACAACACTCTCACCCTTACTGAGCGGCACTTTAACACCGTATCCTTTGCTTTCTCAGAGTCTCTTATGAGTCATCAAATAGGCTGACTCAATCTGCTTGTGAATTTGTATAAATATGGAGTAATTGACTCTGTCCTTCACAACAATGCCTCTTATACAAAACTCCAAGAGGAGAAATGGAAGATGAGTACGCTTACTCCTTTCCAGTAACTGATCTTCTCCCTTTACCGTGGGGACCAGGATACTCAGACGCATATTCACGTATTTTCCCCTAGACCATGATCTTTTGTGTCAAGTTGACGATCAGCCGCATCGGTAAACTTTTTCGCTCGAAGCTATCCTAAGTTGCTTTTGGAAAAAGCCAATTGTGCAGGCAAAAGGAATAGGAAACATCCGTGTGCCTTAGTGGCCAGTCCTCTCTCCCCCTTGACGGCCATCACGCTTTCATGGCAAGAGCAGGGTCGTGGCACGTCCTCTACTAGAATTTTGAGGAGAAAACAGAGGAGTAGGGAGAAGGATGTGCCTTCGAACATCAGCTGGGTGTGACAGAGGAAAGAAAACCCACCCAGCTAGGGGTCACAGCCGGGGAAATCATGACAGGGGGCTCACACCATGCCCCTCCCTGCTACCTCTGTGCCCATGCACACGTCTCACCTGATTGGCAGTGCAAGGTACTGTCCTTCGTGCCAGGGGCCTCCTTGCAGGCTGGGGCGGGGGAACGCGGTACAGCAGAGGCCTCAGTAGCCATCTCTCCATGTGTTGCTCCCTCTGCCGCTGGGTCCCCAGGTGGGGTATCTGCACTCAGCTCCCTCAGTGCGAGGGGTGGGGCGGGGAGGGGGTGTGTGGGCGGAGGAGAGAGTCAGGTGAGGCTGTTCAAGGACTGGAGTGTGGCAGCAGCTCTGCAGGGCAGAGGCGGGGTCACTGACCTTGGGCTCATCTACAAACACACTGTGGTCAGTGGCCGAGATAAGCCCTTCCCCCACCTGGGGATGTGTTTGAACCTGCTCAGTTCTGGTGCCTGGGTCTTGGCTCTCAAGGGAAGGGAAGGGAAGTGACATGTGCTGAGGTCCCACCTTGAGGCCAGCGCTGTGGCAGGTTGAAATCACTCCATGTAAGCCTCCCTGGCCCCCGCATCCCTGAATGGGATCAGCCCCATTTTTCAGATGAGGAGAGTGACCTCATGCCCAGAAGAAGCGACAGAGCTGGGATCCGAACCAGGTCTCCCTGACTCCCGCATCTTTCCACTACCTTTGCCCTGCTAAGTGGAAGGCTCCTGTGGGCCATGGCCAGCACGTCTTCGGTGACCCCCGTTAGTGCCAAGGACTGGGCCCGGCATGGTGCAAGGGCAGAGCAGGGGCAGTCCATATAGTGTGACCAGAGGGGAAGTGAGCCACGGAGGGGGGCTCTCTCCCAGACACCCTTCACGGTGCCTGCCTTGCCCTGCCTAGGTGACATTCCATCAAGCTGTCCCCAGGCTCCACAGGGGTGGCAGCTCCATGAGTCTGTCCACTGGGGATGCGCATAGCCTCAAGCGGGTCTGTGAAGGCTGCTTCTGGCTGGCGGGGTGCCAGTGCCGGTTTCACTGACCCACCATGTGCAAATGTGTCATCAGAACGACCTTCAGACGTTTGCTGGTCTTTGACAGCATGCGAAAGGCAAGGGCCCTGCAGGAAAAGATAAGGGGGATAATGGCCCCAGAACTGCTGTTTGTGCCAAGGGCCAGGAGCCACAGTCAGCCAGGCCCGGGGTCTCCTGGGAGGAGGAGGGGGGCCGGGCGTGGTCTCTGGAAGCATCTGTAGGGTAAGAAAACACACTGACTTGGGTTCAAGAGTGGTCTCCCCACTGAACCTTGATCCCCTCAGCTGTAATCTGGGAGAATATACCCCCTCACATGGTGTGAGAATTGAGAAATTACCAGAGAAATGCCTGGCACTTAGGAGGGCTCGTTAAAACACAGTCACCCAACCTGAGAGGAGAAGAAAGGGTGTTCGGAGAGAGGAAGACAGACACTGAAAAAGGCAGTTCCATGAGAAACGTGCTTCCTGTCAGGCCCCCCACTTCTGCCTTGGTAAAGTCTCCTTCCTTGTCCTGTGTCCTGTGAAAAGCGCTCAGGGAACTCTTTCTCCTCTTGAGGAAATTTGAAATGGGGTCGGTGAGCAAAGGGCTAAGAAAGAGTTCTTGAGACGTTTTGGGGGGCAAAAAGATGATTTCATTCAAAGCAGGGGAGGACAGGACTCAGGGGCGGAAAGAGCTGCCCTGGGGTTGTGAGGAGTGACTGATTGTATACTTTTAAGTTTGTGGAGGTGAGGAGAGAGATAAAATTAGTTTCTGAAGACTTTCTGTATGCTGAAAGCAGGGTCTTTGAGGACCGTGAGGATTAAGCTATTGTCAAGATAAGGTTGCTTTTAGTTTTTAATGACATGTAAACTTTAAGGCATGAAAGCAGCCACAGATTCCTGGAGGGATGTCGAGAGCTGCAGGTGTCTGGGATCTATCAGTGGGCTGAAGGCCGTAAGGGATTTATTTAAACTACATTTTTCTTGCCTTTGTTTCCCTCATCATTCCCTGCCACCCCCCCCCCCCCCCCCCCCCAACAACTTTGACCCTTAAATCTTTAAAGGTTTTTGAAGGTGGAACGTCTCACCTTCTGTGGCTTTGTCTGCTGAACAGGGGCATAGAGATGTCCCTACCTACCGTTCGAGGTTGGTCAGTTGAGAATTTACTAGGAGTTAGGAAAGGCTAAGGCAGCTGTATCTAGAGTTGCTAGCATATGGGAGTTTTCTTGAGTAGAACTTCTTGGCTTGCAGTGAAGGAGTCTTGGCACCAGGTGGAGAGACATGGAAGAAAACAGCAAAACATGATTAAAATAACAAAAAGAAGCCCAAATAAGAATCCTCTCTTAAAAAATTTTATTGAAATCCAAGTTAGTTAACAGAGTGTAATAGAATTGAGTGATTCATCACTTACATATCAACCCCAGTGCCCATCACAACTAGTGCCTTCCATAATGCCCATCCCCCCACCCATACACCCCTCCAACAACTCTCTGTGTGTTTTCTGGATTTAAGAGTCTCTTATGGTTTGCCTCCCTCTCTGTTTTTATCTTATTTTTCCTTCCCTTGTTCGTCTGTTTTGCTTCTTAAATTTCACATGAATGAGATATGATATTTATCTCTCTGACTTACTTCGCTTAGCATAATACATTGTAGTTCCACATTGTTGCAAATGGCAACATTTCATTCTTTGTGATCACTAAGTATACTCCATAGTATGTGTATATATATACATATGTGTATATATATATATACACATATATATACATATACATATATGTGTATATGTTATGTATATATATGTGTATATATATATACACATATATGTATGTACATATATATGTATATGTATATATATATATATACACATATATATACCACATTTTCTTTATTCATTCATCCGTTGATGGACACTTGGGCTCTTTCCATAATTTGGCTATTGTCAATGGTGCAGCTATAAACATTGGGATTCATGTGCCCCTTTGTTTTTTTTTAAATTTTTTTTTTTAATGTTTATTTATTTTTGAGACAGAGAGAGACAGAGCATGAACAGGGGAGGGTCAGAGGGAGAGAGGGAGACACAGAATCTGAAGCAGACTCCAGGCTCTGAGCCCGAGCCCAACGTGGGGCTCGAACCCACGGACCATGAGTTCATGACCTGAGCTGAAGTTGGACGCCCAACCAACTGAGCCACCCAGGCGCCCCTGCATGTGCCCCTTTGAATCAGCATTTTTGTATCCTTTGGATAATTACCTAGTAGTGCAATTGCTGAGTTGTAGAACAACTCTATTTTTAATTTTTAAAAAAATTTTTGTAATGTTTATTTTTGAGAGAGAGAGAGTGCGTGCATGAGTGGGGGAAGGGCAGAGAGAGAGGGAGACACAGAATCCACAGCAGGCTTCAGGCTCTGAGCTGTCAACACGGAGCCCGATGCGGGGCTCGAACTCATGAACTGCAAGATCATGACCTGAGCCAAAGTCACTCAACCAACTGAGCTACCCGGGTGCCCATATTTTTAATTTTTTGGTGAACCTCCATAATGTTTTCCAGAGTGGGAGTACCAGTTTGCATTCCCACCAACAGTGCAAAAGTGTTTTCCCCTTTCTCCACATCCTTGCCAACATCTGTTGTTTCCTAAGTTATTAATTTTAGCCATTCTGACAGGTGTGAGGTGGTATCTCACTGTGGTTTTGACTTGTATTTCCCTGATGATGAGTGATGTTGAGTATCTTCTCATGTGTCTGTTAGCTATCTGGATGTCTTTTTTGGAAAAGTGTCTATTCATGTCTTTTGCCCATTTCTTCACTGGATTATTTGTTTTTTAGGTGTTGAGTTTGATAAGTTCTTTATAGGTTTTGGATACTAACCCTTTATCTGATATGTCATTTGCAAATATTTTCTCCCATCCTGTTGGCTGCTTTTTTGCCTTGTTGATTTTTTTCCTTTGCTGTGCAGAAGCTTTTCATCTTGATGAAGTCCCAATAGTTCATTTTTGCTTTTATTTCCCTTGCTTCTGGAGACACGTCTAGTAAGAAGTTGCTGTGGCTGAGGTCAAAGAGGTTGTTGCCTGTTTTCTCCTTTAGGATTTTGATGGTTTCCTGTCTCACATTTAGGTCTTTCATCCATTGTGAGTTTATTTTTGTGTATGGTGTGAGAAAGTGGTTCAGTTTCATTCTTCTGCATGTTGCTGTCCAGTTCTCCCAGCATCATTTGCTAAAGAGACTATCTTTTTTCCATTGGATACTCTTTCCTGCTTTGTCAAAGATTAGTTGGCCATACATTTGTGGGCCCAATTCTGGGTTCTCTATTCTATTCCATTGGTTTACGTGTCTGCTTTTGCACCAGTACCATACTGTCTTGATGATTACAGCTTTGTAGTAGAGGCTAAAGTCTGGGATTGTAATGCCTCCCGCTTTGGTTTTCTTTTTCAACATTACTTTGGCTAGTTGGGGTCTTTTGTGGTTCCATACAGATTTTAGGATTGTTTGTTTTAGCTCCATGATAGGATTGCATCAAATATGTAGATTGCTTTGGGTAGTATCAAATTTTAACAATATTTGTGCTTCCAATTCATGAGCGTGGAAGGTCTTTTTCATTTCTTTGTGTCTTCTTCAATTTCATTCATAAGCTTTCTACAGTTTTCAGAGTACAGATCTTTTACCTCTTTGGTTAGGTTTATTCCTAGGTATGTTATGGTTTTGGTGCAATTGTAAATGGGACCGATTCCTTGATTTCTCTTTCTGCTGCTTCATATTTGGTGTATAGAAATGCAACTGATTTCTGTACATTAATTTTATGTCCTGCGACTTTGCTGAATTCATGTATCAGTTCTACCAGTTTTTGGGTGGAGTCTTTTGGGTTTTCCACTTAGAGTATCATGTCATCTGTGAAGAGTGAAAGTTTGACTTCTTCCTTGCCAATTTGGATGCCTTTTATTTCTTTGCGTTGTCTGATTGCTGAGGCTAAGACTTCCAACACCGTGTTGAACAACAGTGGTGAGAGTGGACATCCCTGTCGTATGCCTGACCTTAGGGGGAAAGCTCTCAGTTCTTCCCCATTGAGGATGGTATTAGTGGTAGGTCTTTTGTATCTGGCCTTTATGATCTTGCTTATGTTCCATCCATCCCTACTTTCTTGAGGGTTTTTATCGAGAAAGGATGCTGTATTTTGTCAAGTGTCTTTTCTGCATCTATTGAGAGGATCATGTGGTTCTTATCCTTTCTTTTATTTATGTGATGCATCATGTCGATTGATGTGTGGATATTGAGCCAGCCCTGCCGCCCCGGAATAAGTCCCACTTGATCGCGGTGAATAATTATTTTCATGTATTGTTGGATTTGGTTGGCTAGTATCTTGAGAATTTTTGCACCCATTTTCACCAGGGAAATTGGTCTATGGTTCTCCTTTTGGCCTCTTTGTCTGGTTTTGGAATCAAGATACTGCTGGTCTCGTAAACTGAGTTTGGAAGTTTTCCTTCTATTTCTATTTTTGGAAAAGCTTCAAAAGAATAGGTATTAATTTTTCTTTAAAAGTTTGGTAGAATATGGCCCTGGACTCTTGTTTGTTGGGAAGAGTGCTTTGATAGTTGACAAAAATCTTTCTTTAGTCCAGGAGTTTAACCAATTATTAACAGAAAGAGAGGGATCTTTTTAAAGTGCCAATGTGAGCATTTGTCAGTTAGAAACTCAGAAATATTTTCGTGGTCATCTGGAATGTATACACAGCATTTTGTTTTTATGAGAGCACAGGTTCCACCTTGTGAAGCAGTTAAAACATCTAATGGCATTTCATTTTGTAGAACTGTTTGATGCTTTTGAGTTACTTTAGTGTTCAATAATAAGTTATTTTGAGAGTCATTGAAGGACCTTGATTATGTAGTAGGTGGTGTTAACCATCATATAGTCACTATTGTGTTGTTGTTTTTTTCAGGTAATTCATAAGAGGCACTTGTATGGAAACAAAAGCATATAGGTTAATGGTTAGAGCAAATTATAAACTGAGTGTCTGGGTCTCAAGTTCTGCCAGTGAGATTTCTAGATGTCAGGCTTGAAGCATCCTCAGATAGAGCGGGAACAGGTGGCGGGAATCAGATGGGTTTTTCTGGTTTGTAATTCAAATGTCTGTGGTGATCCTTCTGGATGGTCCAGAGAGCAACAGTCACAAAGGTTGTCTATATATGAGTTTTGCGACAATTTCTCTGAGGTTTACCCCAAGTTGTCTAGTTTAGGCAAGGAACAAACATTTAAAGACAATCAGGACTAGAATTTAACATCCGCAAAGATGTGTTATTGAAACATAATTTGTTTTCCCTCCAAGATTACCCTTATTTTCAGAGATTGCCAAACCAAGACTAATTGGTTTGTAAAACAGGTCCAATTTTAGAGAACTTGGCCTAATTATTTACATCAGCTCAGCAAGAATAGCGATTGGTTATATAATCTTTTACAATTTGCTTTGCTGGAACTTTTTATAAGGAAATTCGATTGAATTTGTAGTAGGCCCTCTAGGCCAGAGGCCAAGCCAAGTGCTTGCCATTAGGCATGCCTGCAATACTTGTAGATTTGGGTGAATTCTTCTTCACGAGGTCTCCAAAGCATCCTGAGGTTCCTGCACCTGCCAGGAAGTGACCTTCTTTAATCACCTGGGGAGGCTGCTGGAAACTCTGTAAGCAAGGTATCCGGCCAATAGTTCCAAGGGGCTTTATGGCTCCACGTTTCAGAAAGTCAACCTTAGTTCCTTAAAGCTGTCTGGTCATATCTGACTCTATGCATGACTCTCAAATATGACGTTCCAGTCAAAGCCTTGGCAGAGTAACCAATGTTTCCAATGGTGTCCTGTTACAAGGAGAACAGGTTCTCATTGAACTTATGTAAATGATGATCACTGCCATGAAAGGAAAAATATTTGCTGAGACGGTTTGAATTTCAGAGGGTGTAGGCAGAGAAAATCGTTAAATGCTTCAAATTGTTCACAAAGGAATATTTTATAACATTTCTGTAAGTCATATGTATTTTAAGAGGAAATTTCCTTAATCTGGAAGAGCAAATGTTAGAAAACCAGCAATGTTTCAAACAAGAGTCACAAATTATAATCATCTTTTCCAGTTTATTTAGTCCCACATTTCTGATTCTTGTTTGGTTTGAATGTAGCCTTTTCTGTTAGTTTTGGAAACTTCCACCTGTTTCAGTTTTACGATTTTTAAAGATTTCAAAAACCTGTGTTTGTTAAAAAAAAATCCTTTTTATGAATCTCCTTGAAGATGAAACTTATTTTGTAAATAACAAAAGACTATTACTCAATTGACAAAGAAATTCAGTTATTTCTGTGACACAGAACACTTCAATAATCAGAATATCAAGTGGTGACTGGGGCACCTAGGTGGCTCGGTTGGTTAAATGCCCAACTTTGGCTCAGGTCGTGATCTCACAGTTCGTGAGTTCGAGCATCGGGCTTTGTGCTGACTGCTCAGAGCCTGGAGCCTGCTTCAGATTCTGTGTCTCTCTCTCTGCCCCTCCCCTTCTCTCTCTCTCTCTTTCTCTCTCTCCCAAAAATAAATAAACATCAGAAAAAAAAATTTTTTAAACAGAATATCAAGTGGTGACTTTATTATCAAAGCATATTGAAACTTCAGGAAATATACATAAATATATTCGAACAGGTATAGCATTTACCCAGGCAATACAACCTGAGGCTTACCATTATTTGTTTGACAATGCTTTCTAGATAACTTAACGTATCCAATAAAGCCTAATTGGTCAAAAAGACTTCCTTTACAACTTAAATCCTGGGAAGCTTGTTAAAAACCTCAGAAAGCACATGCCTAGATAGGATTACAGATCATTATAAAACTTAAAACTTAATTATTTACTTAACCAAGGTGGCAATAAGATTTTAAAGGCAAATAGGTAGGGTTAGGTAGTTGTAAGCAAAACTTAGCTCCTTTAAAATTGAGAGGTTTTAACTAAGTTATCAAAGCCTTGATAAAGACACAACACAAGCTTTGGCTTTCCAGGCAGACAAAGAAAAGAGAAAACAAACTTTGTTTACATTTTCTTATCAAGTGCAAACCAACACTTTAAGAAAACTTTGCTGGGGTGCCTGGGTGGCTTGGTCGGTTAAGCGTCTGACTTCGGCTCAGGTCATGATCTCACGGTCTGTGAGTTCGAGCCCCGCGTCAGGCTCTGTGCTGACAGCTCAGAGCCTGGAGCCCGTTTCAGATTCTGTGTCTCCCTCTCTCTGACCCCCCCCCGTTCATGCTCTGTCTCTCTCTGTCTCAAAAATAAATAAACATTAAAAAAAAATAAAAAAATAAAAACTTTGCTTTGAACGGAGAGAAAAGGAGAATTTCAATCTTTGACCAGCATACTTTTAAAATCCATTTATTTCAACCTTAGTCTGTCCTGATCATACATACGATTTCTTCCCAAAGATTTCCCTTCACAAATCTTCTACAATTTTCCTTTGCATTCAGGTTTTGTCCCAAGCCATTTCTTTCTCAATGACCAGTGTCATTTAGGACAAATTTACTTTCTTTTACCTTTAACAAAAATGTATTTTTCTTATATCATTTTTACATATCCACTTTTCTACCTATAGGGTTGCTTCCCTTATTTTCAGCAGTCTTAACTACATTTTGCAGAATTTTAACTCTTAGAAATCTTTAGTCTCCAGTGAAAACTAAGCAGTAACCAATTGTAAACTGTTATACCGGAGTTTTTGAGATTGCAAATTTATGAGTTAATTAAGCACAAAGCATGTTTTCCAACAGAATGAAGTATTTTTAGTTCCTCTGCAATAAATCAAAAACACAAGCCTACATTCAGTAATCAATGCTTTAGCATTTTATCCTATTTGGAAAAGATCTAGATGTCCAGTGAATTTAATTCCAATTTATCATCCAAATAAAACTTTAAAGTTTCAGGTTACCAAAGACTTTGAAAACTATCTTAATTATCCATGACAACTTTGAGACAGACATGGGACACCTGGCTGGCTCAGTCAGTTAAGCATCCAACTCTTGATTTTAGCTCAGGTCATGACATCAGGATTTGTGAGTTCAAGCCCCGTATCAGGCTCTGCACTGACAGTGTGGAGCATGCTTGGGATTTTCTCTCCTCTCTCTGCCCTTACCTCACTCTCTCTCAAAATAAATAAACTTAAAAAAAAAAGAAAGAAAACTTTGAGACAGATCAAAGTAACCATCATCTTTTTGCCATCTTTTTTTTGTGAACAAATTGCAAAAGACAAAACAATACAAGCTTATTTGATCTTCAGTAAACGTAGGTAGAAAAAGTGTCATAGCTAATGCTGATAACTCTAAAGACATGCCTATCTTAATTAAACCAACAAACTTAAATTACTTTTTTTTTTAAGACAGAGAGTGTGCAAGCAGGGGAGAGGGACAGAGAGAGAGAGAGGGAGAAAAAGAATCTTAAGTAGGTTCCATGCTCAGCTTAGAACCTGATGAGGGGCTCTATCCCACGACCCTGAGATCACGACCTGAGCTGAACAGCCAGACTCTCAACCAACTGAGCCACCCAGGTGCCCTAAACTTAAATGACCAATTACCAACTTAAATACCAAATATGTTCTACTGGTGTCCACTTACAAGTCAAGCAATTTGTTCATCTTTGTCAATTTTTTACGTGGGGCACCGGTGGGGAGATCTGAAGGGAGTGCTCTTAGCTCCTTGACAGCAAGGGAGGGGGGGAGGAGAAGGAGCTGATGTGCACCATTTTTCCTCATCTCCTAAGGAATATTGAGGCCAGGAAGTATTACAAAAGAAGGTCAGTTTTTTCTTTCTTAGACCTTGCAATCTGAATTTAGTCCAGTGGACTCAAAGGCATCCCAAGAAGATCCTGTGTTCCTAGAAAAGTAGAGAAGGTCCGTTACCAAAAATCCCCCCCCCCCCAACCCTGACTCGCAGGTGGCATTCCAACACAGGATATGTCAGAGATTCCTGGTGTCAAAGTGACCCACCTCTGGAAATCACTATGCCACCCACCTCAAGCAAAATCACTATGATCACCGGCCAGCTATAAAGGGTCCTTGGAGGAGGGATGCTAGCGATCCCCCCCCCCCCAACTTCCCATTGCATTATGGACTGTAAAAGGGATGCTGGCATATGGACTGAAAAACTGCACCTTGCCTTACCTTGAAGGCTATGCAGTGCCTTTATTAACCCATGGAAAACACTACACATGTTTTACAAGGGGGGAAATTATCCAATTTTGTAATGGCAGTAGTCAGTAGGGGACACTAATGAAAAACAGTAAAGATAGAAATCCATCACGGTCGGGTGCCTGGGTGGCTCAGTCAGTTAAGCATCTGACTTTGGCCGGTTCAGGTCATGATCTCACAGCTTGTGAGTTCAAGCCCCGCATTGGGCTCTGTGCTGATAGCTTGAAGCCTGGAGCCTGCTTCGGATTCTGTCTCTCTCTCTGTCCCTTCCCCACTCACGCTTTCTCTCCTTCAAAAATAAATAAATATTAAAAAAAAAATAAAAAAATGGGAATGCAAGGTTGTGCAGCCACTCTGGAAAACAGTATGGAGGTTCCTCAAAAAACTAAAAGCAGAACTAACCTACAACCCAGTGATTGCACTACTAGGCATTTATCCATGGGATACAGGTGTGCTGTTTTGAAGGGACACATGCACCCCCATGTTTATAGCACCAAGTATGGAAAGAGCCCAAATATCCACTGATGGATGAATAGATAAAGAAGATGTGGTATATATTTACAATGGAGTATTACTCGGCAATCAAAATGAATGAAATCTTGACATTTGCAACTATGTGGATGGAACTGGAGGGTATTATGCTGAGTGAAATTAGTCAGAGTAAGACAAAAATCATATGACTTCACTCACATGAGGACTTTAAGAGACAAAATAGATGAACATAAGGGAAGGGAAACAAAAATAATATAAAAACAGGGAGGGGGACAAAACAGAAAAGACTCATAAATATGGAGAACAAACTGAGGGTTACAGGAGGGGTTGTGGGAGGGGGGATGGGCTAAATGGGGAAGGGGCACTAAGGAATCTACTCCTGAAATCATTGTTGCACTAGATGCTAATTTGGATGTAAAGTTAAAAAAATAGAAAAGAATAGTTTAAAAAAATTAAAAAAAAAAAAGAATCCATCATGGTCTAAGTGACATTCTAACACATGTAGTCTTTTACAGCCAGCTTCCCTAGGAAACAGTCCTGGTTGAGTTTAATTCAACTGGGTACTGGTTTTAGCCCGGCTCCCCGTGGAGGTCTCGTGGCCAGAAGCGGCTAGACCAGAGATGTGGAGGGGATCACATTGGACCACCTCACACGGGCGTCTTCAAGATTGGTAGCCATCCTGGTGACTTACATGGCTGTCCCGTGCCCCAAAAAGAAAAAGAACAATTTGTATAAGAATAGAAGACAATTTGTATAAGAATAGAATAAGAAGAGAGGGCCTCAAGTTTCTGGGTCTTATTACCATTCCGACCAGGGTACTAACTTCCAGCCAAAAGACAGGCTTTCTCCTCCCCATAGATCTAGGAGCTCCAGGCCAGAGAAGGGCAGCCTGAGCACTCGAAAGGAAAGTGTTCCAGTAAGACCGCACTCCCCGAAAAGCCCCTGGAAAGTAAAGGAAGAGTAATTACTCACCAGGTTTGCACCGAGGCTCAGAGTCCCGATGAAAAACCTTGAAACCCCATGCAAGGGCACCAAAACAATGAAGTTTGAAGTGGGGTTCATGAGCAAACAGCTCAGAAAATTCTCAAGACGTTTTTTGGTGTAAAAAGATGGTTGTATTCAAGCACGGTCCCAGGACCTGTGGGTGGAAAGAGCTGCCCTGGGGTTGTGAGGAGTGACTGTATACTTTTAAGTTTGTGGAGGGAGGGAGGAGAGAGATAAAGTTAGTTTCTAAAGAATTTCCATGGGCTGGAAAGCAGAGTCTTCGAGGACCCTGAAGATTTAGCTATTGTCAAGATAAGGTTGCTTTTAGTTTTTAATGACACGTAAACACCAAGGCATTAAGGCAGCCACAAACTCCTGGAGGGATCTCACCTGCGTGGGGCAGGTGTCTGGGATCTATCAGTGGGCTATAAGCTGTAAGGGATTGAATTTAAAGGACATTTTTCTTGCCTTTGTTTTCCCCAGCACCCTGACCTCATGGTGAGGAACCCGCAGGCAGTGTATGCCCAGCACCCCCCACCCCCATCTCCTTCCCAGAGGTCAGAGGGTGCCCTGGCACCCTAGTCTGGGAGTCGGGAGCCTTGGTCACGCTCCACCTTGGAGCTGACCGCTGAATCTCCCCTTGCTGGGCCTCCCACTCCTGCCAGCTGAACATGTCTGTGAATGGGGATGATGAAGCTAGGGCAGTAAACTAAGTACAGGTGGTAAAATGAAGCCTGGCACTCATGTTAATTCCATTCCTCCCTTCACCTAGATTCCCTTGGCTCCTGGTCCCCCTCCACAATCCATCCCCTGGGCCTGGGCCACGGGTGGGACTGCAGACTGCAGGCCCCACATACCCCTTATCTAGAAGCAGAGGAGAGGGCGTGGAAAGAGAGTGGTAGGACCCTGGGTTCACCCTGTCCCTTGGCCCAGCCCCGGCTGGAGGGCCCTACTGGGTGGCTGCAAGGCCCAGTCTCCCTTCCACGCTCCCATTCACAGTCACGGTCTTCCCTGAAGTTCCAGAAACCCTCATTCCCCAGGGTGGAAGGGAGGGGAGGACCCCTGTCTCCCCATTTCTGCGCCAGGCCCATCTGGCTGCTCTGATTCTGGAAGTTGCTTTGTGAGGTCTGCAGCCTCCTGGGCAGGTTCTTGACCTCTGCTGAGTCCACGAGGGTGTCAGGTCCTCTGGGTTCTGGTTCCAGCTCTGCTGCAGCCACTGTGACCTTGGCCAAGACCTTTCCCCTCCTTGGGCCTCTGTTCCCCCAGGTGTAAAATGAAGGGGGTTGCAAATGCCCTGAGGAGCCTGAGGGCTCTGTTTTTGTGGGAGGGGGGGTGTGGGCCTTGGTCAAGGGAGGGACTCCAGGCCCCACAAGCCAGGGTCCCGCCTACCCATCTACAGGTGGGATCAGGTTGACCACCCCTGCGTCAGACATCTCAAACATGTCCTCCACATCGAAGATACTCGTCTGGTTAAATTAGGGCTGCTGAAGAGAGGGGAGGTGTGGGGGTGTAAGCCTGCCTTCGCCAGGAAACTGGACAGTAGACAGTAGCCCCCAAAGGATTCAGGGGCGGCAGGTGATGGGGGAGGGGAGGTGCGGGCCCAAGGGAGATGTTTTGTGCAGGGGCTGGGGAGGTAGGGGTGGAATGGGGCTGGGGCTCTCGGTGCCCTTTTGACACAAAGCCCACAGGGCCACATCTCTGCTAGCACCCTTTCCTGGAGTGCAGAGATGCCGGGAGTGAATAATTGGCTAGAAGACACCCGAATACGGTCTTTATGCAAATTTATGCAAATACTATGCAAATGAAGCTGGCCTTAGGCTGGGTGCCCCTGGGATGGCGGCTGGTGGGGGATGGGGTGCTCCTGTCACTTTTGACTTTGCCTAAGGCCTCCCAGGACTTCACAGGGAGAGGCCCACCACCTTCCCTCTGCTCTGCACGGTCCCTCTTTTCAACAGGCTTAGTTTAGACAGGAGACCAGCAACCATGAACTGCACCCCCCCTCTTCCCCACATGCCTAGGCCCCACTGTGCAGGAAAGGCACCAGGGGTGCTGAGGGGACACCAGACTGGAAGATGCCAGGCACAGATGGTCTGGTTTGGGCCAGTGTCCTCATTCTGTAGGAAAGGACAGCGAGGTTTGGATAACGTGGTGGATTTCTCCCCGGCCCAGCTGGAGGTGACGGTACCAGAATTCAGTCCAGGGCTGCCCGATTCTGACTCCATGCTCTCTCCTCACCGCTGCCATCTCCAATGCTGTGTCCCCTGGTAGTTAAAGGCCCTGCTGTGTGTGTTCGTGGGCCCCAGGCCCACTTAGCATGCTAGTCCCGGGCCACCCCTCCATTTCCTGCTCGGCGCTTGGCAGGTACTCTGTAAGGGTCTGCACACAAGACCGCCAGCGCACCTTGAAGGCCGGAACTTGAAGTTTGTGTCGGCTTCCAGGGTATTTGTTCCTCTTTTCTTACGTCAGCCATGTCCAGGCCTAGACCACACCCTGGGTGGTTTTCTTGCTGTGGAGAATGGATGTTCTATTAGCCTGTCATGCCCCTGGGGTGGGCGATGAGGGGCCTCAGAACTGGGCAAAGAAGTTCCCTCTGGGCCTGGAGAGCACTGGCCTGAAACCTCAGAGCTCCCGCTGATTGAGCTACAACTACCCCCCCCGCCCCTGGTCCACCCTTCCCTTCCAGGGAACCCACGTTGGCACGGGCATGATGAGTGGAGTGGCAGGGTCAGATTGAGGACTGTGTGAGCCCAGGGTGTGGGACTTGGGTTAACTCCGAGCTTTGGAAGACATTTTGCCCAGAGATGGCCTGGTTGAGCTTTGGGCCATCAGGGATCCTGTTCCCCCTCAAGCGGGGGCATTGGTGGTTTCCGTGGACGGAATCAAGCCTGCACACGTTGGGGCATGGCCATCTCATGTGGCCATAGGCGGGGCCTCCCTTGGGAGCCCTTGTGGGCAGTTTTCTGGGAAACGCTCCGAAATAAAAGATGGTGGGTATGGGCAGGTAAACTTTCTGTAGGTGGTGGCAGGTACTTACCCCATAATGATGGCGGCCTAAAAAGCAAGGGTGATCTCTTTATGGGGGTCACAGGCCAATGGGCTCAGAGACCCACATACTCCAGCCCGGTCTCTGGCCTGGGGCCTGGCCAGGCACAGCGCGGTGAACCCCCATGGGGGCCGCTGTGGTGCTGGCAGAAGGAATAGCAAAAGCTGGCAGGAGCCGGGCATCCTGATGGCACTTGTGACAGTGGAAAGTCTCCAGGGCCAGAAAGCCGGTTTCCTTTTCCCATCAACCTTGGAGCCCTGGCATTTCTTCCCAAGCAGCGTTTACCTCAGAATGTGACTGGCTCTCCAGCTGAAATAAGACACAACTTTTCACTTCTCCAGGCTTGTCATGCAGGGACCAGGTACAATTATGGGTAAAATACGATTCCAGGCCCCATGGCAGAGGACCAAGTCCTTGGCAGAGGACAAATGGGGGTTGACAGCAGCGTGGTGAGGCTGGCCGCTGGGCAGCGCCGGGCTTCCTGCCCAAAAAGGGCAGGGGTGGGGGAGGCCCGGGTACTTACGCAGGGGTGGAGGCCCGGTTGGTTTCCCAGACCATTAGCGAGGCAAGCAGCTGCTGAAAAATTAACCACAGGCCTTAGTAATGCACTTTGGAGAGAGGCACCCCCTCAGGTGCTCAAATGCATGATGCGGACCAGAGAGGTGGGCCAGAAGCTGGCGGAGCCTTCTGGAAAAGGAGAGAAGAGAAAGGCACTGAGTCGGCCCCGCACATCCTTCCTCAAGAGTGTGTCTGAGAAGCACCTGTGTGGCTCAGTGGGTTAAGTGTCCGACTCTTGGTTGCAGCTCAGGTCATGATCTCGTGGTTTGTGAGTTTGAGCCCCACATAGGGCTCCATGCTGACAGTGCAGAGCCTGCTTGGGATTCTCTCTCTCCCTGTCTCTCTCTCTGTCCCTTCCCCCACTGTCTCTCTCTTAAAAATAAATAAATAAACTTAAAACATTTAAAAAAAAAAAAAGAGTGTGTTTGAGGCAGTGACCCTGAGGGGCATCTCTTGCATGGTCCCCACGCGAGTCTTGGGTCTAGGAAGCCACCGTTGACCCTACTCCAAGGCTCTGCCCTCTCCCCTTGATGGCGTCCCACCGTGGCGTGTGCTCTGAAGACAGGCCCACATTTCCCAGTCAGTCCCCGAAGGCTCTCTCTTGAGGCAGAAGCCTGGTCTTAAACACTGCTGGGCAGAGGTTCTACATGAGCAGGGGCAGGAGAATCTCCTGGGTGAGGGGCCCGAAGACCCTGGAGTTCTTCCTGGCAGGCACTGGGCCTCCTCACCTGCCAGCTGCCACCCTGCTGTTGTTAAACACTCGCTGTGCGCGGCTCTCCGCTTTCATTGCCTCTGACATCTTCGGCACCCTTCCGAGAAGGTCCTCCGTCTGCCCATTTCTCAGCCGAGAACACTGATCCTCCAGCAGTGAAAATGAAATGGCATCATGTGGTGGACGGTGCTTTAAGGGCAGTTGAGCTCAGTGTGGTGTGAGTGGGTATCTGGCCTCAACTTTCTTGCTTTTGGTGATGGCCCCTGAATCGAGTCCTTCCGGGCTCAAGGTATCTCCTCTCAGTTGGCAAATACCCGTTTTTGAAAGCTTGTGTTGGGTGGCCGATTTGCCAAAAGGTTACAGGGCAACGGCTCTCCAGCTTTTTCCAGGGTGGTCCAACCTGACCCAGCACATATACACTTAAGTATAGATTATAGATCCACCACTGACACAGAAGTGTTAAGAGACAAAACTTACCCTTAGGACATGTGGTAGCATCTGATATTTTAAATTGAGTTCTATTCTGTTTCATTAAGGAAACGGCTTGTTGACTCAACCCTCTAATAAAGCTGTCAACAGAAATTTGCAAACGCTGGCGGGCAGCCGCGTGTGCAGGGTCGGGAGGTGGTGCCGTCAGCTCATCCCGGTGGCTGTGGGTGGTGGGGCGTGGTCTTTCGGGATCGGTAAACTAAGGCCCATGTAAGTGACAAACAGATGGAGGGTTGTCCCAGCCACACACCCCCCTGGAGCAGGCGCTCAAGGGTGCGGCTGGGGTCAGAGGTATACTTTGCACCCTGCAGGGACCCAGGGCTCCCTAACGGACCTGGGTGCCTTTGACGTAGTCATTCTCATCTCCCTGTTCCCATTTCCTTCTCCCAGCACCGAGAAGGTCATAGCTGAAAACGTTCATGAGCCTTTGCAGCTTGGACATTCTGGGATGGTCCCCACTTCAACTTGACTTCCTAGTCTATAAAATCCTGCCCGTTTTGAGGAGGCCGGAGCCACGGAGGGATGAGCCACCAGAGGCCCAGTGGGGGTGGTAGCACTGCAGGGGGAGCTGGGCAGAGGAGGACGGGGCTGGGGAGGAGGGTGGTAGGAGAGGGAAGGGGCTCAAGGCTTCCTCTTATTGCTATGAGCCCTCCTGGAAGCTTTGGCTGCTGCTGATGGGTCTCCCAGCCCCCCGTGACCCTCCCTTTTGCTAGGCCTTCTCCAGCCCTTTGCATGTGGGCATCTGGAAGGCTGGGATGCAGAAGCCACAATTAAGCACCTGTAAGCCAGAAGCCAGGGCCTGTGCTTCAGATCAGCTCGCCCCGCTCTTCTGAGAGCCCTTCTCTTACAGGTGCCATTTCTTTCCTATTGGGACATGGGGACGTTTCTCTACTGAGAAGGATTGCATTACTTTTTAAGTCAGGCCACTGTGTGAGCCACCCGGGCTAGGAGGAAGGCAGAATTTCCCTCGGAGAGGTCTGCTCTTTGGGGATACCACTTTTAAGGACAAAAAAAACAACCTCCCCTCTAATCCTTCACCCTACCCCCCAGGGGCAGAGGGTCCAGACTCCTGGGAGATAAACTGTCCTGCATTTGAAATCACAGGGATTTTGAATTTCAGGTAACCTGGTAGGGAAGGGTGACGATTCAGAGCTCCGAGCTGGAGAGGAGGAAGATCTGGAGAGAAAAGGGTCCCCGAAACAAGGTGGGATCTAGGAGCTTCTTTCTAGAAACTGCACTGTGGGCCATTCTGCTATTCCCAGAGTTATTCCCAGACCCACACGTCAGTTATGTGCCAGTGTTCCCGGACCTCAGCGAGTGCCTGTCTGGAAAGCCTGCCTTGTAAACCACTTTTTGGGGACGGGCTTTCTGGGGGCTCAGAAAGGAGAGCAGGCTCTGATTGTCCTGGGGGCCTGAGAACACGGAGACTAAGCTGAATAAGCCCCAGTGAGAGCTGGGGGCAGGCTGCCGGACTGGCCGGGAAAACATGAGCCCCTAAACACCCCCAAAGCTCTAGTTGCAGAATGTTTGGGCGGCTTACCTCCGGCTTCGTGGCTTCTCTCCAGTGGGATTTGCAGGAACAGTCATGCCTCTTGCTGTCGCCCACAGACTAGCCTGCCGTTATTCTTTGCCGAGTGTTTGCTAACTCTGCCTATGTATTTTCTTTAGGCTGGGAAATCAGTATGGAGAAACCAAGATCTCCCTAAAGGAAGCTCCCACTCTCCTGTCTTGCCTTAGGGTCCTTCCGCCTTGAGAGATACATAATAGAAGGGCACACTTAACGGCCCTTACATGTACCAGGCTCTGTCATGTGTGTCCTGACATATATTAATTATCTCATCAAGTTCTTACAGCCAACCCATGAGCTAAGTCCATTACTATCACCCCCATTTTATAGATGAGGAGACTGAGGCATTCCAGATTCCACAAGGTTAACCACTCTCCCTAGCGAGCAGCCCTCAAACTGCCCCCTGGGGTGTGTTTCTTGAATCATCTCTGATGAGCCAAGTGTTTCTCATTTGGGCCAATTTCACCGACCCCCCACCCCCCCGCCCCCGGGAATATTTGGCAAAGGCTGGACACCATTTTGATTGTCACGACTGGGAGGCCGGGAGGGTGCCACTGGCATCTAGTGGGTTCAGGCCAGAGATGCTGCAGTGAGGACAGCAATCCCCAACAAAGAATTGTCCGGTTATAGATGTCTGTGGAATGAGAAACCCTGGATGAACCAAAGCCTGTATCTACAGCTGTCTGAGAGAAATCCTGGTTTGGTTGTTTCCACCTTAGTGTTTCTCTTCCCTGCTCTACGTCAGGTTCCCTCTTTCCTGCCTGAGATCCTACTCAGCACCCAGGAAGCCCTCCTCGGTGGCAGCCCGCTGCCCTCCTGCCTTCTGGCTCAGATCCCCGAGGCATGTGTCTCAGCCTGGAGTCCCACGAAGGGAACAGGCTGGGGCTGGCTGTGTGTGCTTGTGTTTACGTGGGAGGAGAGCTCACGGAGCAGAGTGAGGGGGTGGAGGAAAAGCCAAATCAAGGGTACGGTTGTTGACTTGGCCTCTGTCTACCAGAAGCTCCTGGGGAGTGTATCTCCTTGTGCCCTGCCACCTCCGTGTCGTGGCCCAGAGCTGCTCTGACGGCCCCTAACTGCCCTGCACCTCTGAGCTGCTTTCAGCAGGGGACTCATGTCACCGTGACACAGAGGCCCTGGGACAGGAGAGGAGGTGAACGCCTGCAGGGGGTAGGCCTGCACGAGAGGGGAGCCCGAGGGGGTGTGAGCTGGCTACTAGAGGTACCGCGAGGGACACACCCTGTGGGCCAGTGCTGAGACCCCCACCACACAGTCCACAGACACTGGCCCACCCCTGTACCCACTCCCTGCCCTCCGGCGCACCATTATGTAGCTGGGGAAAAAGACAGGATTGTTCCAAACAGTTGATAAGGGCCAGAGGACCCTGCATGATCCAGTTTCACAGCCGCTTAGCAGTGGTGATGACAGTCAGAGCTGGAAGGAACTTCAGGGAGTCTTAATCTGATCTCACCTTCTCACTTAGAGATGAAAAGATTCAGATGCATTCATTCACTGGGTCAACAACTGTGCCCACTTTGCTGTAGAGAAGTTAAGTGGCCTCTGAAGGCGGCCTAGGGGTTGAGTGATCCACCATGAGGTCCTAGAGGGGCTTCATGAGGGGTCCCAGAGGACTGGATGGGGCCGGGGGTGGGAGTGCCGGCCCCTCTGCTGACTTACCATACCCCACCCCCCACAGTGATTCCCTGCTGTTTTGGACACGCCCAGGGAGATCTGGGTCCTTTGCTGGAGACTTTGCCCATCTCCCCCCAATTGTTAATGGGTATTGATTTGCAAACAAACGTTTAAGTGCAAGAGAGGAGGGTTCTGTTTACAGAAGGGGCATCAATTCTTAGAGAATCCAGAGTCCTAAAGTAACATGAACACTCCTCCTCTTCTGCACTTCTGACTCTGTTTAACCTTGGGCGACTCATCTTTCCTCTCTCTGGGCCTTAAATTTCCCCAAGTTTTTTGTTTTTGTTTTCTTAAGTTTACTTATTTATTTTGAGAGAGAGAGAGAGAGAGAGAGAGCGAGCATGAGAGGGGGAGAGGCAGAAAGAGAGGAGAGAGAAAATCCCAAGCAGGCTCCCTACTGTCAGCACGGAGCCCGATGCAGGGCTCGAACTCATGAGCCGTGAGATCATGACCTGAGCTGAAACCAAGAGCCAGACGCTTAACTGACTGAGCCACCCAGGCGCCCCAAGGTTCCTCAAGTTTTTAACCCAGCCAGAGCCTTCTAGGACAGCTGATTGGTTGAATGCATGAACCCATAAAATGATCAGTGGAAGCAGCCTTGAGGGTAATGTTATCCAATCTCTTGTTTATTTTATTTATTTATTTTAATGTTTATTTATTTTTGAGGGAGAGAGCATGAGCGTGGGAGGGGCAGAGCGAGAGGGGGACAGAGGATCTGAAGCGGGCTCTGCACTGACGGCAGAGAGCCTGGCGTGGGGCTCCAACTCACGAACGGAGAGATCACAATTGTAGCCGAAGTCGGATGTTCAGCAGACTGAGCCACCCAGGCGCCCTTCTAATCCCTTGTTTAAACATGGGAAAACTAAGGCCCGGAGAGAGGAAGAATGAAATGCCCTCCAAACACCCACAAGCAAGTAAAGGAGGCAGAGGTTTAACCAATACAAGGTGAGAAGTGTGAGGGCAGGGGTATGTGCCAGGGACACAAGCATCAGGAGAGGGACATGATGTAGTCTATCCAGGCTGCTCGGGACGGTGGGAACGCGGTTGAAAATAGCCTTAGATTCCCCCAGATGCCACACGAGGATCTGCCCGCATCGCATTTCCTCCCTCCCTCCCCTTCTGTGACCATCGGGGTTCTCCGCTGCCCACAACAGACCTGGGCTCGACCGTTTGGAGCAGATACGGGCCCTCACAGGATCTAGGGAGGCTGAAGAAAAAGGCAGGAACCACAGGCCGGCAGGAAGACAGCTGAGGTCATGTGACAGGACACGGCAGTCATCAGGGTGGACACCAGATGCCGCCACTGGCCCTGTTGCCTCTGCTGCTGGGGGCCATGGTGCCACGTTGGGCAGCAGGACTTCTGCCCTGCCCTGCTTCCAGGCGTCATTCGTTCCAAACCTAAAGCCCTGGTGGGAACATCCACCCTCTGAACTTAGGGCACCTGCTGCCGTCTGGCTGCCCAGGTGGAGGAGAGAAAATCCAGGGCTTTTAAGCTCTTCTGGAGGAGGTGGGGCTACCCTTCCCCAGGACTCACCCAGTGGCCCATTCCTGACACATGGAAAGGTGGTCCAGATACTAGGTCCGTCCTGCTGTTGGTTTGTGCCTTCCTGGTTTCCCCTTACCCACCTGTGTAGGACAGGGTCTAGGCCACAGAGAGCTCGTAGCCCATGACAAGGCAGCATGGGACCACGTGGGGATGCCAGCCTGGCTACAGGGCTGGCCTCTTCCATTCTAGGGGTGCTGGACAGAAGAGGGTGGCCCGGTGCCTGTTTCAGTAGGCATTCTGACCTTGGTGCTCTGCAGCATCCCAACCAAAGAGGCCAAGACCAAAAAACACTTCATTAGGAAAGAAGGGTCTGCTGCAAAGTAGGCAGGCACTCACTCTACCCACAAACTCTGCAGTGAACCACTGAGGACCCCAAGATCACAGGAGGGCCCCCAAAATAGTGCAGTCCCTTGTCTTCCCTCGGTGCTAAAGACGGTCGTAAACAGTAGCAAATGATGTGCATGGGTCTGCACCTTGCTTTTCCACTCTTAGCATTGAGTCCCGGAGATTGTTCCGGATCAGAGCAGTAGGATTCTTACTCTTTGTGATGACTGCAGAATATGCCTTATTTATTTATGTCCTTTTTGATGGAAAGTCCAATGGTTTCCATGCTTTGCTTTTACAAACTGTTTATGGTTTGTTTTTGTACATGTATGTGACTGTATTTGCAGTATAAATTCCTAGGAATAGAATGCATGGATCAAATGCGCATTAAGAATGTTGCTAGAGGGGCGCCCGGGTGGCTCAGTGGGTTGAGCATCTGTCTCTTGGTTTTGGCTCAGGCCATGATCTCGCGGTTGGTGGGTTCGGGCCCTGCGTCAGGCTCTGCTCTGATAGTGCTTGGGCTTCTCTCTCTCTCCCGCTCGCTGCCCCTCCCCTGCTCACTCTCTCTCTCAGAATAAATAAATACACCTAAAAATAATTTAAAAAATGTTGCTAGATAGGGCCAAATTGCTCTGGAGTCGAGGCTGTATCGATGTGCACTCACATACAAGAATGAGAGCACATGTCCCACAACCCAGGGTATTTGGAACGGGCGGGGAGGTAGGGGAGATCGAATGAGTTTGCCAGCCTGGGCTCCTCAGACCCCACCAGAATGGCACTGTCCAGTGCTTGGCCGGGCAAATACCTCGTAGTTCTCTGGCTGCATGAGAAATGTTAATTTTCTGAATGCAAAGTGTTTTGTCAGAAGCTTTTCCTTCCTGATGGTAGAGTTGGTCTGGAGGGCCTCTGTTAGCCCTTAAGGTGAGGGCTGTCAGGGTGAAGGAGAGACAGCAGAACTTTCCTCTGGCCATACACTTCCTTGCATTTAAAGTTGATTGGCCCTTTGGCAAGCTCGGTGCTCAGCCAACAGGAAATGGCAGTGGCCCAGATAGGCACGCTCACGGGCTCCGTGAAGCCACGTGGCCACACGTGCATCCAGCCACGCATGCATACCTCCACCCTTGCATCCACACATTCACCCATCCCTTCTTCCAGGCCACACCTGCTCTGGGTTAGGCACTGTTCTAGGTGCTTGGAGATCTATGAGGTGAGGGGACGGGGGAGGGGACACAGAAATGCAAATGAGTAGCAACACTGCGATGTCTTTCGTGCTGACACAGAAGGTTGGTTCCAATGGATCCCATTTACTGCAGGCCCACAGTGTGCTGGGCCCTTGTCAGGTACATGGGATGCACAAAAGGTGAAAAAATGGCCATCTGTCCCTTGAGGGAGATCAGGGTCTCCTAGGGAGGAAGGAGAGTCACACGAACCATTGTCAGGGAAAGGTACTGCATGCTGTAGGAGCACCGAAGAAAGGGACTGCTTCTTGCTGGGGGTGAGAGAATGTCACATTCTTTTATTTGCTTTAAATCAAATTAAACTGGCTGTGGCCCCCATTTGCCAGCATAGATAAGAAATCCGTATCTGTCATGTTTGGGGAGGGCCTCTCCCAGGGTGGATGTTCAGGAGAAAGCCCTCTGGCCTTCTGTCTCCTTGGTCTCATCCCACCAGGTGTGGTCCCTCTGCTTCCTTTCAGGCTGAAGCAGGAGGTCAGGAGCCAAGGTCAGGAGCCTCAGGATTTAAGGTCAGCCTCCCTACACATTGCCTATGTGGGGCTTGCTATCTTGCTGTGTGACCTTGGGCAGGCCATTTACCTCTTTAGGCCTTGCTTTGTGTTTAGGTAAGATGATGGCGATAACAGTGCTTAATTCCTAGGGTAATGTAAAGATTAAGTAAACTACCTCGGCTTAAGAAAACCTCGGCGTAGGATCTAACACAGGATAAATGCAGAGGAAACGCTCGCCATTATTGTTATCCTTACATGAGGAGGAGTGGAAGGAACTCAAGACAGCTACTTTACAAAGCCCTAATGTGTATTTCAAGACCAAGTGGGAAGATCTATTGTCGTCTTCTTTCTTTTCCCTTCAGTTTAGAACTGGCCATCCGCTCGTTAGGCATCCCGTGGGTACCCTGGATGGGATGGTGTGCTGGGCTGTGCCTTCTGGACAGAGGCACCTGCTTCGCCAGCCGCCGTGAGTATTGGCAGCAATGGTGCAACGAATGCAGCCTTCTCTGGGAACCGCCTTCAGCTGGAGGCCGATGCCTTGCTCAAGCCCATGCCCTTGCTGGGAGCAGCCCACATTCTACGGGACGGGAGTCGGGGAAGTCCAGCCCTCTTGCCTCAATTTGAGAAAACTCTGAAGGGCCGTGTCGCGCAGAGCCAGCTCAAAGGGCTGGCTGAGGACTCTGTGGTAACTACATCTCATGCAACTCTGCCCTCGGCCCAGTCTTGCTCCCGCACTCCCTTGCAAGTGTCAGCCGCTCGCATGCCGACCCGACCCAAGACACCCCTCATGCGTTTTCTCCACAGCTATTTGTTTCCTCCCATGACTCTGGGGAACTTCATGAGGGCAGGAACTATATGTCCTCCTCACCACTGTCCACGGCACGTAGCACAGAGCAGCACAGCACATTCCAGGTGCTGTCATTCCAGGTGCTGTCAGAACCCAGGGGAGAACATGCCCACATAAGAGGATTGCCTTCCTGGAGGTGGTAGCTTCCGAGCTGAGTCTCGTGTTAGCCTCAGTACCAACTTGACTGGCCAGCTAAGTACAGAGGATTCGGCTTAGGCGAGAGGCCCCAAGAATGATACCCATCAATCAGGGTCTGCAGGTTCTGGCAGTTCCGAGCTCCCAATGCCCTCCAAGGGACAGCCGGCTGCAGCGTGAAGGATGAGAATTCACAGGCGGTGAATACCCACACTTGGGTAGATGATTCCACCAGTGCAGAGTTTGGCCGTGTGGAAGATCAAGCTATCCCTGGGGGTGTCCCACCGAAAGAGCAGGAAGATTGGGGCACAGTTATCTCCAATGCAGACTCTGGTGGAGGGTGCGTGGGAGGGTGGGTGAAGCCTTTGCAAACGCACCTCTGGAGCTGAGGCGAAGTTTGGGGAGAGCCGGACACACAGATTGGACTGGCACGGAGGTAGAGACAAGAGCCAGAACTGAGGAAGCCAGCTGGATAAAGCTGAGTGAGAGGAGAAGGCTGAAGATCCATCCTGGGGTGGGGGGAGGGACGGAGGAGGAGGGCAATGTTGGCTAAGAGGGGAGGGTCGAGGGAGAAGGGAAACAGAGGAGGAGAGCCAAGGGGGTCTCCAAAGTCAGAAGGGTCAAACGTTGCTTGGATGTCTGGGGGCGTAAGCCAAAGGGAGCAAGGGGCTTGATTTGAGGAGGTCCCTGGGGGCCTTTCGAAGGCTGGCTGGGGAAGTAATTGAGGGCACGGGTTCTAGAATCAGAGCTGGGTTCAGGTTGTAGCTCTTTCATTTGCTCCTTGTGCGACCTTGAGTGAATCACTTCACCTCTCTGCTCTGTCTGGACCCACATAAAATGGGGTCGTCACAGGGACTAAAGGACACAATAATTGGGGGAACCCTTGACACGGTGCCTTGCAGTGGGGTGTGGCAGTCCCCGGCAGTCGGCATCACCGCCAGGTAGAGCAGTTTCTATGGAGGGCAGGGGTGGGGAGGTGAGGATACTTAAGAGGGGACCAGGGTGAGATGGACTTTGTGGGGCTGGGGCCCAAGTTTACTGCCCAGGGGAGGGGCCCAGGAGCCACCAGAGCCTAAGATTCAAAGGCGGAAAGGGGCAGCTGATCCTGAAGGCGTGGCAGACGCGCAGGTGCAGAGAAGGGAGAGCCTGGAAGCATCCCTGGGTCCCTTCAGGCGTGGAGGAAGCAGGGCCCCTCATTGGTAGTGGCATGGAAGTGACATGGAAGCCATTTCCCCTCATCATGGGTCTGCTCACAGTCATGAAATATGGGATGACACTGGATTTGGTCATTAAGTAAATGGGATAAAGAAATAATTGAAAAATGGATCCCTGCCCGGAAGGAGTGGAATTGTTCCCTGTGCTATTGTTGTCCGTGCCCTCTGAGTAATCTGCAAAGCCAGGCAAGTAAGGACGTCAGGCTTAGGTGTGATGAGACACTCTGCCTTGAAAAAAGCCTGAAATTACCCATGACAGCCGAAGAGCCTTTGTCTCCTGAGCAGAATGAAGGGGGGAAAAAATAAAAAAACACGCTGAGTGTTTCCTGGGGTGGGAAGAAAGGGAAGGAAGGGAGGACAGTCACAAGGAGTGCTTGAACATGAAACCCACACCCCGGTGCATTCCCAGTCAGGGTGGGGCTGTGCTCACCCCACCCCCCCAGCCACTGGGGAGTGGTCAGGGGGCTGGGATGAGGGGGTCTCTCAGGCTGGAGGGGGCAGGGGTGGGGACTGGAGGGGGTGGCCCAGGATTTCACCTGCAAGTCCATTTACCTGTCTCTTGGCCCCTGCAATTTACACCCCCACGCTCGACCCACAGCACATGCACCAGACCAGAGCTACTCCTTCTCATCGTGGGCGGAAAGTTGGGGTTATGATTATTCACGACACAGCCCTGGGAGGAAGAACTGGTTTTTTTGTATAGGTGGGCTGGGGAAGAATAGATGGACCACCCCCCATTTCTAGCACCCCGAATCCTATATGAAGAACCCAGACTGTTGTACCCAAATGCCACTCCGTGTACCTCTCTGCTGCCTCAGACCTGGCCTGACACTCCAGCCGCACACCTCATGCGGGGGCTTATAGCCTGGACCCCATTCCACACTCTCCTACCTCTGACTCTTAAAGGCCCCTTGTGCCTTGATGTCAACAAGCACTGAATTAGACACCTACCTGCCAGTGTTTAAAAAGTTTTCTCTGGGCGCGTGGGTGGCTCAGTCGGTTAAATGTCTGACTTTGGATCAGGTCATGATCTCATGGTTCTTGGGTTCGAGCCCCGCGTCGGGCTCTGTGCTGACAGCTCGGAGCCTGGAGCCTGCTTCAGATTCCGTGTCTCCCCCTCTCTCTGCCCCTCCCCTGCTCATGCTCTGCGTGTGTGTCTCTCAAAAATAAATAAACATTAAAACAATTATTAAAAAAGGTTCTCTCTTCCTCCCTTTATTTATTTATTACATTTTTTTCAATGTTTATTTATTTTTGAGACAGAGAGAGACAGAGCATGAGCAGGGGAGGGGCAGAGAGAGAGGGAGACACAGAATCTGAAGCAGGCTCCGAGCTCTGAGCTGTCAGCACAGAGCCCGACGCGGGGCTCGAACTCGCGAACTGTGAGATCATGACCTGAGCCAAAGTTGGACACTTAACCAACAGAACCACCCAGGCGCCCCTCTTCCTCCCTTTAAATAAAGTCAGGGGTCACCTCAGACAGAGGTTTCCAACTTCAGTCAGACACGTAGGACCGCCCCTCAGTTTTTCCATTCTTAGATCAGCGTGTCCCACGGGTTCGTGAGTGTATGTAGCATGAGGCTCACTTTGTGCACTTGTTCAAAATGCAGATTCTTTAGCCTCACCCCAGGGCCACGGAAGCAGAACTCCCCACCAGAACTGTAGTTAAGTACCTATACACTTGACTCAAGGGAAAAGCGCTGTGTCGACACTTAGATACAGATTGCCCTCCATGAAATAGCTACGTGCAGAAAGAGTTGTGAAATGGTCCCTGACTTTACAAAAAAAAAATGAAAGACATTGAAATTCCCCAAATAAGATATGCACGGATCTGTTGTTCATAAACAGAGCAGAACAGTTTACTGAAAGATAAAAGTGGGATGAGCCAGCCAGTAATGGAGAAAGAGGGAGTTTTTACAAAATCAGGTTTTCCTCACCCCACGTCCATTTGATGTCCGTGCGAGCAAATCACTGGTCGTGTAGCAAAAAGAAAAAAAGTGCAGTCGGCTTGTGCACACGCATTAGTGGCTTTCTGTACCCTGAAGGAAATGGAAGGAGAGAGAAAACTGTGGGAGGGTCACCAGGATGTGGTAGACCCCTCCTGCCTGCTGTTGGGATGTAGCAGTTCTGTGTACATGCTCCCGGAGAGACTGCGTAAGCGCTGCCTTTCCCACTGCCTTTGTCCGGGTCTGAATCTGGCTCCCCACAGCTCCTACTGAGTAGCCCGTGCCTCTTAACGGAAAACCTCACCGTCCCTTCTTGTCCTGCCCCTTCCACATGGATGTGATAGTTGTTCTCGGACCTGCCCCTGTCCCTGTTCTCACGGGCCATGGCCCATGCTGGAACCTTCCCAGCTGCTCACAGAAGAGGTACCTGCTCTGGCCCAGGGGAGCAGCTGCGCAACACCCATCGCTTGGATACATCAGGCTGGGGAAGTCGTGGACGAGATGTCTGTGATCTGTCTCAGGCTTTTTTTTTTTTTTTAAGTTGATGTTTATTTATTATGAGAGAGAGAAAGAGAGCAAGCAGGGGAGGGGCAGAGAGAGAGAGAGAGAGAGAGAAGGAGACAGAATTCCAAGCAGGTTCCTCACTGTCAGCACAGAGCCCAAAGCGGGGCTTGAACCCATGAACCATGAGATCATGACCTGAGCTGAAGTCAAGAGTCAGGTGCTCAACTGACTGAGCCACCCAGACGCCCCTGTCTCAGGCTTTTATGTTTCTTTTGCCTTTCTGGTTGGAGCCCTGATGGGTCCCTCTGCCTGGTCCTCACCCACCCCAATCTGTCTTGCTATGGCTTGTCCATTTCCTTGGTCTTAACTGTCACTAACCCTCCTAAGCCCAGCTGCCTCCCTGACCCAGCTCCTGCTTTGTTGTCCCATATTCCTTTTATTCACATTTAAAAATTTATCTACATCCAAGAAAATCCACACTTGCTTGGTGCATGAATTTTGATAAATGCATATCGTCATATACTTACCCCATAATCAATTTACAGAACAGCTCCAGTCCCCACCATGACCTCTTGCTGTCCCTTTAGCGTCATTTCCTCCCCTAGCCTTTAGCCCCTGACAACTACTGATTTGTTCCTATACTCTTGCCTTTTCCAGAATGTCATAAGATGTCCATGACATTTTCCAGAATGTCATGGAATCATACAGTACACAGCCCTTTGAGTCTGGCTTCTTTCACTCAGTGTAATGCATTTGAGATTCATCATGTTGCAGCCTGTGTATCAGCAGTTCATTTTTTAATTTTTATTTCTACTTTATTTTTTAATTGCTGAGCAGGGTTTTGTCGTCTGCATGTACTACAGTTTGTTTATCCATCCACCGCTTTAAGGACGTGGAGGGTTGTTTCCAGTTTTGGGGTGATTACGGATGCAGCCACTATAAACGTTTTTGTGGGAACATATGTTTTGTTCCTCTTGGATAAGTACCAAGGACTGGGATTGCTGGGTCATGTGGTAAATTGGGTTTAACACTGTCAGAAACTGCCAGGTGGCCGAACCACTTTGTATGTATGTACACACAAGAAATGGGTGAGAGTTTGTATGTACGTGTGCATATATATATATGCATATATATATATATGCACACGTACTTATATTTGTATGTATGTATACACAGTATGTGAGAATATGTATATATACACAGACATATTTGTATTTGTATGTATGTATACATAAACATGCATGAGAGTGTGTATGTAGGTAGACACACACAAATTTGCTTTTGTATGTCTGTATATGCAAGCAATTGCACAGGCTAAGACCTCCGAAACAATGTGAAATAGGCGTGGTGAGTGGACATCATTTCCTCGTTCTTGATCTCAAGGACAAGCTTTCAGTCTTTCACCATAAGGCATGACATTACTTGTCTGCTTTTGTAAGAGCCCTTAATCAGGTTAAAGATGTCCTTTTCCGTTCCTAGTTGGCTGACCGTTTACTTTTTATCATGAACGAGTATTGAAATTTGTTACATGTGTGTCCTGCATCTATTTTGATTATCACGCGTGTTTTCTTTAGTCTTTTGATTTGGTAAATTGTTTTGACTGATTTTTGGATGTTGAGCAAACCTTGCATTCCTTTGACGAATGCCAAGTGGCCATGTGTTACCCTTTTTACATCGTGTTGGATTCAATTTTCTAACAGTTCATAGATTTTTCCATCTATGTTCATTTTTTCATTCCCAATGTTAGAAATTTCTGTTTTCTTTGTTTCTTGGTCAAGTTGGCTAGACATTTATCAATGTTATTGATCTTAGAGAAACAGCTTTTGGTTTCATTGACTCTATTGTTGTTGTTTCCTAGAGAAAGAGAGAGAGAGAGAGAGCGGGGGAGAGAGGCAGAGGGGGAGAGAGACAATCTTAAGCAGGCTCCACGGTCAAGAGGCAGATGCAAGGCTCAATCCCATGACCTTGGGATCATGACCTGAGCCTAAACCAAGAGTTGGGTGCTCAACCAACTAAGCCACCCAGGTGCCCCGATTCTATTGTTTTTAATATATTGTTTCAGTGAAAGAATTTGTTTTCTGATGTTATCTTTATTATCTCCTTGTTTCTGCTTGCTCTCAGTTTAATTTGTTCTAATTTTTCTTTTCTTTTCTTCTTTTCTTTTCTTTTCTTCTTTTCTTTTCTTTTCTTTTCTTTTCTTCTCTTTTCTTTCTTTTCTTTTTTTTAAGTAGCCTTCACGCTTAGCATGGAGCCCAACACAGGGCTTGAATTCACTACCCCAAGATCAAGACCTGAGATGAGGTCAAGAGTCAGAGACTCAGGGGCACCTGGGTGGCTCAGTCAGTTGAGTGTCGAACTCTTGGTTTCCTCTCAGGTCATAATCTCGTGTTTGTGGGTTCAAGCCCCATATCGAGCTCTGTGCTGGCAGTGTGGAGCCTGCATGGGATTCTCTCTCTCTCCTTCTCTCTCTGCCCCTCCCCTTGTGACTCTCTCTGTCTCTCTCTTTAAATAAATAAGCTTAAAAAATAAAAAAAAAGTCTGACACTCAGGCTTAGAACCCCTGTTCTAATTTTTCTAATTAAAGTTCGAAGCTAAGATTATTTTACTTATGTATGTATGTATGTATTTACATATTTATTTATGAGAGAGAGAAAGGCACTAGTGAGTGAGGGGTACAGACAGAGGGGGAGAGAGAGGGAGAGAGAGAGAGGGAGAGAGGGAGACAGAGAGAGAATCCCATACAGGCTCTTCTCTGTCAGCGCAGAGTCCAAAGTGGGGCTCAAGCTCACAAACTGTGAGATCATGATGTGAGCACAAGTTGGATGCTTAACTGACTGAGCCACCCAGGTGCCCCGGAAGCTACGATTATTGATGTGAGATCTCTTTTTTCCCTAATATAACCACTTAATGCTATAAACTTCCCTAGATGTGTTACTTTAGCTACATCTCATACGTTTTGATGTATTGTTTTCATTCAATTCAAAATATTTTCAAATTTCCCTGGTGGTATCATCTATGACCTATGAATAACTTTAGAAGTTATGTTGTTTACTTATTTTTTAATGGCTTATCTATTTATTTTGAGGGAGAGAGAGAGAGAGAGAGAGAGAGAGAGAGAGAATCCCAGCAGGCTCCATGCTGTCAGCACAAAGCCTGAAGTGAGAACATGGGGCTCGATCCCATAAACCATGAGACCATGGCCTGAGCTGAAATCAAGAGTCAGACCCTCAACTGACTGAGCCACCCAGGCCCCCCAGGAAAGATTTTTATCTTCTATATTCTAAGAGGCTAGATTTGCAAGATAAGGTCAGGCCTAGGAATAAAAGTTAGGGAGTCATTGCTTACAGGTGGAGACCTTAACAATGAGTGAACTCTCAAGGGAGTTTGCGAAGCCTTCCAGAAAGTGGCGGTACCGGTGAGGGCTGCCAATGTCAGGAAAGAAAGAGTCATTAGCCTCCTCATGCCAGACACCCATCCAAATTCACCTGATTGGAACAGTCTGGGTGCCAAGAAGATACATATTTAAAAAAATTGGAGGGTGTTATGGGTTGAGTTGTGTCTCCCCAAATGATACGTTAAAGCTCTAAACCCTGGTATCTATTAATGCGACCTTATTTGGAAATAGCATCCTTGCAGATGTAATCAAGTTAAGATGAGGTCATTAGGATGGGTCCTAATCCAATATGTCCTCATAAGAAGAGAGAAATTTGGACGCAGACTCACAGGAAGAATGTCATGTGACAACAGAGGCAGAGACTGGAGAGAGGCCGTCACATTGAAGGCTGCAGCCAAAAACTAGGAAGAGACAAGGCAGGATTCTCCCCTGCCACGTTCAGAAGGAGCAGGCCCTTATCTATGCTTTGAGTTTGCAATTGTAGCCTTCAGGATTTCTGATGGTTTAAGCCACCCAGACTGTGGGACGTTGTTCTGACGGCCCTAGAAAACTAGTCCAGAGTGGGCAAGCTCCTTTTTCAGAGAAGTGTTCTGGTCTTCTCCCATGCAGAGTGAAATAACAATGGCTAACATTTATTGATCACTTCCGACGGGCCAGGCACTGTTCTGAGCACATCACATGATTAACTCCTGTAATGAGAGTGTTCTCATTATCCCCAGTTCCCTATGTTCCGCAAATCCTTGCTATCTGTAGACCACATTGGCTTTCTTTCAGTCTCAGGCTGCTTTTAATCCCTAGACATTCCACTCGACCCCCATGCCAGCTCAGTCCTGCTCCATGGATACCCCTGGGCAGACAGGACAGTAAAAAGCCAGAGGGGAGATGGGGCAAGACAGCAGCAGGAGGAAGATGAAGAACAAGAAGAGGGGAAACAGGACCTTACACCCAGCTTCCTTAGAATCAGGGAAATAAACCTCAGGGACTGGTCGGAGACTGAATCAGGGCCACAAAACTTCAAGGGGGCATGGCAGTGGGTGCCTGTGAATCCTGCGGCAGGGGCAGGGACAATAGGCTGAGCAGAGAAGTAGCCCCTGCAGGGGAGGGCAAAGGAAGGAGAAAGATCTAAGGTGATGCAGAAAGAGGTGAGGACTGCCCCCAAACCCTCATCCTCTCTGGATATTTTGAAATGCCTCCCTGTCTTCATGGGCAGCTAGCCATCTTTTCCACAAAGTCCAGTAACCATTCACTGACGTATACTCATTAGATGTCTGCATTTGTTGTTCCTGAGACCACAGACCGGTCCGTGAAGTAAGAACAGATTTCACACTCAGTTTTCTCCAGGGTTGGGGTCTCCAGGGGGCGAACCGTGTCTGTGACAGCTCTCTCGTGTGCTGGTTACCTCCTTTCTCTCGCTGCAGGCTGCTGAGCCAGTGGCCCCAGTGTTGCTAATGGTCAGAGCGGATATCTGCTTCTTGGTCCTCTGAGGGCGCCTCCTGATGGACAGCCCTGTCGGCACCGGGGACTTCAGTGGCCAGGTTCAAGGCACTCATTCTCCGCCGCCCAGGCCACTATCATTGCTAATATTGCCAATGCCGTGCACCTGGCATACTTACCAATGACGGAGAACTAGCTCGTCTGGTGTTTATGTGCTATTTTCTCGCCTCACGTTTATTGAATGCCTTCGAGCACCGGACCCTATGTTAACCATTGGGAATTCACGGGTCGGTAAGACTCAGCTTTTGTCCTCGTGAAGGACAGGGGGATTAGATTAGAAAAGAAGATCTAGATGTTTCAAGCTGTGTTCTGAACAATAAACACGTGGACTGGAAAGCCTCATTACAAACTGCGATATGGGTATTAATGTCCCCAGGTTTCAAGAGATGAGGTCCACAAGGGTTGGGTGGCTTGTTTAAGGTCACACAGCTGGTGAGCAGCAGAGAGGGTGTCTCTGGCCGCCGGACGTACAACCACCCTGCCAAGACAATCGGTACTCCGGATGTCATTACGCTCCTGCAAGATTCAACAAATGGGTTGTGCCCTTGCCTTTTCTTTCTCATTGATGGCAGACGTAGAATGACTGATGTTTATTTTTTCGTTACCTGCCTCCTGCCACCACTTCAAAAGTAGAGGTTGTGCCATCCTTTGTGCTCTCCTGAGTTACCATCACCTTTTCATGCCTTCCCTGCCCCTCCAGGTGAGCCCTGCAGCCAGCCTCCACCCTCCTTCCTCCACGTGCAGAACCTGCCTCCCCCAAGTGGTTATTAAAGCAAAGTGTCTGGGACAGTGGCAGGTGCAAACTCCTCCATGACTCCTGGGCATGGCAGAAGAGCTTTGACCTTGAACTAGAGAGCCTGAAAATCAATTGTTTCAAGATGGTAGAGTGAGCATGGACGGACATTTCCCTTTTTGGGCCATAAGCAGAAAAAAAAAATGACAGAAAAGATGACAACTGTGTAAGGACACTTGAAAAGAAGAGTCTTCTTCTTCTTTTTCATGTTTATTTGTTTATTTTTGAGAGAGAGAGAGAGAGAGTAAGAGTGGAAAACAGGCAGAGAGAGAGGGACAGAGAGAATCCTAAGCAGGTTCTGTGTTGTATGTGCAGAGCCTGAAACGGGGCTCGACGCGGGACTCGAACTCACGAACCGTGAGATCATGACCTGAGTTGAAATCAAGGGTCGGATGCTTAACCGACTGAGCCACCCAGGCGCCCCCCGAAAAAGAGTCTTCCTGGTTCACATCATGCCCAGTGTCTCCACCAGAAGAAGTGCATGGGAGGCCTCAGTGGCAATAGGAAAGTATTTATAATTTGCGCTGCTTTTGGGGATTGTGTGTGAAAAGGGTATGCATTTTTTCAAACACATATGGAATATTTACTAACATTGATGTTATACAAGGTTCTAAATCTCTAGTTACCCCAAACATACAAATAAACTCAGTCCCAGTAAGATGCAGACCATGTTTACTGACCACATGAAAATTGGAAAGTAGACATTAATAACAAAAATTCCATTGTCCTCACACTTCTCTATATAAGGAAAAGCACACTTCTAATCTCAACTGGAAAAAACCCCAGAATTTTAGAGCTAAAGAGAAATAATACAACTTTGGGGCTGAATAGCAATAAAAACCTTGCATTCTAATATCTGTGGGTTTCTCCCAAATAAATAGTTATAGACATAAAAACATTTATTAGGAATAAGAAAAATTGAACATTGACTTCAACTTTCAGACAAAGAATTGCACTGTTCAGTATAAGAAGTTACTAGTCACATGTGGCCATTTACATGAAAATGAATTAAAATTAGATAAAATTAAAAATTTAATTCTTCAGTCACACTAGCCAGACTCTGAAGGCTCAGTACCTAGTGGCAGATATAGAACATTTCCATTATGGCAGAAAGTTCTGTTGGAGAGTACAGATCTAGAAAATTTTTTAATTAAAAAAATGTTTTTAATGTTTATTTTTGAGAGACAGAGAGAGAGACAGAGACAGAGTGTGAGTCGGGGAACAGCAGAGACAGACAGAGACACAGAATCTGAAGCAAGCTCCAGGCTCTGAGGTGTCAACACAGAGCCTGACCCGCGGTTCGAATGACCTGAGCTAAAGTTGGACACTTAACCGACTGAGCCACCCAGGCGCCCTGATCTAGAAAAAAAATTTTAAATGATAAAGGAAAGAAGAGGAAAGTAACAGAGATAAAAAGTAAAATTTAACATATAAAACAAACAAACAAAAATGCAATTGCTTGATAAATCTAAAGGTTTGATCCTTAAAAGACACCCAACTAGAAAAATGTGGAGAAAATAATACCAATAAAAAAAGAAAGAAGTCACAGACAAGTGAAAGGAATGGAAAGGGGGCATAACAAATACTGATGAGATTTAAATACTAGAATACTATGAATAACTTGATGTCAATAGAAATGAAACCAAAACAAGATGATTTTAAGAAGAATAAAAATGATCAGTACTGTCCTAAAAGAAAAGAAAACTAAAAACATACCAATAACAGTGAGATGAATTGGGATTAGATTCAGCCCTACCCTGCAAAAGGCATTTGGTTAATACCATTTGTGGGTAAATTCTATTAAGTGTTCAAAGAATAAACTGTTTCCTGGAGTATGCAGAATCTATGATAAGCTACCTTACTCATTTCAACCCACTAATATATCAGACTCAATTATGACAGAACAGGAAGAGAAGATTATAGATTAAGTTATGATCATTGATGTAAAAATTGAAAACCAAAATATTTCTATACTGAAACAAGCAGTGTATTAAAATATTAACACATCATAACCAAGTGAGGTTTATCCCAGCAATGCAAAAATGGTCCAATATTAAAATATTTGCCAAAGGTATTCACCACACAACAGATTTAAAGTCAGGATGATATCTTCTATCACTACTACTACTGAAAATTGTGCTAAATGGTACAATAAGACAAGAAAAGAAATACAGAAATAAAGAAATAAAAAGAAAAAGACAAAGTATCAGAATGATAGGTGATATTATCATCTATGCAAAATTCACAACAAATGAACTGGCAAACTGTTAAAACAAGTACAAGGTTTGAGATGAAAAGAGTGATCAGATAGGGGCGCCTGGGTGGCTCAGACAGTTAAGCGTCCAACTTCAGCTCATGTCATGATCTTGCTGTCCGTGAGTTCGAGCCCCATGTTGGGTCTGTGCTGACAGCTTGGAGCCTGGAGCCTGCTTCAGATTGTGTCTCCCTCTCTCTGCCCCTCCCCTACTCATGCTCTGTCTTTCTCTCTCAAAAATAAATAAACTTAAAAAAAAAAAGAGTGACCAGATATAAAACCAACATATAAAAACCAATTGTATCTCTATAAAAATCAGCATAATCAATTAGGAACACAATAGGAAAAAAGACAACAAAACTATAATGTAAAACATAATAATGAAAGCAAACAGCAACAAACAAACAGAAAACCTACAATGTATCTTGGAATTAACCTAGCCAAAAATGTATAATAACCCTATGCAAAAAATTATAAAAGTCTTTGAAGAAATTGAAAGAAGACTCAGATAAATGAATTTGAAAGCTCATTACTGTAAAAAATAATCATTTTTTTACTAAATTAATCTATAAGTTTAATGTAATCCTGAGATTGCCAGCAAATTTTTTAAAATAGTTTTTTAATGTTTATTATTTTTGAGAGAGAGAGAGACAGAGACAGAGAGCAAGCAGGGAAGGGGCAGAGAGAGAGGGAGACACAGAATCTGAAGAAGGCTCCAGGCTCTGAGCTGTCAGCACAGAGCCCGATGTGGGGCTCGAACTCACAGACCGTGAGATCATGACCTAAGCTGTAGTCAGATGCCCAACCGATTGAGCCACCCAGGCTCCCTGCCAGCAACATTTTTAATGCAACTTGGCAAATTCATTTTGAAATTAACCCAGAAGGCTAAATGGGCAAGAACTATTAGATAATTCTGAAAAAGAAAAATTATAAGGGAAAATAACTATCATATAAGAAGACACGGTTTAAAACTGGTAATTCCAACAGTGAGGTACTGAACAGGTTTAGGTAAATAGAGAATGGAATAGAGAGCCTATGTCTACATGGATACTTGTGAGATCTTAGAACTTGGTGTCATAAATCAATGAGGTAAAGAGAGTATGTAATAGATGGTATTAGGATAATTGGCTATTGATCTGGAAAAAATGAAATTAGATCTTTACTTCATATTGTAAACAAACAAAAATTCAAAGTATATTAAAGACTTAATAATGGATAATAACACTAAAAAGTATTAGAAGATAACATGGGGGAAAATATTTTTTATGGTTTGGGAGTAGGAAAGATTTTTAAACAAACATGAAGAACAAATGTATGGGAATAAACTGATCGATCTGACATCAAAAGCCGCAACGT
Source organism: Panthera uncia (assembly GCF_023721935.1). NCBI lineage: Eukaryota > Metazoa > Chordata > Mammalia > Carnivora > Felidae > Panthera > Panthera uncia. The sequence continues at coordinate 100,722,437 of NW_026057584.1, read as the reverse complement.
GGACACGACGAAAGAAAACATGAAGTTAAAAGATGTGTAATAGAAAGAAAGGGCATATGGGTCATAGATATAACAGAGGTTTGATATACAGAGTGCATGAAGGGCTCCCACAAATCAAAAAGAAAAAAGGCACAATCCAGTAGAAAAATGGGCACAGGGTAGGAACCTGTAATTCATAAATGAGGAAGTACAAATGGCCAATAATCATGGAAAATGGTGACCAGCCTCGCTAGTAATCAGGGAAATCCAAAGACGAATAGTGGGCAGAGAATTCTACGTGCAACTATCATACCGGTTAAAATCAAAGTTGGACAATATAAAGTGTTGGTGAGACAGGGCATGAATACACGAGTACTTTGTATCCTGATACAGGAAATGGAAATTGTGTAGGCAAACGCAGAGGACAGTTTTACTTTTACAACTAAAAATGCTCACACCCTGTAAAAATGCTCATTCCATTTTCGGGCATTGACCATAGAGAAACATGTGCACTTATGCACAAGTTGCAGCTCCAGGGGTATTTATGCAGCATTCTTTGTGACAGAGGAAAATTGAAGTGGCCTAAATGTGCAAGAAGAGAATAGGTAGCGGCACCTGGGTGGCTCAGCTGGTTGAGCGTCTGACTTCAGCTGAGGTCATGATCTTGCAGTTGACGAGTTCAAGCCCCGGGCTCTGTGCTGACAGCTCAGAGCCTGCTTTGGATTCCGTGTCTCCCTCTCTCTCTGCCCCTTCCTTGCTCATGCTCTGTCTCTCTCTGTCTCAAAAATAAATAAGCATTATTATTTTTTTTAATAAGAAGAGAATAGGTAAAATCAATAGGGCACATAAACTGATAAGAAGGAATTCATTGGTCTTAGAAGTGAAATCATGAACCAGATCAGTGGCTCTCAAGCTTTTTGGTCTCGGGGCCTCTTTGCCATCCCAAAAATTATGGAGCACCTCAAAACCTTTTTTTTTTTTAATGTGGGTTATATCTACTGATATTTATAGCATTAGAAATTCTAAGGCTGAGAAATTTTAAAAATACTTATCAATTCATTAAAAAAAATCCATTACAGTTGACCGTTCAACAGTGCAGGCATTAGGGGCACAGACTCCCTGCACAGTTGAAAATCCCTGTATGTATTTTGACTCCCGGAGGGGCACCTGGGTGGCTCAGTCGGTTTGAGCATCTGACTCTCGACTTCAGCTCGGGTCATAATCTCGCGGTTGGTGAGTTTGAGCGCTGCACTGGGCTCTCTCAACTCAGAGCCTGATTCAGATCCTCTGTCCCTCTCTCTCTGCCCCTCTCCCACTCATGCTCTCTCTCTCTCAAAAATAAAATAAACATTAAAAAACATTTTTAACATTTATTTATTTTTGAGAGACAGAGAGACAGGATGAGTGGGGGAGGGGCAGAGAGAGAGGGAGACCCAGAATCTGAAGCAGACTCCAGGCTCTGAGCTGTCAGCACAGAGCCGGATGCAGGGCTCGAACTCACGAGCTGTAAGATCATGGCTTGAGCCGAAGTTGTACACTTAACCGACTGAGCCATCCAGGCGTCCCAAAATAAACATTAAAAAAAAAATTAAAAAAAATTGACACTCGGAAACCTAACTGCTAATAGCCTGCTGTTGACTGAAAGCTTTACTGATAAAATAGCTGCTTAACACATATTTTGTATGCCATATGTATTATATATTGTATTCTTACAAGAAAATAAGCTAGAGAAAGGAAAAGGTTATTAAGAAAATTTTAAGGAGGAGAAAATACATTTACAGTATTATATGTATTTATTGGAAAAAAGTCTGTGTGCAAGTGAATCCACAGGACTAACCCCATGTTGTTCAAGGGTCAAGTGTACATATTAGCATAATACTTACATTAATATGAATAACATTTTAATGAAACATAGCTACATTTTCCAAAATGAAAATATTTCAGTGAAGAGTATGATATTTTGCATCTTTTTGCAAATTTCTTTCACTTCCGGCTTACTAGAAAGACAGCTGGGTTCTTACATCTGCTTCTGCATTCAGACTATTACACCTCAACATTGAACGTAGTTTCTTGAAAACTCCATTGTGGATTCATGCTGGAGTAAGAGTGACAAAGACAAATCACTTCACTGTGATTAGGGAAAGGATTTGCTACCAGAAACGGTCTCAGGCACTGCGTCCCTGGGTCACATTTTGAGAGGCGCTCAAATAGATCAATGTAGATTTGTTTCTTGTTTTTGAGAGGGAGGGAGGGAGGGGCAGTGAGAGAGAGAGAGAGAGAGACAGAGACAGAGAGAGTCCCAAGTAGGCTCCCTGGGTCTTGAACTCACAAACCGTGAGATCATGACCTGAGCTGAAATCAAGAGTCGGTCGCTGAACTGACTAAGCTACCTAGGTGCCCCATGTTTTTAACAATATTTTTTATTCAGTGTTTGAGCTTGGGTTCCACCAAAAGCCTGACGCAGGTCATTTACTTGGGGAAGTGATTTCAGGGATCAGGTGTTGGAAGGCTGAGTGAAATGGGGGGGGGGCAGGGAAAGCAGGTCAGCGTGTGAGTCATTAAGCCGATGACTGCTGTGGGCAATTGGGATCCAGTGTAATCGGGGCCCCCTGAGAAACCATGTCGAATATGCCATCGTATTGTGTGCCTGAGACCCAGAAGTGTGGAATATATTGACTCACAGGTTCCCATCTCCCATTGGTCAAGGACTGCTCCAGGGAGGGTGAACTCAGGGGCACCTTTGGGTTTACCAATGCACCAGAATGCCCGGGGCAGGCAGGAAGACACTCGAGGTGCAGCTGAGGTGAAGCTGTCAGGCTACACCTGGGAGCAACTGGTTGCCACAGCAACCGTGCACAAAAGGCAGGCCAAGAGAATGTGAGATGGGGTCTAAAGGATGTTCAACCCATGATGCGGGGGGACCAAGGTGCAGAATAATACATACAGCGAGATGCCATCTATGTAAATAACAAAACCACCCAGAGAATAGTATACATTTTCTTTTTTTTTTTTAAGTTTATTTATTTATTTTGAGAGAGGCACAGATGGAGCAAGTGGGGGAGGGGCAGAGAGAAGGAGAGAGAGAGAATCCCAAGCAGGCTCCATGCTGCCAGCGCAGAGCCCAACGTGGGGCTTGAACTCCAGAAACTGGGAGATCATGACCTGAGCTGAAACCAAGGATTGGACTCTTAACTGACTGAGCCACCCGGGCGCCCCAGCGTAGTATATAATTTCTGAGTATACACACAAGTGAATCTATTAAAAAGTATTGGATTTGGGGAGCCTGGGTGGCTCAGTCGGTTAAGCATCTGATTTCAGCTCAGGTCATGATCTCACAGTCTGTGAGTTCAAGCCCCGCATGGGGCTCTGTGCTGACAGCTCAGAGCCTGGAGCCTGCTTCGGATTCTCTGTCTCCCTCTTTCTCTCTGCCCCTCCCTTGCTCATGCTCTGTCTCTATCTCAAAAATAAATAAAAACATTTAAAAAATTAAAAAAAAAGTATTGGATTTATACACACCAGAGATACACACACAAGGGAAGAGATCTGGATTGCAAAGGGGGGGGGTCATCTAAGAGAACTTTAGGTTTTTCAGTAATTTCCTAACCTTTCTTTCTTCCCCAAGTTTTAAAAGCCAAAGGTTAGAAACTCAAAAAGACATTCACTGGAGTTAATTTGTAGAGTTTGTTCCCTTTCTTCACGTTGGACAAGATTGGGGGTTCACACCCGAGCCAAGAAAAGAGGCTCCAAGAGAAAAGCTCGTGGAAGGTGGGGTTCCTACAGGAAGGAGAGAATGGCATTTCTCCCTTAGCTCCATGCTTGCCCCAGGACACCTGAGTGGCTGGCCAGTGAGGAAATTTTGGCTACTGCGTGGCAAGGCTCCATGGCAGTTTAGGATTGAAGGTGAGCAGAGAAGGGCTTTTGCTTCCTCTCTGGAGAATTGTCAAGGTGGGAGACAGACCTGGAGCTGGATGTCAGGTGAGGAGGCAGAGTCAGTTGCTGGGAAAATGCACTTGGGCAAGACAAAGATGCACATGTTTTCTAGGAACCAAAGGGAGACCCTAGAAGTTGAGCTTAAGCTGTTTTGAAAAAAGCCCACTCAAGAGAACAGCCTACTGTGTGGGAGAAAGTTCCCCGGGAAAAGGCTATAAAGGGTGAACCACTGGGGACTAGAGAGGGGGGTGTCACAGAAGATCGGCGCATCACTGACATTGAGGAACTTCTCGGGGAGGGAGGTAGACAGGGAGCGAGAGAACAGGACCACCCCCTCCTCCTGTGCTAGCTGTCGGTCAGGTCCGAGCAGGAGGGAGTAAGAAGCTTTTGCCAGACTGAGTCTCAATGTAGACAAGACTGCACTTTCATTGCTTGAAAACACCACTAGGGTCATGGGAGTTCAAAGTGACTGAAAAGCTATAGGACTGCCTGAGCTGACATCCGGGACTAGGAAAGGAGCACTGATGGAGCCAAGCCAAAAAATAGCGACGGGAGGGAAAATAGAGCCATTTCTCATTTATTCCCAATGAGGTGGGCCCATTCAGTCAGTGAGACATTCTTATTCATATTTTAAAATATGCATACTGTAGGAAACCCTAGAAGCAAATATATCCAGATGTTACCTGTGATTAGTAGACTGCTGACTGTCTATTTAACCTCCAGTTGCCTTGTGAGTTTCCTATAAAAACCCAGTTTTGTTCAGGCACCCAGTTCCGTGAAGTCACGTGGTCAGGGGCACTGGGTGGTCTAAGCCTGCAGTTCTCAAAGGGGCTGGTGCCATTCCCTAAGTGTGTTCTAGAAATTGGTGGTGGCGTGTGTGTGTGGGGGGGCAGGCTGCTACATGCATTGGGGTGCAGGAGTGGGGTCTAGGCAATGCTGAATATCCAATCGTGTGTGGGACGGTCTTGGGAAAATGGTCCCATGTCCCATGTGACTTTTTGATGTCCCATGAGACATTTATAGAGGTTAAAAACAACAACAACAACAACGACAACAACAACAACTGTCTCTAAGCCTAGAACTTCACTGCATTTGACATTAAACTCAAACTATCATTTTGCACATCTTTGGTATAGCCCAGCTGCTCTAAGAACACAATTGCCATATAAATCAAGGGAAGATTGCATGCTGTTTTGCTTGAAACTTTATCGAGAGTTCCTCACCATTGTGGAAAATCGCGCTGTTGTGTGGCAATGGCCTTGTGCTGGTTGAGTCATCTCCTGCGTCTGTCTGCATTTGTAGCTGTCACAGTTTTGGCATTTCCGTGTGTAGCTAAGTATGTCATGACTCCACCTCGTTCTATATACTATACCGTCTGGGCATCGGCTTATTCAAGGGTATATTCCTTTATTATAAATGTACTTTAAATTTCTCCTTTACGTTACAGTTAAAGCATACTTTGTATTTATAGGTAAGTTATGTTATCTATGAATTTTGTTTCTGGATTGAAAGGAAGTTGTTAGAGAAACAATCGTTTTCAAGAGCGCTAGTTGCCTCTGACGGGTTGAGGTGCATGGCTTGCTCTAAGATGGTCAAACTCGTCCCTTCCCTTCCCAGTGCCTGGTTCAGGCATGGACATGTCACGTAATTCTGGCCAGTGGAGATATGTGGGCTACATCTGTCGAAGGGCTTCGGGGAGAGGTTTCTTTAGTCCTGAAAATAAACCCACGGAAGACATGGCTTCTTTTCCACCTCTGGGCATCGTCGTATTTCATCATTTGCCTGACTTTCATCGCCATGAACTTCGGAAGCCTGAGGACCAAGTCCACACACTGAGGCTACAGGGCGGAGGGGTGGAAAGGACCCCGTCTTCGGTTATATGGTTGAGCTGCCCAATAACCAGCCCCAGGGCCGCCCCCCTCCCCGCGCATTTGCATTTAATCTGCGGGTAAATTAGTTGACATGAGGTGGCGCTATGACTGACTGTCATTGTCAGGTTTTTAACTGATAAAATTTGCTTCCTCGACAAAGCAAACCAAAACAAAAACAAGCTCCCTTCGGAGGTAGAAAACAAAAACACCACGAAAGTACTTAGAATGAAAGGTCGGCCTCCTCGCCCGCGCCCGGGCTCCCCCTGCCCCCACCAGTCTCCACTCAGCTTTCCGGGGGCAACACATTACCAGTTCTTGCATATCCTTCTAGAAATATTCTGTGCCCACGCAAGCACACTTCACTTCCAAATGTATCATCGTATATCATAGGTTCCTCCCTTCTTTTTCTTTTTCTTGTCAAATGATTATAGAATTAAGAAAACAAGTATCTGCGATTTCCCTCCAATGAGGCTAATTAGGGAGATAGGCTTCTTGGCAGAGGGGGATGTGGGCAGCGCTGTGGTTGGAAGCTGGCAGCCTGCAGCCAAGTCCTCCTGGGGGTGCCTCCACCCCTAGCCTGAGGCACCCAGAGGGTCTGCAGGGGGGCAACTGGGCATGGGGAGAGCCCTGGACCAGGAGCTGCTTCGCTCATCAGAGCCTCAGTGTCCCCTCCTGTGGATCTCTATAGCCTCCTCCCTCCCTCCTCTACCCTCCCATTTATTTTATTTTATTTTATTTTATTTTATTTTATTTTATTTTATTTATTTTTTCTATTTTATTTTTCGAGACAGAGAGTGTGTGCATGGGCATGTGAGCAGGAGAGAGGCAGAGGGCGGGAGAGAGAGACAGAGAGAGAGAGAGAGAGAGAGATGGGGTGGGGAAGGGCAGAAAGAGGGAGACAGAATCCCCAAGCAGGCTCTGTGCTGTCAACGCAGAGCCTGACATGGGGCTTGAACTCACAAACTGTGAGATCATGACCTGAGCCCAGATCACAAGTTGGACGATTAACTGACTGAGCCACATGGGCGTCGGTCTGCTCGGTAAAATAAATTCATCTTAAGTAAAATTTTAATTTTATTTTAAATATAATGTTAAATTTTAAATAAATAAAATAAAATCAAGCAACACATTTTGCTTTGCTTACTCCCCTTCCTTCCTCTCCTTCCCTAACCTACCTACCAAGCCTCTTAAAACATTCCATCTCCACTTTCTCTGCTCACAATCATTTCTACCCTCTGTTAGGGGACTGCCCTGGCCTCCTCTCTGGGGCTTTGGGCAGGCGGGCCACCCATATGGGGCTACAGTCGCGCTGCTGAGGCTGGCCGCGGGAACTCTATAGACCTGCTTAGAACCGAGGCAGCATTAGCCCGGGAAGGCCCAGGGCCCAGCCAGCAATGTGGCAGAACCACCCCCCTCCCACCCCCTCTAGATCCAGGGACCGCACTCTGGGTTGGATCTGGGGGCAAGAGGAACGGGCACAGTAGCAACCTGGGGGGCACAGTTATCACTGATGGCAAGATCCCAGGGAAAGGGTGCCATCCCCAGAGAATTCACAGGCCAGTTACAGTGCTGGAGCGTGTTCAACTTTTATGGTTGTTGTCGTTGTGGTGGTGACACACACATAGCATGAAGTTTACCATCTTAACTATTTTTAAGAATGCAATTCAGTGGTGTTAAGTACCTTCACCATGTTATGCAATACATCTCCAGAATTCTTTATCTTGTAACACTGAAACTCTGTACCGTTAAATAATAACTCTCCATTCTGCCTCCCCCCAGCCCCTGGCAACCACCCTTGTACTTTCTGTTTCTAGGACTTTGATGAGTCAAGTGCCACAGGTAAGTGGAATCATACAGTATTTCTCTTTTTGTGTCTGGCTTATTTCACTTAGCACTGTGTCTTCCACATTCAACCATGTTGTCACAAATGGCAATCTTTTCTTTAGGGTAGAATAATACTCCATCTATCTATCTATCTATCTATCTATCCGTCCGTCTATCTGTCTGTCTATATATCATCTATCATCATTTATCTATCAATCTCACATTTTCTCTCTCCATTTATTCACTGACAGACACTGAAGTTGTTTCTGTATCTTGGCTATTGTGAATAATGCTCCAGTGGGCGTGGAGTGCAGATCTCTCTCCAAGGTACTGATTTCATTTCCTTTAAATATAGACCCAGACGAGGCATTGCTGGATCACGTGGTAGTTCTATTTTTCATTTTTTGAGGAACCTCCATACTGGTCTCCACAGTGGCTGCACCAGTTTGCATTCCCACCAACAGTACAAGACGGTTCCCTTTTCTCCACAGCCTTGACAACATTTGTTATTTCTCCTCTTCTTGATAATAGCCATTCTAACAGATGTGAGGTGATATCTCATTGTGGTTTTGATTTGCATTTCCCTGACGATTAATGATGTCGAGCATCTTTTCATGTACCTGTTGGCCACCTGGCTGTCTCCTTTGGAAAAATGCCTATTCAGTTTCTCTGCCAATGTTTTAATTAGATTGTTTATATTTTTGATATTTAGTTGTATCTGTTCTTTACATATTTTGGTTATTAACACCTTATCAGATACATGGTTTTCAATTATTCCCCCCAATATGTAGATTGTCTTTTCATTTTGTTGATTGTTTCCTCTGCTGTGCATTAGCTGTTAAGTTTTTTTTTTAATGTTTACTTATTTTTGACACAGAGACAGAACACAAGCAGGGGAGGGGCAGAGACAGAGGGAGACACAGAATCCAAAACAGGTTCCAGGCTCTGAGCTGTCAACACAGAGCCCGATGCGGGGCTCAAACTTGTGGATCGTGAGCCTGCTGCCGGAGGCAGGAAGTTTGGTGGTATGCTGGCCCATAGACCCTTCCTTACCCCTTGCCAAAGTGGAAAAGCCAGATGTTGGTCACACCCTGGCGGGCAGAGCCACCTAATCCAACCTTTCTCAGGGTTTGAGAATGCTCACAAGTGATGTGAGCAGGCTACCTGCTGCCTCAGCCCTCTGGTCCCCTAGCACTTCCCCTGGCAGCCTCAAGAAGAAGAATGGCCTTGCTCAGTTTCCTCCCCGGAACCATGGCTCAGCCTCTTCTAGATGCATTCCTGTCCCAGCAGAGAGCTGGGCAGGCCAGTGGGTCCTCTGCAGAGGAGTGGGACAAGAGAAGGAAAGATGAAAGTCAGGTGTGTTCAGGGCTTGAAGACATTTGGGTGATAGTGGCCAGAGACCAGCCTTAAGGGATGTCAGAGGCCAAGTTCAGATCATACCACTGAGTGAGAGCACAGTTCCCAGAGAGACAAGAGCTGGACCCAACAGATGAATGGGTGATAAGGAGGACAGCCTAGAGGCTAGCAGACAGTGGGACCCCAGGTGGGGCAGCCACAGAGAGAGCAGAGGCCCCAAAAGCAGGGCCAAACATGGGGGTTAAAAGTGAACAGCCCTCTCAATGGATGGGCCAGAAGGTATATCAGCAGTGGAGCTGGCATTTGTGTGAGGAACGGATGAATGCCAACGGTGGCTCAAAGAGACGGTGAGGTGGGAGCCCCACAATAAGAGCAGGAATTTGGAAGAAGGGAAGAGTGGAGGTCCTGCCACATGGCTTGTGAGGCCCAATAATCCAGTGGACTTAGGGAATCTCTGTTCTAGGTTTGGCAGACGTGAGCACACTGTGGGTGGGCAGGTGGGAGTTATAAGGCATGGAAGGTTGGTCTCTGCCTCTGAGAAAGTCTGAGCGGTCCGTGTCCCAGTGCAGGACTCTCCCTCACGCTCTGCCACAAGGTGCACAATCATGATGTTCTAGATGCTTAGACGTCCACAGAGATATGTGGGGGCCATCACTGACTTTGCGTGTAGGGGTTACAGGAGATGGCTGGGGGCCTGGAACATCCTGTCATATCACAACACAAGGACATTTCCAAACACTACTGGATGGTGTCACAAGGGCTCAGGAGTCAGGTCTGGCTAGGAGGTTCCCCTGGCCAAAGACAGGATTAACCTGAGTATCATTAATCCTGGTAACTACAATGAATTGAAAACTGCCAGATAATCCACATGTTCAAAATGATACTTCAGAAACAAAAACAAACTCCCAAGAAACCCAGATCTATTTGGTCACTACAGAGGATGCTAGTAAATGAATACATTGTTTTTGAAAGCTAGTAAATAAAAGGAGAGAAGGAACCATTCTGCCTCTCCCATAGAAATCATACCGCTGGGCAGCCAACTAGCACATGAGAGGAAGTGTCTCTTGATAAAGCACATGAGGAGGAAATGGTAGCATTGGAATATCACCAGGTCACAACCTCTGGTGAATTAGGTATCCAAGCACTGAGCATCAGCCACAGTTAGGTTCTCTCTTCTGGGAGAACATCACGCCGTCTTTGAAGTAGCCTTGCCAAGAATTCCAACCCTAACCTGATTGAGATCCAACGACTAATTTACAGAAATACAGAAGACAGAGGAATGAGTAATCTTCACCAGGGGGTTGCAATCAAGAAAACCCAGTCTGTGGGAAATTTAAGAGGGAAATCAATCCAGTTTTTTTAGCAATTAAATCACAGCACTGAGAAAGAGAGAAAGAGAGAGAGTGAGGCAGAATTTTTTTAAATGTTTACTTATTCTTTGAGAGAGAGGGACAGAGAGAGCAGGGGAGGGGCAGGCAGAGGGAGACACAGAATCCGAAGCAGGCTCCAGGCTCTGAGCTGTCAGCACAGAGCCCGACGTGGGGCTCGAACTCATGAACCGGGAGATCATGACCTGAGCCAAAGTCAGATGCTTAACCGACTGGAACCACCCAGGCATCCCGAGACATTGGGAGTTTAGGGAACCCACAGATGAAAAGAAGCCTAAAAAATATAGATCCAACAACTGTGCATGGATCTTATTTCTATTTTGATTCAAACAAACTGTGATAATAATATGGTATTGGTGAGGCAATTGGAAATTTGAATGATAACTAAATATTTGATGACATTAAGCAATAATTATTAATTTTTTAACGCACAATAATTGTATTGTGGCTATATTTTTTTTTTTTAAAAAAGAGTTCTTATCTTTTAGGAAATTGTCCTAGAATATTCACCAATAAAATAATATCATGCCTGCGATTTACTTCAGAATAACAGAGGAGGAGTAAAGTGGTTGCCAATATATGACAAAATTGGCCGTGAGTTGATCATTGTTGAAGCTGACTGAAGGGTACAGGATCTTTTATTATATTATTCTATTTTTGTGTATATTTGATTTTTTTTTCCTTTAGAAAAGTTTTAAAAAATTTGAAAAGGGAGAGCTTCGGACCAGACTCATACCCCGGCTCCTATCCTGGTTCTGCTGCACCAATCACATGACTTTGGGTAAGCTTCTCAACCTTTCTGAACCTCACTTTCCTCGTCTATAAAATGGGGACAATACCAGTGTCCATCTCATAGTGTTATTAGTGAAAATTAAGTAGGTTAATGTGTAGAAAGTGTGTAGAAGTGTATGGAAACAGTAGGCGCTTAATCGATGTTAGGTGTGTCGTTGTTATTCTGTGCCTCTGGCAGCCTCCAGCAGAGACTTATTGGAAAGCTCCAGCCTTGCTTACCTGTGCCATGGGCGTGGGGAGATTGTAGTGTCCCGCCTTGGGTCATTGTGTCAGAAGAAAGCACCCCCTTCCTTGGTCACTCAGCAAGAATCACCAGGGGTGGGGGAGCCTCCCCTCTACCAATTGGCACAACCCGTTCCTCTTCCTCGCACTGCAGGCGGCCTCGTGCACACTGTGTTCCCAGCATCCCGCTGTGTCCTTGACCCGTGTGCGTCACCTGCTCACTGGAGCTCCTTGAAGCAGGAGCCAAAGGTTCTCTGCGGGACTGCACCTGCTGCCCAGGGACAAGTGCCTTCCTGCTGCTGCGCTTAAATCCTCCGCGGAGCAGGGCAGGTGCACTTAGGGAGTGAGGGTTTTCGGGGGGCAGCGTGGGGAAGAAATGGAGGTACACTCCGCTCAGAAGGAACCGTGTGAGCAGAGGTGTGGCCAGAGGGCAGTGGGCGCGTGAGTGTCGCACGTGGAGGGGAGGAGAGGGGCAACATGCCCTGGGAGATGGCGCTGGGCGCTGAGCCAAGGACCTAGCAACCCATAGCACAGTGGCTGCAGGCTCACCCCCTCAGGCACAGGCGCAGCCAGGACTGGGGTGCTGTCTGAGTGTCCCGGGGAGAGGCTTGCTCCACGAACCCCACGCAGCTGTATTCACAACAGGACTGCGCTCCAGGAGGGCAGCCTCAACCCCGTGGCTCCTCGCTTTGTAGGGTGATTTGTATTCAGACCCAGGGGGCCTGGGGTAGGGGCCCCTGCAGTCCCCTCCTTGCTGGGGAAACTGGAGAGCCTTTTAGGGTCATCGGGAGTTAACCCTGTCCTCTGCCCTCACATGGATGCCCTTGGCAATCATCCCTAGCAGTTTGCACTTACCCCGAGAGGCGCCATTTTAAGCACAAGAGTGGCAGGGTCAGGTTCCCTTTCTGTACAGTCATTCTGGAAGACAGACAGGAGAGGAGAGTCAGTGAAGGTGTGGACAGGGAGAGGTGACAAATGTGTATGCACAGGAAAGAGCACAGAGGCCCAGGGACAGTGACATCAAGGCGTCACAGGGTGAGAGCTTCCTCCCACTGATCCCTCACGCCTGGACCCTCGGGTGGGCAGGCAGCACTAGGCAATGGGACTTGGAATCTCACCTCAGAAATGAGACTCCTGCGAATAGAAGCCGAGGACAGAGGGCTCCACTCTACACAGAGCAGAAAACAACGAGGGCACCAGAACCCGTCCAAGTTTGTTAACAAGGTGATAAAATTGTCAAACAGCCTCTTCCAGACTCTGCAAGCAGAGACGGAGCTAGAGATGGGGCAGGTGGGGAGTGGCTGGCCTGGGACAGAGCATGGCAGTGTCCTTGCTCTCCTCCTGGGGCAGGGAAGGGGGTCCCGGCCTCTCTGAAGCCAGGAGGGGCCCAGGAGAAGGCCTTTCAGCCATTGGGGTGCCCGCAAGTAAGGCAAACTGGCACCTCATTCCTAGTGGGAGATAGGTGGATAGAAAGGAGGAGGCTGGCATCCGCTCTGGGATGGAGTGTGGGAGGGACGGCAGAAAGGGGTACGGGGGGAGGTCACCCCTGTCAGAGGACTCTGCAGTCATTCAGTTCTTAGAAGACCTAGCAAAGGATCCGCTCATGCCCCAGTGAGTGACATTAGGGCATCGGCCACACAGATGGTCTCATCAGCCTGACGGGGACTGCTGAGAGAGGGCAGAGCTGTACCCGGTTGGGCGGTCACTCCTCTGGGTCCCCCCTCCTTCCAGCCCAACCACCTGGGGGACAAAGGAACTTGGCAGAGGGAAGGTCAGGGAGCCACAGGCAAATCCAGGGTCTCCACTTTGCTGCAGGGCCCAGAGGCCTGGCCTGGGCTGGCCAAGGGCACAAGAAATAAGTGATTGATTGGAGATGAGAAGAAAGTTATAAACAGGGCTGGACTGGACTCCTGCCTAGAACGTCCTCTGGGGACAGCGCCCAGGTGGAAAGTGACAGGGATGGAGAAAATAGAACCATTTTATGCTTTGGTGCAGTTTACTGTGTTCAATAAACTAGTTCCAGGCGTCATTTCTCTTGTTTTGTGGATAAGGCGACAAGGCACAGAGACACCTCCCTGAGCTCGCACAGCTAGGAAGTGCCCCAGTGACCCTCAGCTCCTATACTCACCCATGCCTGAGCCACTTCCCACAATGAATCAGAACTAGCCTGTCCCCAGACTAGGTCAGGACAGGCCTTGCAGCTTCCCCCTTGGCCTCTCGCGTCATTTGCTGTGGGGGAAGCCACCACCATGCCCTAAGTTCCCTCAAACAGCCCGTGGTGTGGAAGCGAGGCCCCCCAGCCCCCACCCGGCACCAGCTTGTCAGCCGTGAGTGTGAGCGAGGTCTGTGAGTGAGGTTCTGTAGAAGGAAAACCCCAGCCCTGGTCAAGCCCTGGATGAATGCAGCCCCAGCGCACATCTGACCATGACCTCCTAACAGTCTCCAAGTCAGAATGGCCTGATCCAAGCCACTCCCCAGTTCCTGACCCACAGCCACTGTGGGAGATAATCTGTGGTACTGGTTATTCTAAGATATTTTGTTTGGGGTATTGTGTTATACAGAGCTAGAATATTAATATAGTGGCAGAACCCAAGTAGTTCGATTCTGGAGTCTGAGCTCTTAATTACTTCACCAGTGGGGTGGGGGGCATGTTCTGCGGGTCTGCGGGGTGTGTGTGTGTGTGTGTGTGTGTGAGAAAACCCTTGGGAGCCAGGAAGAAAATACTAGAATATATATATATATATATATATATATATATATATATATAAACTTATATTTGAGTATAGTTGGCACACAATGTTACATTAATTTCAGGTGATTAATTTCAGGTACGCCATGGTGATTCAGCGTCTCTATACATTATGTTGTGCTCCCCACAAGTGTAGTTACCATCTGTCACCGTACAATGCTGTTACAATACCACCGACTATATTCCCTATGTGTGTCTTTTATTCCCATGACTTATTCATTCCATAACCACCCACAAAAATAAACTCAAAATGGATTAAAGACCTAAATGTGAGGCCTGAAACCATAAAAAAAATCCCAGAAAAGAGCCCAGGCAGTAATTTCTCTGACATCGGCCATAGCAACATTTTTCCAGATATGTCTCCTGAGGCAAGGGAAACAAAAGCAAAAATAAGCTACTGGGGCTGCATCAAAATGAAAATCTTTTGCACAGAGAAAGAAACGATCAACAAAACAAAAAGGCAACCTAGTGAACGGGAGAAGATACTTGCAAATGATATATCTGATAAGGGGTTAATATTCAAAGTACATAAATAACTTCTACAACTCAACACACACACACACACACACACACACCCCTGGTGAAGACATACAGATGGCCAAAAGGCACAACATCGCTAATTATCAGAGTAATGCAACTCAAGACCGCAATGAGATATCACCTGAGACCTGTCAGAAGGCTAAAATCAAAAGGAAAAGAAATAACAAGCGTTGGCGAGGATGTGGTGAAAAGGGAACCCTCAACGCACTATTGGTGGGAATGTAAATTGGTGCAGCCACGGTGGAAAACAGTATGGGGATTCCTTAAAAAATTAAAAATAGAAATACCATACGATCCAACAATTCCATTACTGGGTATTTACCCAAAGAAAACAAAAACACGGGGCACCTGGGTGGCTCAGTCGGCTAAGCATCCGACTCTTGATTTTGACTCAGGTCATGATCTCAGGGTTTGTGAGATTGAGCCCCGTGTTGGGCGCCGTGCTGACAGCGCGGAGCCTGCTTGGATTTCCCTCCCTCTCTCTGCCTCTCCTCAACTCGTGCTCTCTTTCTCAAAATAAATAAACTAATTAACATTAAACAAAATAAAACAGAATCACTAATTCAAAAAGATTCATGCACCCTTATATTTACTGTGGCATTGTTTACAGTAGCCAAGATATGAAGCAAGTTAAGTGTTACAGATAAATGAGTAGATGACGAAGATATGGCACCCCCACCCCCACCCCTGCACACACCCAGTGGAATGTAATGCAGCCTAAAAAGAATGAGCTGTTGCCATTTGTGACAATAAGGACGGGCCCAGAGGGTATTATGCTAAATGAATCAAGTGTATATATTTTTTAACTTGGGTATTATGCTAAATGAAACAAGTGTGTATATTTTTTTAACAGAAATAAGAAAACCCTTTCCAGCCTATCCAAATGTGCAGTTTCACATGCTGGGCAAACAAACCTCCAAACAAACCTCCTGACGTTAGCACCAGCTTAGAAAGATGTCTGCAAAGTTACCAAGGACTGACCAGGATACCGATCAGGAGAGCACACGTGGACAAAAAGAAACGTGTCAGACCTGACATTCTGCTCCTGGGAGGAACTCTGTCAGATGCAGGAAGGGGAAAAAATGTGACTCACTAATCAGATCTGACATTTTCAATCACCTTGCTCTCACTAACAGGGCTATTGCTGATATCTTTTAGCGGGAACACGAAAGGGCTTTTACTGGGTACTATTAATGAGTATAATCAAAACATTCTCTTGAAAATATTTTATCAACGTATCTGCCCCTTTAAAGTATAATTTTGCATGTGCTTTATAATGTATCTATGTATTTTATGATTGATCTAGTTCTTTTTCTTAATGTTTATTTATTTTGAGAGAGAGCAAGCGCGCAGAAGTGGGGGAGGGGCAGAGAGAAGGAGAGACAGAATCCCAAGCAAGCTCCATGCCATCAGCGCAGAGCCTGATGCGGGGCTTGAACTCATGAACTGTGAGATCGTGAGCTGAGATCGAGAGTCAGACACTTAGCCAACTGCACCACCCAAGTGCCCCAATCTAGTTCTTAGACAGAAAATAAGTAAGTATGCATATCTTGGAGGCGCCTAGAAATGCGCATAATCATGAAAGGTGGGGGCTCATGACATCACTCTGCCTTCCTGGAAAAAGGCAGAAGAACAAGGCCACAGCCATCCCAAAGGGAAGCATTTCAAGGAGGTGGAGGTGAGCACCTGGAGGGCTGCAAAGCAGAGCTTCCCATCCAGTGCCCCTGATGGATGGGATGTCAGCCCTTGTGACCTTGGAGGAGGTGACCCTGGGGCAGGTCACTTCCAGGCGACAGCAGCCTAGATCCTGGTGTGCTATCACATGTGACAAGTGGGTGTGCCATCCAGAGAACCCAAGGGTCTGGATGTGTGCACTGGGCTGGCTTTACCTGCAAATCTAATGACCTTGGTGGGAGTCATTTCCACGTATCAAGGGGCAGGAGCCACAGGGCGGGCTGAGGCCAGAGCAGGAGGTGAAGACAAGACCAAAGACCAGCCCCTCTCTCTCCTTGAATCTGAGGGGAACCTCAAGCCAGGAAAGCAGCAGGTAAAGGCTGGGCCAGGGGTGGGGGAAGGGCAGCCCACCGGGAGCCTCACGAAGGGCCCTTGTCCCTAATATAACATGAGTAAAACATCGGAAGAGAAATTGGGTGTATTCTGGAAATTGCATCAGAGAAAGAGGAGATAACCAGGCGTTGGATCACGAAGCTAAAAGCCTTCAAGTGGGGCCTTACAAAGGCCTGAGGTGGGGAATGACGGTGGCTTTCAGGTCATGCCAGGAGCACCCTATGGTTGTTCTACGTGGGGAGCCTGAGGCTCCCTGTCTTGTAGATGCCTGATGGTCCTTTAGACCTGGACTGGGAAACAGAGATCTACCCCCTCCCCCCATTTTCCTCTCTACTCCTCACCCTTTCTTCCTTTTTCCACGCGTGAAGTCCCTCGGGTTCAGGAACGGACAACAAACTTGTCCTGAGTTCTCCTTGTAGAGACATTGCAGTAGGTCTATCATTTTGAGACAGGAGCTTTCCATTGTCTTCACGAATTCTCTAGAAGAAGGTATTCTTTACAGGTGTGGAAGTTGAGTCTCCAGAAGCCAACGCCTGCCCAGGGGCACACAGCTCTTTGGCGGTTGGCTTCAATCTGCTGAGTTCCAAGGTCCCTTTCTGCACTTCCCAGTTCACGAGTAATTCCCACAGCATGGTGCCCATGCCTCTGGAGGTATGTGAGAAGACGATGGGAGAACATTTTTTCTTTTCATCATTACACACTGGTTTTCCATTTATGATAGGTATCTTTGAAAAACCAAAGGTATTGGGGCACCTGGGTGGCCCAGTTGATTAAGTGTCTGACCTTGGCTCAGGTCATGATCTTGCAGATCATGACTTCCAGCCCCACAGTGGGCTCTGGGTTGACAACCCAGAGCCTGGAGCCTGCTTTGGATTCTGTGTCTCCCTCGCTCTTTGCTCCTCCCCAGCTCATGCTCTGTCTCTCTCTCCTTCAAAAATAAATAAATATTTAAAAAAATTTAAAAATTAGAAAACAAGAAAAACTAAAAGCAATTAAAAAGGAGTTGGTTTATTTTTTTATTTTTATTTTTTTTAAATATGAAATGTATTGTCAAATTGGTTTCCATACAACACCCAGTGCTCATACCAACAGGTGCCCTCCTCAATACCCATCACCCACCCTCCCCACCCTCCCACCCCCCATCAACCCTCAGTTCTCAGGTTTTAAGAGTCTCTTTGGCTCCCTCCCTCTCTAACCTTTCTTTTTTTCTTTTTTTTCCTTCCCCTCCCCCATGGTCTTCTGGTAAGTTTCTCAGGATCCACATAAGAGTGAAAACATATGGTATCTGTCTTTCTCTGTATGACTTATTTCGCTTAGCATAACACTCTCCAGTTCTATCCATGTTGCTACAAAAGGCCAGATTTTATTCTTTCTCATTGCCATGTAGTATTCCATTGTGTATATAAACCACAATTTCTTTATCCATTCATCAGTTGATGGACATTTAAGCTCTTTCCATAATTTGGCTATTGTTGAAAGTGCTGCTGTAAACATGGGGGTACAAGTACCCCTATGCATCAGCACTCCTGTATCCCTTGGGTCAATTCCTAGCAGTGCTGTTGCTGGGTCATAGGGTAGATCTATTTTTAATTTTTTGAGGAACCTCCACACTGTTTTCCAGAGCGGCTGCACCAGTTTTCATTCCCACCAACAGTGCAAGAGGGTTCCCGTCTCTCCACATCCTCGCCAGCATCTATAGTCTCCTGATTTGTTCATTTTAGCCACTCTGACTGGCGTGGGGTGATATCTGAGTGTGGTTTTGATTTGTATTTCCCTGATGAGGAGCGACGTTGGGCATCTTTTCATGGGCCTGTTGGCCATCTGGATGTCTTTTTCAGAGAAGTGTCTATTCATGTTTTCTGCCCATTTCTTCACTGGATTATTTGTTTTTCGGGTATGGAGTTTGGTGAGCTCTTTATAGATTTTGGATACTAGCCCTTTGATATGTCATTTGCAAATATCTTTTCCCATTCCTTTGGTTGCCTTTTAGTTTTGTTGATTGTTTCCTTTGCAGTGCAGAAGCTTTTTATCTTCATGAGATCCCAATAGTTCATTTTTGCTTTTAATTCCCTTGCCTTGGGGGATGTGTCAAGTAAGAAATTGCTGTGGCTGAGGGGAGAGAGGTTTTTTTCCTGCTTTCTCCTCTAGGACCTGAAGAAGGAGTGGGTTTAAACATCAAATGAGCACTAGTACAAGTCGTGTAAGTATATGGCAAAAATTGGGAGCCTCCTAGAATTCCCTACATTGCTCTCCTGTCACCTCTCCTTTCCAGGACACCTGGCCTGGGGTTAGCCCACCCCTGTCACTGCAGAACTCCTCTTTTGCCCCAGGCGGGGAAGCTGTATTCCTTGGACTCCTTAGTCGCTGGATTTCCTTGCTCGTGCTAGCAGCAAAGGTGGGGGGGGGGGAGCATCAGCTGGGACCTGGGAGGGAGGTAGTCCATGGTGAAGGGCCAATCCTAGCTTCTGACAGCCCAGCTAAGTTAAATGTTAAATGTCCCCCTTCCCCTCCATGACAGAGATGAGCTCAGAGAGGGGAAGGTTCTTCCACTGCTCCACATCCCAATCCCTGCCTCAGGCTCTGAGAACATGGTGGGTGATGCACCTGGCTGGGGTCTGTGGCTACAGGTCCTGGACGAGACCTCCCGGGGGCAAGCAACGATGGTTCATCATCACAGAAAGGAAACTCTGCATACCCATGGGGCCATCACCCTAATACAACCACTTGCCACGTCTTGCCCATCTTTCCTGTTCTCGTTCACATGCGTGCCGTCACCGGGATTCGGTCAAGCCACACACCATTCTGAATGCTGCTCTTCTACCCGCCACAGACCACACCCTGGCCTCTTCTGTGTTGCTCTGTCACTGTCGCGATGGCCACCATGCTGTTGTGCTTCCCCCCACCCCCCCCCACCCCGGCAGGTCTTCAATCATGGCCTTAGGTGTTCAGCCTCCCCTAGATGGCTGGACACTTAGGGAGGTCCAATCTTTCACAATTCTGTGCAAGGCTGCAAGGAACCGCTTTAACAAAGGTGGCTTTAAAAACAGTTTAACCTTTTTTTTAAACGTAATTATCTGCTGGCCTTCTAATTATCCAACCCTCTGCCCCTCCCTGATTTTCTTTGCCTCTGTTCTTGAACCTTCCTCCCCTTCTCCCCTCTCCTACAGGTGGGATTTACCACTTCCTAGTTGTGCAGCTCTCAGGCGGGTCCCTTGATCTTCCTAGATTTTGTTTTATTTCTTTCTATCTTTAAAAATAAGAAAAATGCAGTCGGAGCCCAGAGGATTTTTAGGGCAGTGAAAATGCTCTGTACGATACTATAACAATGGGTACTGGTTATTAAACATCTGTCCAAACCCATAGAATGTACAACACCCACAATAAACCCTAACGTAAACTGTGGACTTTGGGTGACAGTGATGTCACCGGCTGTCAGAGATTCCACTCTGGTGGGGGATGTGGATAATGGAGGGGGGGGGCGTGCGTGTGTGGGGACAGGGGACATATGAGAAATCTCTGTGCCTTCCTCTCAAATTTGCTGTGAACTGAAAACTGGTCCAGAAATGAAGTCTTTAAAAACACGCGAGAAAAATAATACCAGCCCTGAATATCTCCACGGCTTTATTTCCAAGAATGAAATTTTAGAAAGAAGCCCAGAATCCATCAATAGAAGATTACATAAATTAAGTGGTAAATAGAAATAAAACACACATAAACCACTTCATATGCTGGAAGACTGTGTGTTTGCTCAAAACAGTGAGGGTGAGCTTTGTACACGTGGAAAGATGCACACGTGATGGTACATGCGACTGAGAGCATGTAAGTTGCCAAACCATTTTAACAGTCATCGCCTTGAATATTAATGCACTGAAAAAGGATATGCAATTAAAAGATAAACTATTAATGATATAATCCCCCGGGGACTGAGTGGGAGGGGGAGAAATATTTGGGGGTGTTTTTTTACTTCATACTCTTACTTAAATGTTTTTTTAAAAATGTTTATTTATTTTGAGAGAGAGTGTGCATGAGTAGGGGAGGGGCAGAGAGAGGGAGAGAGAGAATCTCAAGCAGTTTCCATGCTCAGCAAAGAGCCTGATGTGGGGCTCAATCCCGTGACCCTTGAGATCATGACCTGAGCTGAAATCAAGAATCGTATGCTTAACTGACTGAGCCACCCAGGGGTCTCTTACTTACATGTTTTTAAATAAATATGTAATATAAATTTTTGGAAGAAAAAAATCTTGTTTGTCCTTTTCCCAAAGTGCTGTAAATCTGGTGATATGCTATATGTGAAAGTTCTTGGTATATTACATATATGTATACATACATATATACACACACACACATATATATATTATATACCATTTATTTAATTTATTTTTTTAGAATATAAAATTTTTTTTAATGTTTATTTATTCTTGAGAGAGAAACAGCGCGAGTGGGGGAGGGGCAGAGAGAGAGGGAGACACAGAATCTGAGGCAGGCTCTAGGCTCTGAGCTGTCAGCACAGAGCTCGATGTGGGGCTCGAACTCATGAACCAGGAGATCGTGACCTGAGCCAAAGTCGGACACTTAACCAACTGAGCCACCCAGGCGCCCCTGTTATATACTATTTATATTATCTATAAATATGATCGCATATTTTGCTTTTTTTCCATTTTTATTTTTTAGAGTTTTTCCTGCATATGTGGGTTTCAATTCGACCCCCTCTGCACATCCCCTGCCTTCTTGTCTCCTTCCCCTCCAGTTCCCATTACCCTTTCCGGCTTGTCTTTCTTGTAGATAGTATGTGACAGGGATGACAGGTTGGAGGAAGGCGAATCTTAGACCCATTCCGGTTCTCTGCTCCCCACTCCCCCGACTTCCGGTTCTGCCCAGAGAAGGACACAGTGAGAAGACACAAAGACAGATTCCCCGTGGCTGCCTCACCACCCCTCGCCACCCCAGGGCCACGTCGACAGGTCTCCGGATGCTCCCAGCCTGCGGTGCATGTGTTCCAGAGGCTTCTGCTGGCCGGGATGCTCAGGACCCGAGCCTCCGGCTCCCTACGGCTGCCACAGAGAACAGGCTCCCCCAGAGCAGGACAGGAGCAGCGCCTGGCATGGCCAACGCGGCCAAAGCCCTCTGGATTTGCTATGTGGCGCTGAGCTCAGAGCTGACAGATGGAGTCATATGGGCAAACTAATTATATTTTTCATTTTTTTTTCCTGGGCATTTGTGAGTCTGCAGGAGCTTAATTTATGTATTAATTACACCTCAGAGCTAAATGAGGGGGCTGGAGTGCCTCAGACAGCCTTTGCATTCATTAGGAAACATTGCACACCCATTTGGCTTTGTAGGGAAACAGCTGCTAAAGCTGGGGAGCTTGGGGGGCCTTGGGGGAGCAGAACCCTCTGGGCAGTGCAGGTGGGTGGCCCAGGTGGAGAAGTTCTAGGCAGAGCTTCCCTTCAGCCTTGTGGAACCATCTGATTAACCTTGCTCACCTCCCCATCACGCCTTCTCCACGGAGGGGAGACGGCCCCTCGCTGCACCCCCGCAGCCCAGCTCCCTCGGCCGCGGCTGTGCTGCGTGGCTTCCCTCTCCCAACTGGACTTGGTGCTGTCTGAGAGTCTTGGTGCTGTCTGAGGGGCTCAGGGAGCACCCAGAGGTGGTCCTGGCTGAGGCAGGGCCCTGGCAGTGGCCAAGAAGGTGGCAGGAAGAAAGCTGGATTATGAGGGCGCAGGGCTCCTTAACCCCCTTTCCAGGCCTCCATTTCTTTCTCAAAGTCTTGCTGTCTCATGTCATGGGGGTGGGGATTTGGGGGAAAGGTTCTGGGCCTACCCTTTGGCTGGTTTTCACAGCAGAAGCAGGACTTAAAGCCTCATGGGGTGGGGTTGGGGGTTGTTGGTACCAAGGTAACCATCAGAGGAAAGGATGGAAGGCCTTGGGGTGGGGGCAGCACCCTCTCACCTCTGAGCCGCTCTCGGAGGCTCTACATCTGGAGGAGGCACTTGTTAAGAGGGCTCAAGAAAGGGCCCAAGCCTCTGTGGTGCTGGAAGGGCCCACAGCAGGTGCGGGCCCTGGCACTGAGCTAAGGGGTCTACCGGGGACGACTGCCTCGGGCCTGTGTCCACCTCCTGTCCCTTTTGTACTGCCTGGCTCCTTCGCAAGTCAGCACAAGGCAGGCCTGCTTCATGCAGCACGTGGGCGCTTATGTACCTTCTCACACCGAGGGGTGGCTCTCAGTGGGACGTGTGGAGGAAGAGTTCCGATATTTGCAAGTGCCTTTAAGCACTCCGATTCTTGCCTTCGGCTCAGGTCGAGATGTCACGGTCTCATGCGCTGGAGCCCGGCGTCGGGCTCTGTGCTGACAGTGCGGAGCCTGCTTGGGATTCTCTCCCTCTCCCTCTGCCCCTCCCCCACTCGCGCTGTCTCTGTCTCTCTCAAAATAGATAAATAAACTTTAAAGAGAAAAAAGACAAATGAGCACCTAGGAGGCGCTGTTAGGAAGGCTGGCTCTAGCTGCTCCCAAATCATTTTTTGGGCAAAACAGACAAATAGGAGGCAGACGAGTCTCAGAGAGGTTTCAGCGTCTGCCCCAAATCACACAGCCAATTAGAAGCCAGGCCAGGGATCATGGCCAGGAACGATTCTCACGCTAGCCTAATTCTCATGCTCCCACTTGTTGTCCTGCCTCAGGCTCTAATAACAAAACAGCACAAACCGGGTGGCTTATCAACCACAAAATGTATTTTTCACCGTTCTAGAGACGGCGAGATCAAGGTTCTGGCAGATCTGGTGTCTGGCGAGAGTTCTTCCGGGTTGCAAATGGCCAATTTCTCGTTGTATCCTCACGTGGCAGAGAGCAGAGAGGAAGCAAGCTCTCCCTTGACTCTTGTAAGAGCTCTGCTAATCCCATTCCTGGGGATCCACCCTCGAGACCTCACCCAATCCCAGTTACCTCCCGAAGGCCACGCCTCCTAATACCATCATGTTGCGGGGCAGGGTCCCAACACATGAGTTTAGTGGGGGGGGACATGTTCAGTTCGTAACACCCGCCTATGTTATTCAGACTCGTGGCCACGACGTTCACGGCTGCAGCTTCCAACCAGCTGAACTAACTGACAAGAAATCTGCTTTGCCCGATGCTGTGTGGTGACGCTCAGTTGTTTTGTGTCCTCAAGACGACCAAATGCATGGAAATTCTTATTAGTGGGATTCTATCACTTCAGGGCAGTGTTCGGTTCTTGCGTTTATCAGGGGAAGGCCGCGGAGAGTCTGGGATGAGGGAGTAGCTATCCACGGGGGCGCTGACAGGCAGAGGGCTGGCGAGGGCTCAGCTTCGTGGAATTTGCCTCTGCAAGCTCATCCGGGGGGTGGGGGTGGGTGGCTCGGAGGTTTGAGGACTCCATTCTCGCTTATTCTATCCAGCGTCCCTGCCACCCAAGGCCACGCCAGCTGGTCTGTGCAGGAGGCATTCGGGGTCTGAGAGGCGGTAGGGAGAGGAGTCGTCTCCTCAGGGAGTGATCTAGAGCCCTCTCCCAGCGAGGGAGGCCTGTTGTGCTCACCCAGTCATCAGCCCTCCTTTCATCCACCCAACCAGCGGGCGAAAACCGGGCAGGGCTCGTGCTGCTATAACCGTATCCTGGAATCGGGCGCCCGTCAGCGTCCGCCTGGAACAGGGCGAAAGTGCTGGCTGGTGGCCTCTCCACAGTGGCCTGGACACAGCAGTCCTGACACCTTTCCCCCAAGGATCCTCGGCTTGCAGTCACCTGCTTCCTCCTCTCTCCTCCTGGAGCCTCGGGCCCTGACATCAGCCTTCTCAAGACAGGATGGATGTGAGTCTGCCTGGTCCTTCTGGGGAGCACACTGCCTGCCGGAGAGGTGGCCCAGCATGGTTGACACATAGTACTCTGGATCCAGGCTGTCCAAATGCATTTGTCTCATCCCCCCGAATCCAGCCAGCCCGGGAGACGAGTCTAACCCTTCCTGACAGAATCAGTTCAGCCTTGTCCTCTGAGCAGGACCCAGGGTGGGCAGGGGGCTGGCTGGGGCTGGCTGGGCTCTCTGACCACTGCTGCCCGGGGCCTGCTCACCAGGGGAGGACACAGGGGAGCCCCAGTGGGCCCAGCACAGGC
The DNA here is from genome assembly GCF_023721935.1 of Panthera uncia. NCBI lineage: Eukaryota > Metazoa > Chordata > Mammalia > Carnivora > Felidae > Panthera > Panthera uncia. The sequence continues at coordinate 100,697,602 of NW_026057584.1, read as the reverse complement.
AATCCAGCCCAGGGGACAGAGCTAGAGCTGGTAGGAGAGAGGGGGGACCTTGCCTCTGTGTCTTCTCCAGACTCCAAGGCAAAAGTGTGGAGAGGAGGTGGGGAGGCAGGGAGAGGGGCCTACTTTATTTTCTTCCACCTTCATCCCTACTCCTATTCTGAGGAAAAGCCCATGGATTTTGGACTCAGACTAGCCTGAGTTTGAATCCGGGGGGGGAATGGTCTGGAGGAGAGGGGCTGTCTGGAATTTGAAAGCATGTGTGTGGACTTTCCACTGCGAGTCTGACCTGCCCACCCCAAGAGGCCTGCCTTTGGGCAGAATACTGTCCCTTCTGCATTTGAATGACACTCTGTAGTATCTTGTGGCTAATGCTGGAAAGCCCACCTTTTGTGCCCCCCTCCCCCCACCCCGCCTTGGTTTAAGCTTTATTGTCTCTAGCCTCTTTAAGAAACTGCAAATTCTCAATATTTGTGAAAGCTCATCTGTTCGGGGCGGGAACCCCAAGCTGTGTGGATGTCACTTGGGGGTGGGGTGGGGTGAGTGGGGGTCTGGGCTGAAAGTAGGGAGCGGGGTAGCTACAGAGAAGGCTGTCAGGAAGGGAAGACAGGCTGTGCCTGGCATTGTCAGCCAGCCTATCTTGTTGCTAGATTGCTGGAAGCGGGATAAAGGGCCATGGAAGGACCCATCTCTGGGTCTTTCCAGATGTCAGAGGGCAGAGCCAGCCAGCCGAGATGCCAATAGAATCCTAATCAGGAGCCAGGGCCACCTAGATCTTCTGTCCCCAACCTCACAGGTGCCAAATGACCAACGGGATGCTGGGTGAGGGCTGGAGTTGTGCTCCTGGTCGTCAGAAGAATGGAAGCCCGCTGGGGCTGCTCCAGAGCCGGGCTTAACAGAGGCAGGAAGAAGCCAGGGACCTACTATATCCTTGAGGATCAGAAGACAGAGGAGATACAAACGCCTGACCTGAAAGTATGATCAATTTAATGCTCCCTTCAACCAGGCACAGAGTAGCAAGCCATGAGGGTACCTGCGTGGTCTCATGCAGTTCGAACACGCTGCCAGGGAGCAGAACCTGAGACAGCAGCACAAACGCCAGGGTCCATTTGGGAGGTGAGGCCAGGGGACACCTGCCGGGAGCGGAGAAGGGAGGCGGGGCTGGGCTGGGAGAGGTGTGCCGCGTGCGCATGCGTGTTGGAGCTGTCCCTCTAAAAGGAGCGTTTCTATAGCAGCTCCCGCTGCCTGTTGGTTACGGGCTGCTCTGATTCCAGGTTCCTTCTTGCCTCCTGGGCAAAGGAGTGTAGAGGGGGCTCTGGTGGCCAGTCAGCACTTTCTGCACCTCGGGCACAGAGATGCAGGGCTGGCTGTTGGAAGGGTGGTCACGGACTCAAGGTGTCTGCTGTGTACTGTTAGTCCCACTGTCCAGATGATGAAACTGAGGCTCACAGAGGTCCTTTGTCCAGGGTCCCCCGGCTGGCGACAGCTCTGCCGAGGTCTGACTCTTCGAGGTCCCGGTCTTACCGTGTGTCAAATGGAGCTCATGATACCTAGGGTCATAGCCATGAGGGCCATGCCCTCCACCTGCCCAGGGGATTTGTGAGGGCAGACTGTGATGGCTTTTGCACACCTGTTTCTAATGTCCAAAGCTTTGCGGAAGGCAGCAAAAAGGATGTGAAGGCTACATGCGGAACGGGGTTCAAAGACCACTTGTGCCACCTAATTGCAGTGTGACCTTGGGGAAGTTGTTTGACTTCTCTGAGCTTCAGGCTCCTCATCTGTAAAACGGGGCTAATGACATATTCCTGGAGGACGTGTCAGGAGGATTATATAAGAAAACAGGTGACCGAGGGCTGAATGCTTGCCTTGCACCCTTCAACCTTTGTCATAATTTTATAGCAAGGTGTGGAGTGTAAACTCCCCGGTTCCTCTCTGGGTGGTAGTGCTAGTGGGGGCAGGGGCTTCCTCACCCCTGGGAATGAACCTGTGCCTGATGTGGGTGGTAGCTCCCTGCCCAGTTCCCTTCTGGTCCCTGGAGCCCTCCTGTTACCGGTGAGCTGTTTTGTTCTGCCGGAAGGCCACTTTATGAGTCACAGAAATGGGGACTTGACAGGGATTCTTTAGAACAAAAATTTCCACTGTCTTTAGAGGATCTGACTCTCCAGTTTCCAAATTAATGAGGGCCCAGATTGACCCAGGATCTGGCAAAGGTTTGTTCCCACTTTCAGCATTGCCGACGGGCTCTCTCATGCCCCTCCTCTTTCCTACTTTCTTTCTACCCACTGGAAGTAACCCCCTCCTCTCTCGCCTTCCCATGGTTTACCAGGCTGTGGGGTTCAAGATCCCCTCTCCTTAATGCGCTCTGCCTTTGCATGTGGCCCCCAAAGCCCTTTCTTTCTTTATCCTCTGGTTTATGAAACCTAGATCAGCTGTCCCCTTTTCTCTGAAAACCCTGCCCTGGCATCCCCAGACAGAACCAACCCGCCTGGCGGCTGAGGCCCAACCTGCGTGAACCTGAGCAAGGGACTGGCCCGTAATAACTGCCTGCTGCCACCAGGGGGCGTCCACAGAGAAAGCATAAAGGGCTGCACGCCTCTGGGTCTCCTTCCAGTTTGGACCCCAAGCAGGAAGCGACCCTTGCTTCAGTGTGCATAGGACACAGGACCAAAGGGACAAGGGTGTCTTTAGGCACTGTCCTCAGAGAGACAGGGGGTGTGGCCCCACGTGCACCTGGAGTTCATAGAATAACTGATAAAGACTCAGGGCCTCCCACTCCCCTTCCCTGAAGGAGAATGTGCCCTGTCAGGAGCTTATCTAGGATTCTCAGCGGAGAGGTGGGATCAGTGATGCTTAAAACACATTTTGCTTCTTCCGGAAGTCTGTGGCTGTGGGGCCGAGAGTAAAGTCTACCTGGCAGTTAGAGTCAAGATGCCGGTCCAGAGCGGGTCGAACCAGCCCAGGAGACCCCTCCCCAGAGTCCATCCTGATAGGTTCCCATCTCCTGGGTGGAGGCTGCACCTAACGTGTGCTTCTGAGCGGCTCTTCTCCCCTACCTGTTATGCCCTCCAGGCGGAGATCCTCAAAACCACATCTTACGGGTGAGGCCTGGCCCAAGTTCGCATCCTGTAAATGCCTGGTGGGACCTCTCAGAGTTCCCCACATCTTCTATGGGCACACTGGACGGCCGCAGATGTCCCACCCAAAAAAAGGTGAGGGGGCCACTCTCTGAGCAAGCGTCTAAATGAAAAGCCGGATGGAGCACTGGTGGGTTGATAGAGTGGGTCCACCCTTAGCCCTCCCACCGAGTCCCCTCCCTCTCCATGAAACTCTCCGGGACCTCCCTGTCTTCTCCTTGGCTGGTGTGATGGTCAGTCTTACATGTCAACTAGATGAGGCTACAGTTCCCAGTTAATCCGACACTAATGTAGGGTTGCTGTGAAATATTTTGCGGACGAGATTGATGTCTCTGATCAGTGAACTTTAAATAGAGATTGCCGCAATAATCTGGGTGGGCCTGATTCAATGAACACTTCCAGAGCAGTGCTAAGGTTTCCCTGAGAAGAAATTCCACTGTGGACAGACAGCAGCTTCAGCCCCTGTGCCAGAAAGTTCCAGCCTGGCCTCCCTGGTGGCCTACTCTATACATTTCGGACTTGCCTACCTGGCCTCCACAGTCACTTAAAGCCAATTCCCTGCAACAAATCCCTTAATATAGATGGTCTGTTGGTTTTGTTTCTCTGGTGGAATTTTATGTGTTACAGATAGGCTGGGCAGGTGCCCTGTGCCTGGGAAGGGAGGATGAATTGGGGTGATAGGCTGTTTGGATATCAGGGTACTCACTGTATGGCAGGCAGTGTGTTAAGACTTTTATCACACTGAGCCCTCTAAGCATCATATATCACAAATACCAGTATTATCCCCATTTTATAGACGGGAAACTGGGGCACAGAGGAGTTATGTGCTCAAGGTCACACAGCATGCTGCAGACCAGGGCCAGAAACTCCTGGCTTCAGGGGCACCTGGATGACTTAGTCGGTTAAGCATCCAACTCTTGATTTTGGCTCAGGTCATGATCTGAAGCTTCCTGAGTTCAAGCCCCAAGTCAAGGCTCTGTGCTGATAGTGTGGAGCCTGCCTGGGATTCTCTGTCTCCTGCTCTCTCTGTGCCTCCCACATGCTCTCTCTCTCTCCAAATAAATAAATAAGCTTTAAAAACAAAACAAAACAAAACTGGCTTCAGAGGAAAAGTTCCTAACCTCCTTTGTACTAACGACCCTTTTTTGCTGCCTGGTGAGACCATGGAGCCCTCCTCTGAAAGATTCTCTCATATGCATGAAATACAATGCACAAGTTAGAAAGGACATAGTTTTTTTTAAATTATCAAAATGTTTTAAAGCACAAACTTACGATGGGCTGATAGGTGTGCTTTTCTATAAATGCATTTTTGAAAAAATTTTTTAATGCTTATTTATTTTTGAGACAGAGAGAGACAGAGCGTGAGTGGGGGAGGGGCAGAGAGAGAGGGAGACACAGAATCAGAAGCAGGCTCCAGGCTCTGAGCCGGCAGCACAGAGCCCGATGCGGGGCTCGAACCCACGAGCCGTGAGATCGTGACCTGAGCCAAAGTTGGACGCTTACCTGACTGAGCCCCCCCAGGCACCCCTGTAAGTGCATTCCTTTAACCAAACTGGTGGGGTCTACCTATCATGCGACTCTATGTCCTAGGATCTGTAATTTCTGTTCTATGCCATGGGAATATCTATGATTCTTCTTGGTGACAAAGTCACAAGCGTTGCTACCTCTACTTGTGGTTCCTTGCTTACCTTCCTAATGGAAGAAAATGCTAAATTTCAATTAGAGTGATGATAAAGATGTGTTTTTCCCCCCCATCAAAATTCACAGATCCCCTTATTAATCCCAGACTGGAGGGCAGACTTTGCCACCTGGTGGGTGCCTGTTTGGCAGGGATTTTAATGGATCAAGTTCATGGGCACAAGCAAAGCCTGGGTGCACAGAAGGCACAAGGCAGAGATGCCTTCCTTTTTCTCCACTCTGGGACTCGGAGAGGCATGAGGAGGGAGGGCTCCAGAGGAGGAAACACTCAGCTGGAATGACTCCCGGGCCGAGTTCAGCCCCTGCAACCACTGGGGGTCAGCTCACCCTTGCTCTGGCACTGGTGGCCCCAGTCCTGGGCCCGCTTGCATTCCCCGCACGTCCACGGTGTCATGGGGATGCCTGGCCCTGAAGCTTCCTCGCTGTTTCTCTTGGAGACAGAGGCCGTGGCCACCCCTGTTTCCCGCAGACCCTTCCCGTGTTTGTGTCAACATGGGCCACACTCAGCCGGCTGGCGTAGCCTCTTGCATGTAGAGTAGCTTTGCTGACTGGTAGCTGAGAAGGGCTAGGCAGAGGGTTTCCAGGTGGAGAGCAAGGAAAGGACTAAGGGCCAAGCCCATCTTTCCTCCCACTGCTGGAGAGGGAACCTCATGAACAGCAGCCAGAGAGGCCCTTTGCACCCCACATCTACCTCCCTCCCGCTGAAACCACCAGGCCAGCCCTGGTGAAAAAGAAATCTCCCAGCATGACTGCGTGATTATGGCCTTAGCCTGGCTCCCACCTCTGCCCATCCCCCACTTCATGTCATTTCTCTTTCTGGGAGGAAGGCGGGGGAGAGAGGACTAAATGCCCCGAGTGCTCATTATGTGCCAGGCACTTTGAATACATGATCTCCTTTGCTCCTCTTCACGCCTGTGAAGTGCTTCTATGGCATAGATTCGACAGGCGAGGAAGTTCTGATCAGAGAAGGTGTTGCCCAGCAGTAAGCGGGCAGAATCTAAACCTGGCACTGGCACCAGGATCCATTCTCTTTCCACCTCACGTGCTGCTTTCCCCTGGCCAGCCTTTACCCCTCCCTGGTACCCAGCTCTCAGGCTGCGCAGGTGTCTTAGCAATCAGAAAGTCTCTATCATACTAATTCAGACTAAAGTGTTAGTGACACAACAGGTTACTCCCCTCTAGAGTATCTGCATTTGACAAGGGCTTCAGGGAGGTAGCTATGCTCACTGTCAGACTCTGTTGTGTGGTACAGGGACTGAGCGGGATTATTTGGGGTGTTAGAGGACAGGAAAGGTGCAAGGTCTGGGTTGGGCTGAGTGGGAGCTGAGAGCTTGGAGACCATCGTTGGCAGCTGGTGTTCAGGAGACCACCGTGCCCAACTCCACTTGAAACACTGTTTTGACTGAGCTGTCCTCACCGGCCCGTCTTCTAGCCGTAGGTCCTTCTGGGGGGAGCCCCCTTCTCCTGGCAGGGGCCAGTGAACCCCAGCCTCGAGCTCTGATTCCATTTTTGCTTTCACTGGCAGGAGGAGGAAGGAAGAGCAGGGGAGGTGTCTCTATTCTGTGACTTGGGGACTGGCTGAGTGACCAGGAGATAGGAGTTACGGCCCTGAGAGAATGTCCCTGCTCCTGGTCTGCCTCCCAGGATCTGTCCAGGGAGATTCAACAGGGCTTGAGTGATCACACCCATTTGACAGAGGGGAAATCCAAGGCCTGGCAAGAGAAGGGACTGTGGACTCTTGATTGGGCCTAGACTTGCAGGAGGGAGGACAGTGGGAGGGAGGAGGGCTTCCTTTGGTGATGTTAATTCCTTGCCCTCACTTCTTTTTTAATTGAAGTACAATTGCCATACAATGCTATATGAAATTAGGTGCACAGCATAGCGATTGGACAGTTCTATACATTATGCAGTGCTCGCCATGATAATGTAGTCGCCATCTGTCACCACACAACATTATTACAATATTATTGACTATATTCCCTAGGCTGTACTTTTCATCCCTGTGACTTACTTGTTTCATAACTGCAAGTTTGTGCCTCTTCATCCCCTTCACCTGTTTTGCCCATCCCCGCCTGCCACCTCCCCTCTGGCCACCACCAGTTTGTTCTCTGTATTTGAGTCTGTTTCTGTTTTTGTTGGTTCATGTTTGTGTTTTAGATTCCACATATAAGTGAGCTCATATGGCATTTGTCTGAATGATTTCACTTAGCATAAGTGACGGTCTGGCCACGTTGTTGTGAATTCTTGCCTTCATTTTTGTGAGTCACAAGCTTCCTTCTTCTCAGTGCATGCTCCAGAATCTTGCATGGAGTCAATAGACCAGTCAGGTTAGGTGTGCTTAGGGGGAAGCTATCAGGGCATTTAAAATTGGACCATTACCATACCTGCCCCTCGCCACACCTCCTCCTGCATATCCCTGGATCCTGCTTTCCTTTTCCTCTCTATTCTTCACCCAGAAACCCCCAAGATGTGTGTGTGTGTGTGTGTGTGTGTGCGTGCGCGCGCGTGCGGAGGGGAGGGGGATGGGCAGGGCTGACATTTATCTTCAAACCTTCCTCAAACCCCAAGAAGTAAGGAGCGTTGCTAACTTCCGAAGGCGAGGAACAGGTTGAGGGAAGAGAAGTGACTTGCTCAACGTCACACAGCTGGCAAGTGGAGGGAGGAGGCATGAGCCATTCATGCTTTTCACCTCATCAGGCTAGTGAATGGGGGAGGACTTCATGCGTCACCTTCCCCGGCATGTGCAGGCACGCACAACGAGTTAGTTAATGAATTATGACCATGATGAGCACCGTGGGTGTTGCAGGTGTTTTGTTGTGCACTGGGGCCCTAGGCATAAACAGACTGTGGCTCTTGCTCTCGAAGAGTTCATAGTATATTGGGGGAGGGAGGCATATAAAGTAATTATGGCAATTGACTGTGGCAAATTCTCTAATCAAAGGCGATGACAAGCCAAGATGTTGCTCCAAGATTTTAGAGCGACTAACTTCTGCTTCAGAGATTCACAGAAGGCTACTCCTGGGAGGAGGCTTTTGAATTGGGTTTTGAAGGCTAAAAGGAATTCATCAGGAGTTTGAAGTAGTCAGAACATTTCACGAGGAAAAAAATGAGACAGCCTGTACAAAGGCTGTGTGGCATTTCTGTGGCAGCTTCTGGAGACCATGCCTTAACCCAGCATTTCCCAGATTGGGTTACACAAATATTAGTGCCCCTGCGAAGCGTAATGTCAGGCATGAGTAGGGCTTGCTCTGTTTTGGACACTATTCTAAGAACTCTCAATGTATTAGCTCATTTCCCATGCAAAGCAGCATTCAGAGGTAGACCCTGCTGTTGTCCCCATTTCACAGAGGAGACAGTAGCACAGACAGATTCAGGAAATTGCTCAAAGTAAGACAGCTAGTCAATGGCAGAGCCAAGATTGCAACTCAAGCAAGAATGTTCCAGAATGCATGCTCCAGTTAGTACATCAAATCTGGCCAAATACGTCAGAGAAAAATAGCACAATGACTATTGGCCTAGTAAAGGTTCTGGAACATGCATCAGCAAAACAAACACACACAGGCACATTTTTTGACCAAAAGTTTTCCAAACCAATTTTGCTTAGCATTACATTTTGTTTTTCTTTCAAGAATGAGTACGTGGAAAAATCCTTTGGGAATCGCAGTCTTGTCCCTGACAGTGACTCCAATGGAGGCTGGGCCCTTTGTTTGGGGGCTGGAGGACTTTTCTGGTTCCTGATGATCTCCAATTAGGCCTGCTGGGTGCCATCTGCTTACAGAGCTGCACCCTCCCTAAATGAATCTCCCAAGGCCGTGTGCTCCTTCCACACACTACAATGCAGGGAAAGAAAAGCATTAGAGTTTCAAGGAAGCCCATTTGGTGGTGATACAGCCGCACTTTTAGCCTTGTGCTTGATTTCTCTCTCTCCTCACTGGGAGGAAAAGTAGTTGTTGGAGAGGTTGCCTCATTACAGCTGAGTTTCATGGTGTGTGTCTGTGTGTGTGTGTATGTGTTTGTGTGTGGGGGGCAGGGTGGGTACAACACAGAGCAAGGGGTCAAGAGGAAGGAAAGGCAGGAGGCAGAGAGGGAAGAACAGTTCTCAGCCACCCAACCTCTGCCCCAGCCAGCGGGGGAAGCCTCTTGTGCAGAGGTAAGGATGGGAGAGGGAGGGCACATGTGGAGTATCTGATGTTTCCACAAAGAGCTGTGGTCTCACACTGAAGCCTGGGAACATGAGTTAATTCTTGGATTTCTGAAACCCGATTCCTTCCTGCCAAAGGAAGTCTGGCAGCCGCAGCCATTAGCACCACGGACAGAGGCAGGCCTGCCAGGTGAGCCCTGGGAGCCTTTGAGCCCTGCTCAAGAAGCAGGCACTCACCAGTGGGACTGGGTTTTGATAGAATCACAGGATATTTTTGATCTGCACAGATGGGGTCTTAGCTGGACTCACTGTCATCTATACCCTCCTCTGCTCATGTCTCCACAAATGGACACGGGGTCCCAGAGAAAAGAAATGCTTACCGGGAACCCAGAAGACAGCACCAAAGGAAGGGTGATGGAACCAGGAGACGTATCCACATGCTCCGAGAGTGCACAGAGATGGCTGAGGTCCCAGAAGTGCTGTGGCACAGTGCTGGGTTCCCTGCCTTGTCTGTATCTTCGGGGCCAGGAAGTGTCCTCAGTGCCTAGCTTGGAGTAGCTACCCATGGATGGTGCAGTGGTAGGTGGCCCTTCTCCAATGCTAAATTCCACATCTGTCTGAAAAAGGGCCGAGTCTCCCTCTAGGGGCAATCGTATGACCTCAATGAACTTTTGGCTCAAAAGCCTGCTTTCCTCTGTAATCAATAGATGTGTTTTCACGACGTGGAAACTTTATTAAGAGCACAAGGGAAACACAAAGCCTGCAAGGAAAAACAAAACAAAACAAACAAACAAACAAACAAACAAGAAGCTTCTGGTGGCCTCTGGACCTACTGGCAGCTTGCTGTGCTGCTCAGGGAAAAATACACCCAGCACTGGGCTCTCTCGTCTCATTCTGCTTCATATCCTAAATGCATGTTGAATGTTCAGTCCCGGGGCGAGTCCTGTGGGGACAAGGAGCCCAAATGGCAGGGTCTTTGCTTGAAGAGCATACAGCCTCCTAAAGGGGAAAAGTGACTCAGAGAAAGCAGGATAATACAAGGGCCATCTGAGATTGTCACTTGTCACATGTATCACCCCAGCCCTGGAGCGTAAGTGGCTCCGGTGAGGCAAGTCCATGTTGGTGGATGTTCTCAGGGAGGCGAAAGAAGAGGAAGGGAAGGTAATCTGAACAGGCTTACTCAGCCAGCAAGGAGCAGAATGTTTCTGCTTTCAGCGGGATTCCCCTTTATCTTGCGCATAGTAGGCACTCAACAAATATTTGCTGCACGGAGGAACAAGTAAATTGCACCATCCTGCCTGCTAGAGGGCTGGCTGGTGCCTTGTGGGAGTGAGGCTGACTCAGTGGAGGGAGCCTCAGCTTGACTCACCATCACCTCGGGTTTCTGAGACAGCTGTCTTTGGCAGCTGGGGGTATTGCGGGGAACTTGGGCTCTGCATAAAGCAGACCGGGAACGGCTGCAGATCCACAGCTCTGTAAAGACCCAGCCGGGGCGAGCTCTTTGGAGAAGAGATAATTAAGTCCCTAGTCATAGTGTCTGAGAGGGCCAGGCGAGGGCTGTCCAGGGCTGGCTGACCCTCTCGACTCAAACGTGTTGCTGCTGCTTCCAGGCTAATGGGCCTGGCAGGCGCTTCCTCATTGGTCACCGAGCAGGACTGTCTGGATATCTGCAGGGGCTGAGGCTAGAGGGCTCTTCCCCAACCCCCTTCAGCTGTGAGCATCTCAGGAGCTACAGCTGGAAATGAGAAGGAGCTCTTGGGTCACGGTGGCCCAGCCTCTCGGAACACTGGGAGCTTATGTGCCCAGCCTCACCCACCCTCTGGCCCACGACTGTGGGGCACTTGTTCCTGCTTGAAAGGACTGGGTATTGGTACCCGTCTCCCCACAGGATGCCAAGCCTACTGCCCAGCCTATTTCTTTCAAAACGATCACTCACTAAACACAGAGGGAGGCTGAGCCGCTGGGGGCTGGATTTACAGGGCAAGGACTACAATGATATCTACAGAAAGTCCAAAAGTGGTACATAAGGAAAACGGAGCTGGAGGCACGGTAACCAATATTTGTGGGGGCTGGGGGCTTGATAGCAAAGATGGTACATGCACCCCACTGTCTCCACCAGCCCTGCACAGATTCCTTTGCTCCACAGAGACCAGTCTCTTACTGTGCCCCAGACACCACTTGGAAGGTTCCATCTCCCTTCCCCAGCAGATCTCTCATCAGCTCAAATCTTGCCTGTCCTTTAAGGTTACGCTTTGTCTCTTTATCTTTGGACAGGCTTCCTAAATGCTGCGGCCACTCACCACGTGACTTGGTTTTGGCAGCCTCTTCCTGTTTACACCCCTTGTCTACACTACCTAAATAGATGTCTTACATAGCTGCCTGAGTGCTTTCTGGTTTTTATTTTTAAAATTTATTTTTATTTTTTAAATTTTATTTATTTTGAGAGAGAGAGAGTGAGACAGAGAGCGCACACGCAGGGGAGGGGCAGACAGAGGGAGACGGAGAATCCCAAGCAGGTTCCTCACTGCCAGCAGCGCAGAGCCTGATGTGGGGCTCGAACTCACAAACCATGAGATCATGACCTGAGCCGAGATCAAGTGCCACCCAGGCACCCCTGAGTGCTTTCTAGTTTTTAGTCTTGTCCCTCCAACTGGAATGTAAGCTCTTTAGCAAGGTCATCACCTTGAATCCTCTCTCTCCTGCTCCTACCCACCCCACCCCATCCCACCCCTGCACAGCAGTGTTCTGCATTTGGTAGGTGCCCAATACAATTCCTACTGAGAGAATGAATGAGCAGATAATTGAGTGCATAAGGAAGGTAGAAAGGAAGGAAAGAAAGAGGAGAAGGGAGGGAAGGAGGGGAGAGAAAGAGGGCGGAAGGGGGGAAAGAGGAGAGAGGGAGGGGGGAGGAAGGGAGGGAAGAGGGAAAAAGGGAGGGAACAAAGACCATTTTGGTTTTTGCAACAGGAACTTGCTTGGCTGGTAAAGTTAGTGCTCCTTCCTTGCTCTCCTTTCTTACTCTTATTTTTAAATATGTAGATTTGTCTCCATTTCTTCATCTGTAAAGCAGAGGCATACATCTCATAGAACATTAAAAGAACTAATGTATGGGGCACCTGGGTGGCTCAGTCAGTTAAGCGTCCAACTTTGACACAGGTCATGATCTCACGGCTCGTGGGTTCGAGCCCCGCGTCGGGCTCTGTGCTGACAGCTCAGAGCTGGGAGCCTGCTTCGGATTCTGTGTCCCCCTCTCTCTCTGTTCCTCCCCCCCTCACTCTCTCTTAAAAATAAATAAAGCTTAAAAAAATTAAAAGTAAATGAATAAATAAATAAAAGAACGAACGTATCTAAAACTCTTGGCACAGGCCCTGGCGGTCAGTAGTCGGTGCTCATCAAACATGACCTATTGTTATTATTGCTAAAGGTATCAAACTTCAATTGCATTTCTGTGGTGAGTCGGTTACCAAGAAATTCAGGCACTGGGTTATCCCAGCTCCCTCTGGATTGCTGATCTCCCCCTTCATACTATATCCTTTTCATTAGCAAATAAACCTGCCTCAGTTATGCCCATGGTCAACCTCACTTTCCGGATCCAACAGCAGCCTAGGGCTGCCACCGCAGCTCTCTGTCCCCTTCCCTCTCAAGCTGCTGAAGACTTGTCTCTGCACACTGTCTCCACTCCCTCACCTGACATGCATCGTCAGTCCACTGTGGTCCAGTGTTTTCCCCGGCCTCTCGACTGGGAAGGATCCTATCGAAGTCCTGTGTCGGTCAGGTGAGGCCAACTGCTGTAACAGATAACCCCCACATTTTAGTAGCTTAACACCATCCAGAGTTAATTCTCACGGCAGGTCATGGCTCAGGGTGGGTTGGCCTGGGCAACAGGGGGGGGGGGGGGGGGCTCTGAAACCTTGATGTCTCTTCCTCTTCCTCTCTTAACTTCCATCTTGAATCCATGAGCAAGACTCATGGATTCCATGGCCTGGAAAGTCCACCTACTTCTCTGCGACTATCCCCCACCGAGCTACCATTACCTTTTGCCTGCATTACACAATAGCCCCCGAATTGGTTTCCTTATTTCTTTTCCGTCCCCCACACCATTCACCACGGAGCAGCCAGGCCGATCTTTGCAAAATGTAGGTGGTATCCCGCCACTTCCCTACTTAAACTCCTTCGAGGGGTCTCAACTACACTCGGGGCAAAATCCACACCTTTTAACACAGACCCCAGGACCTTATGTAATGGGCCCACGCCCACCTCTCCGACCTTATCTCATACTGCCCTTCCGCCTGGGGACGGAGACAGGAGATTGGTCAATGCATTCAAAATGATGTCTCTAAAATAGACCTACCCTATGACCCAACAATAGCACTGCTAGGAATTTATCCAAGGGATACAGGAGTACTGATGCATAGGGGCACTTGTACCCCAATGTTTATAGCAGCACTCTCAACAATAGCCAAATTATGGAAAGAGCCTAAATGTCCATCAACTGATGAATGGATAAAGAAATTGTGGTTTATATACACAATGGAATACTACGTGGCAATGAGAAAGAATGAAATATGGCCTTTTGTAGCAACATGGATGGAACTGGAGAGTGTGATGCTAAGTGAAATAAGCCATACAGAGAAAGACAGATACCATATGGTTTCACTCTTATGTGGATCCTGAGAAACATAACAGAAACCCATGGGGGAGGGGAAGGAGAAAAAAAAAAAAAAGAGGTTAGAGTGGGAGAGAGCCAAAGCATAAGAGACTGTTAAAAACTGAGAACAAACTGAGGGTTGATGGGGGGTGGGAGGGAGGGCAGGGTGGGTGATGGGTATTGAGGAGGGCACCTTTTGGGATGAGCACTGGGTGTTGTATGGAAACCAATTTGACAGTAAATTTCATATATTAAAAAATAAAAAAAATAAAATAAATAAAAAAAAACAAAAAACCAAAAAAAAAAAAACCAAAATGATGTCTCTAAAGAGCTTACAGCCTGGTTGGGGGGCACAGATCTAATTCAAAGAAAGCATGCCAACAAACAGCCATGCCAGATAGCAGCTATATAATATACACCCAAGTGGCACAAGTAGAAAGAGGCATAAGGAGTCAGGGAGGACTTGTAGGATAGCTAGAATGGAAGGGGCCACACCTGTTCTATTCCCCACCGTGCACTCGGCATGTAGCACAGTGCCTGGCATATAGTGGGGGTGAATAAATATTTGTGGAACAAAGGAATGACACGATTCCTGGCCTTCTGGAGCTCATGGCCTGGTGGGGGAGGTTAGTAAGTAAACAAATATTTGGCCGTATGACATACGATGGCAGGGGTGTGTATATTCAAGGTGCTTTAAGGGTATATGGGCAGGAATCGTCAACTCTGCTTGGGGAGGGGTCAGGGAGTGCTTCGGACAAGGAGGTGACACTTAGCTGGAGCTTGAAGAGTAATTAGGGATGAGTCCAGAGAGAGAAGCAGGGACAGGCATTCCAGGCTGAGGACACTGGAGTACAGATGAATTAAAAGTGGGGCTCGTTCCTGGTGGGGGCCTTTAGAGTCCCAGAGAAGGCAATGTGTGACCAAGTGTTAAACTATATATCACAGACCACAAGGGCTTTGTGAGAAGGTGGAGGTGTTGGTGGAAGAAATGCAGGCTGGATTACTAGTGGCAATTTGGGGCAGATTTGAGTCACTACTGGGCCTTAAAATGTAAAACCATGATCTAAGTGGAAGGCAATATGCTAAGAAAGGTCATAATTAATATTAATGAGAAGACAGTCACCGATGATGAGAATCATTCAGGGACAGCAGAAGCCAGGCCGATGAAGAGGGATGTCAAATGGCTCCAGCAGGCCACTCTCTCTGGCTCTGCCATGGCGGGAGGGAGGATGGGAGGGGGGCAGGGGAAGCACCTGATAACTCATGTGGTCTGGGGCAGGAGGCTGCCTGCTCTCCACCTGTTCTAGCTGCCACTGTCCCTGCTCCTTGTGGAGGGCTGGTCTTGGGAAGAAGCCCTCCTCCCTGCAAGGCCATTGGTGCTCCCAGGAATGCTGATCCCCAGGAAACGTTGCTTTGCCTGAGTCTGCGAGGGTGGGAGCCTGGGTTTCAAACACTCGCCCCTCCTTGCTTCTTCCCTGCCCAGATTCTGCAGAGGCAGAAACATGAGCATTCGGGGATGGTGGTCTGCAAGGCTGGGGAATTCAAACCGAGTCAGCGTCTGCCTGGAAAATGTTTGTCCAGGTGGAACAGGTGACTGCAAACACTGGGCAGTTTTGGTAGAGGGCAGGCAGCCAGAGCAGGGCAGTCTGAGGGGGCTGTGGGAGGGACGGTCCGGTCTGCCTTCTCTGCTCTGGGGAAGGGTAGAGCAAGTGGGTGGTCTTGGGTCTCTTTCTTTTTTACTTTTATTTATTTAGTTTTTATTTTTCTTTAATTTTTTTTAACGTTTATTTATTTTTGAGACAGAGAGACAGAGCATGAATGGGGGAGGGACAGAGAGAGAGGGAGACACAGAATCAGAAGCACGCTCCAGGCTCTGAGATGTCAGCCCAGAGCCCGACGCAGGGCTCAAACTCACGGACCGCGAGATCGTGACCTGAGCTGAAGTCGGACGCTTAACCGACTGAGCCACCCAGGTGCTCCTATTTATTTAGTTTTTAAAAGTTTATTCATTTATTTTTGAGAGAGACAGTGAGTGGGGGAGGGGCAGAGAGAGAGAGAGAGAGAGAGAGAGAGAGAGAGAAAGAGAGAGACAGAGGATCTGAAGCTGACTCTGTGCTGACAGCAGCGAGCCCGATGGAGGGCTCGAACTCACGAACCGCAAGATCATGACTTGAGCTGAAGTCAGCCGCTTAACGGACGGAGCCACCCAGGCAGCCCCTCTCTCCTTTTAAAATCACAAATCTACCCTCCACTCTGCTTACTACCTACATGCCTCATCTTAGGGGTCTTAATGATGACAATGGAGGTCTAAGCTATCAAGAGTTAATAACAAAGCTAACCTTTACTGAGCCAGCTACTAGTCTCAGGTCTTTCTATTAATCGACCCATTTAATCTCTCAATAACTCTGAAACAGGTGCTTTTTGGCATTCCCATTCTACGCCCATGGAGACTGAGGCTCAGAGGGGCGCAGCAATTGCCCAAAGTCACACAGATACAAAGTTGTAGGCCCAGGGTTGGAACTGGGCGGTGTGGCTCCTGGAATCACTGTGGCTCACTCGTTTTAGGGGTGGCCCTAGGGAGGGGATGGAAGGCTCTCAAAACTCAGCAAGCCAATGAAGAGTGGCCAGGAGCTAGCTGTCAACAGAGTTCACTGCCAGGTTCTCAGAGCCTCTGGTCAGGGAACGAGGAGGCCCTGAGCTCTGTCGTGTGGATAGGGGACACTGGGTAGCACCTTACATTTTCAAAGCCTTTGCGTTCTCATCTGTATAACAGGAGAGTAACTGCTAATCCGTAGGGATGCTGGGAGGAGAAAATGAAGGAGCACATACATGGAAAGCACCTGATGCACCAAAGTGGGTGCCCAGCAAATGGGCTTCTATTCTCCTTTCTCTCCTGGGTAAAAAGTCTGCTCCAGCCTACATTCAGTTGTCTTTTCCACAAATATGCATTAAAGGCCTATATGGACCAGGTGACAGATCCTACGTGACGCCCAGGGAAATCCACCCACAAAGAAAGAGGCTGCAGCAACGTGGGCTGGGGCGGGGAAATGACCCAGAGTGACCAGAGAAACAAAATGGATTTTTAAGTAACCCACAAGAACACCGTACCTGATAGATGAATGTTCCTCTCGAAGCCATAGCCTCAGGAGGGCGCACGGTCGTTCCAGGGATACTGACGGGTTGCCAAGCACTTGGCACCAGCACTTGGACTTTCTTCGCAGGCCCAGCCCAAGGCATTCCCATGTCAGGGAGGGCTGCAGCAGGTGCTGGCCTTTTAGGAAAATGGTCTCAGAGAAGCGAATGTTCAAAGTCGCACGGCTGCTCGGGAGGAGAACAGAACCAGGGGACCAGGGCTTTTGAGTTCTGAGCTGGAGGTCTTCCTGTACCCAGGAGTACTTCTCATCCTCCCTTTCTCCTCACATGCTGCACCAGAGATGGGGAATTCTTCTCTCAATCTGGTGTCACTTCTTATTCAAAACTTTGTCTCCGATTGGCTTTGGACTTTTTTTTTTTTTTTTTTGGTAAATATATAACTAAACCCACCTCAGTAGGAGGGAGCTGCGGGTGTTCAAAGGAACCTGTCTGTGGATCTGCCTGGGAGTGGGAGTTGGCTGTGCCAAGGCTACCGCCAAATGCGGGGCGATTTGCATTTAAATGATCTTTAGGCAGAGGATACGGCCCGGCCTGTGATTTTCTTGGTGGAAGAAAGGGGCCGAGGGCTAATAAAGACTCGTGTTGGGGCTTTTGGGCTTTTCAAAGAGTCATTCAAAGAGTTGGTGGGGTGGTCTTTTGGAGTCCTCGGGCCAGGGGTGTGAAAGACCTTCCAGAAGCAAGATTGATTTCATTCTGAAGAAGGTAAGTCAGGAGGGCTTTTGGAAAGTCCTTCGTTCCAGGGCCTCACGGGACTGAGCTGCCCCTGGACTCGGTGGTTGGAAGCCGGGCCCTGCTTGCTGGCGGGGGGGTGGATTAGGTGACCCACCAAGGACCCTGCGGGCACCGGGGTTCCGGGATACTTCGAGGCGGTGAGGCGTTGCGGTGCGCCCGTGAGTGCGCGCGTGGGCGTTGGTGTGCGGTGGGTGGGAGGCGCGTGCGGGCCGCCGCGGGTGGGTGTGTCTGAGGCGCGGGGGCCGGGCAGCGCCCGCTGCGCCCACTTGTGGCTCCCGGGCGCCGCAGGAGAGACCGCGCCTTTGCCGCCTCTGCCGAGGACGCCGCGGGATAGGAGGAGGACCGAGGGCTGATGACATGAGGGCGCCGTCTCCCGAGTGATGGCAGCGCGCGCTGCCTCGCCGCCTCCGCTGCTCAGCCCCGGACTCCTTACGTCAGGGTAGCTGGGTCCCCCCTCCGCGCGGGAGCCAGCGAGCAGCGGGAGAGCAGAGCAGAGCGCGCCACGGAGCCGGGGCGCCCTCATTGCGCGCCGCACCCCGCCGAGCCCCGCCGAGCCCCGCCGAGCCGGGCACCAGGCAGCGCCGCCGAGCCCGCGCGGGACGCCGCATCCGCACCCGTCGCTCCCCAGCCGCCGCCGGCCGGACCCGTGGGGCGCCGGGCTCAGCCTGGGCGCCCCCGCCATGCGCGCCGGGGTCCGCGGCTTCCCCGAGCAGCCCCAGCGCGGTGGGCACCGGCACCGGGGCCGAGGCGCCTCTCGCTAGAAGTGGTCGGGCGCCCGGAGCAGGGGGTCGCCACGTCGGGGACGCGGCCCGGACTCGCGGAGTCGGCCCCTGAGCGCGGGGAGCGGGGCCGCCCGCGCCGCCCCACCATTACCTCCCCGGGCGGCAAGGAGGAGCTGGTGGCGGTCGCCTCCCGGCTGTGGCAGCGGCGGCGGCGCGCTTGCCTGGCGGCCGTCGGCGTGCTCCTGGCCATGGCTCTGGGGCTGCTCATCGCCGTGCCGTTGCTGCTGCAGGCGGCGCCCCCCCGGCGCGGCGCACTACGAGATGATGGGCACCTGCCGCATGATCTGCGACCCGTACAGCGCCGCACCCGGCGCGGGGCCCGCGGGAGCCAAGGCGCCGCCGCCCGGACCCAGCACTGCCGCCCTGGAAGTCATGCAAGACCTGAGCGCCAACCCCCCTCCCCCTTTCATCCAGGGACCCAAGGGCGACCCGGGGCGACCCGGCAAGCCCGGGCCGCGGGGGCCCCCTGGAGAGCCGGGCCCTCCGGGACCCAGGGGTCCCCCAGGGGAGAAGGGCGACTCGGGGCGGCCCGGGCTGCCCGGGCTGCAGCTGACGGCAGGCACGGCAGGCGGTGTCGGGGTGGTCGGTGGCGGAACCGGGGGCGGTGGCGACTCTGAAGGCGAGGTGACCGGCGCGCTGAGCGCCGCCTTCAGCGGTCCCAAGATCGCTTTCTACGTGGGTCTCAAGAGCCCCCACGAAGGCTACGAGGTGCTCAAGTTTGACGACGTGGTCACCAATCTCGGCAATCACTACGACCCCACTACCGGCAAGTTCAGCTGCCAGGTGCGCGGCATCTACTTCTTCACCTACCACATCCTCATGCGCGGCGGCGACGGCACCAGCATGTGGGCGGACCTCTGCAAGAACGGGCAGGTCAGTAACCCTTCACCGCCTGCCGGCCCCCGCAAACCCCCGCAGACTCTCGTCCCCACCCCGCGCTCCAAACCGCCTGGGAAACCAGACTCCGTTCTCCCCACTCGCGAACGCCCAAGCGAGCCCCGGGGAGGGAGCGCGCCTCAGCCTCCCGCTTCCCAACGCGCCCTGGTCGCGTTTGTCCGAGGGTGGCGCGGGAGGCTGTGCCAGGAGCGCCCAGAGACCCCGCCACCCCAAGTGCGCTTTCCAGCTGCTCGCGTACCCGCTGGCAGTCCGGCGGGCTCCTCGGACTTCTTTAGCCCTCCCTTTTTCCTTTAGCTCTCCCTTGGCGCCCCCGTCGCCCTTTGCCCTACAGCCTTCTTTCTTCTTGGCCCTTGTCCCCTGGTTCTGCCCCTTCCCCGCTGGGTCAGGGTTTATGAAGCCCCCTCTCTTCCTCCTTCCTGAACTTGACTTGCCGGCTGCCGAGAGAGGAGGGGACCGGAAAGGAGTTGGCCAAGTTGGAGAGAGAGAGAGAGAGAGAGAGAGAGAGAGAAGCCTGGGTGGGAGTGTGAACCCTGGAGCATGGGGCAGAGGCCGGCGGGGTTGAGGGGCGCCGTGTGGGGGTTGGGTAAGACCCAGACAGAGGTGCCCTGGCCCACCTGTTCTGGCGGCTCGCCCCCAGGTCCGGGCCAGCGCCATCGCTCAGGACGCCGACCAGAACTACGACTACGCCAGTAACAGCGTGGTGCTGCACCTCGATTCAGGGGACGAGGTGTACGTGAAGCTGGACGGCGGCAAGGCGCACGGAGGCAATAACAACAAATACAGCACGTTCTCCGGCTTTCTTCTGTACCCGGATTAGGAGCGCAGGCAGCGCGAGGTGGAGTGGCTTCGGGCAGCCCTGGGCCCGTGGCGGAGAGCTGTTCCCTGGCTGGAGAGGACCACTCTCGCTTCATAACTCTTCCTGATATCTATGGAAAAGACACATCCCTGCTGTCCTCCCTGCCCCCCTCCAGACCTCAGTGTGTCTGCAACTCACCAAGCTCACTCAGCTCTGGGCTGTCCTCCCGGTCCCTGTCCCCAACCTGGGGAGGGAGAAGGGGATGCCCTAGTGGCGAGGTGAGCGGGAACCTGAATCCCTGGAGGTGGAGGCAGCTCAGTGCAGACTTTGCAAACCTGATTGGACTGGACAGGCCCGGCGGGAGGCCTGCCCTTCCAGCCCTCCTCCCTCTCCGAGTGCCCTGAGACAGAGGGCTCCCAGCCCTGGCCATCGAGGTAGGCCAAAGTGAGCAGGAGCTCCCTGGGGCATCCTTCTTCGTGACCCCAAAATACCTGTGCAAATTTCCCTGTCCATCAGCCAAAACCACCCGCAGCAGAATCCCAGCAAACGGAAAATTCACCTCTCCACCGCACTCCCGGGTCAGACCCACCTTGATGCATTAAATTATGTTTTTAGACCATGGGCTCTGACTCTTTCTCTGCGCGGCCCCAGGACCCGGCCTCCAGACATCCACCTTGACATTAGGACCTTAACTGGGCCCTGCATAGCCTCATCTGTGTCCTGCTTGCCAGCTGCTGCCTTGGCCCTGCCACCTTCGGTGGGTGAAAAGATGTGGCGAGTAGGGCAGCAGCTTCCCTCCTTTTGGAGATGTCCTCCCCTGGACGGCAGCCTTTAACTGGAAGAGCCCAGAGGAGGGGGGTGGGTAGTTAGAGGCTGTAGGAGAGGATAGCCTTGTGGGAGGAGGTCAAGGGGCAAGCGTTTCTGGAGGAGGAAGGGGAAGAGAAGGCACCTCTTTGAGGGGGAGCCAGGAACGAGGCACTTGTCAGCAGGTGATCTTTGAGATGTTTGCCCCAAAAGGAAGCACAGAAGTCCCCCCGGCAGAAATACACCCACTCAGGTGCATACTATACTCAGCACAAGTCCATTTACTCACACGCCGGCTAGGTCCACATCTCTCAAAAGAGCTGGTAAACAGAGGCAGTTCTGTGGACCATCAGTTCCCTGAACTGACGCAGAACCGTGTGGTGAGACAGACACGATCGATCGGGGAGGGACACCCTTTTTCTGGGGGGCTTCCCTTCCGTTTGCACGGTGGGGTGAGACGCCTGTTCTGAACCCGAATGCATTTGTTTGGTCTCCCCTCTCTACTTCCTGGAACTATTCTGTACTCACGAGTTTAGGAAAACACCCCGCATGGTTTTGATTTTTTTTTTCCTTTTTCCGTTTTTGTTTTGTTTTTAAGGCCCTGAGTTCCACTAAACAGTCAGTTGTCTACAAAATAACCAGCTAGCAACCTGTCAGGTCTTACTGAGCGTATCGGGATCAGCGGTTTGAAGGGAAACGTGAGTGTGTGTGCAGAGGCGACCCCAGAGTGCGTGCCCCCGGGGAAAACTGGAAATACGTGCGCGTGCACACACGCCCCTCATGTGGATATGATGTGTTTGTCATCGCTGATCCAGGTGACACACGCGCACACACGCGTAGTCACAGGTCCACATCAATGTGGTATGTGACGGTGTCTCATGGCTCCCAAATCACATTGTGCTTGACTTTAGTTCTTGGAGAGAGCTGAAAGCTGTGAGTCCCATCTGAAAGACAATGACACCCCTGCCTTGAGTCCCGTCACTTTCACTATTCCTCTTTAGGCTCTTGTTTTATTTGAACAATGTTTTATTGGCATTCTCTTGAATATTAGTGATGATTGCATCTGCTTTGAGGCCAGGGATAAAGTACTCGAAGAGAGCTGGGGAAAACAAATACACACACACACACACACACACACACACCACCATCTCCCTAGTTCCAGACGCAGAAGGAACCCCAGTTCCTCACCCCACCCTGCTCTACCCCCCCCCCCCCCCCCCCAATTGTGGAGCCCAAACCCAGCTGAGCCAGGAACAGGGGAGGGCAGAGTCGGGGCCCATGTGCAGTTGCATCCGTATCAATTTCTGATATTTTGTCGATGGTATCATCCAGAAATGCGATTAAAACCAAATGTCTGAGACCCAAATGAAGTCTAATTGCTATGGATCTGCAATCCCCCGTGGGCCCTTAATCCTTTTTGACTTATTCCTCCCCTTCTTCCGATGAAATGGAGCTTAGGCACAAAGCCCTCGGTTTAAATTTCAAAAATTAAAATTGACATGCAGCGGTGGCTTTCCTGGGAGCAGGAGGAATTTCTAAGGAGGTGCCCGAGCCCAGCTTTATCCTCCGCATTAAGAAGCAATTTGTACTTCTAACAAAACCCCCACCACTCCCCTTTGGTAGAAGGGCAGTAGAAACGCCTTGCCCGGGTCTGGCTGTTCACAATACTTAGACGAATTTGAATCTGAGATTCATCTGTATTCCCCAGCGCAGCTGGGTTTCTTGCAATTCTAATGCCCAGGCAGCTGGGAGGTGCTGCTGAAGGTGTCAGCTGCTAAGAGGATGACAGATCGATGAGGTGGCAGACTGGAGGCAGGAGCTCACCAGCTCAGGACAACCTCTTTCTGTGTCTGCACATCCTCCAAGTCCCGGGCAGGTCCCTCGGGACTCATTGAAGTCCATGATGCTATGATCTCTGGAGGACGCCCCGAGAAGGAGGCAGGGAGGGATGGGGACACCAGGCCTGTCACCACTGCCACCTTTGCGTGCCATCAGTCATGGGGTGCACCTGGAATATGCCAGAAACCACTTGCCCCAGACACCTACCCTTCTCGTCCTTGGGATTATGATACTGGCATCTACCAGGAAGTAGGAAAGTTTTTGTCCTGTCCCTTTGGGAGGTAGGGAGATGAGGGCTCCCAGAGTTCCAGTCACTTGCCCAAGTTCACAAAGCTGAAAGGCTGAACCAGGACTTGACCTCCAGGCTGAGCCTCTGCCTGATGGCACAGACCAAGCACATCTACCACCCAGAGTTCACAGGCCTTTGGGAAGAGATCGCATGCGTGAGATGCCCTTCCTACCCTTTCTAACATCCCCCGATGTAGGGAGTCTCAGCACCCCCTCAAAGGGTCAGACAAGAGGAGCCAGCCCTGCTCCTTTGGCCCAGGCTCCCCGCAGAGAGCACTCCAGACAGAGGTTCCCACTCCTGAGGATGGCATGGACATTCTGTCCTTGGGGTCAGTGTTGATGGTCCAGGAGGACGCTTAGGTTCCATACTCCAAATGCTCTATTTGGATCTACGTGTCTCCATCAGCAACCTCCCCCCACCCTTCTCCTTAGGGTCTATTGATCACCTTCTCGTATAACAGCTTTCCCTTCTCCCTTTTGTTGTTGTTGGTGGTGGCCGGGGGTGGGGGGGTGCATCTTGCAGGTGCAGAGGACTGTGCTGCAGCGACCGTGGCTGTCCCTGGTTGGCAAGAGGCCCCTTTCTTGATTCCCAGTTTACATCTATGTGACTAATTATTTCAGGACTGTCCAAAGTGCGGGAGATAAGCACCTGGCCCTGGAAATTTGGAGAGAAGTTACGCTGTCTGCTACACTTTCCTCCTATCTATGTGAGCAGGTGGTCTTCTTGGGCGCCCAAGACAAAGCATCCAGGTCCCCCCTCTGCACGGAGATGTAACGACGCCGTGGAGGGCCATGTTATGGAGACCAGTTGCCCCAAACTTCACTGATCATGAGTCCTATTGGACAAACATTTTTTTGAGCACTCACACCCAATCTATGTATTTGACTTGTGAATAATTTATGTGTATTACTGTCAATCCATACTTTAAAAAAAAGTCTATCTTTGTGTATTCGTATTCATCAACGGATCTACCCATTGAAGTCAGTAACTTTCTTTCAGCGGGCTACCAAGCTGGAGAAAGGTCTCCTCTCACTGGAACGAAAAGAAACAAGGGTTAATCCATATGTTTTCTTCGATTCGCTGTTTTTTCCAGAACCTTAGGCAAGAGAATATGTTCTTTTATGTGTCACGGGTAAGGCTGTGCACCTTAATTCCCTGTGTGCACAGCTTCAATCCATATTTGAAGTATTAGTAATGCTTGATTTTTCTTTTTAGATTAAAAGTAAATAAAATTCGAGTTTCCATAGTTCCTTTTTATACCTGATTTTGAAGCTCTGATGTTGGCATGGGAGCAAACTCACGGAATCAGGATGGGCCAGGGGTTGCGGGGTCTCTCTCAGGGCCCCTCTGACTGTCGGGGAGAATGAACTTGGCAGGTGGAAATGAAGAATTTCAGAGGAAGGTTTTGGTCTCCTGTTATTGCCATGTTCTGATTCCCTTCAATGAAGGAGAACGCTCCCCAGAGGAGCATGAATCATAGCAGCGATTGCAGTAAATAATACGAGCAGTCGTTTTTAAAAACAAATTTTACCATAATAATGTAAGAAATACTCATAAGAAAATGGAATAGTACAATGAGCTCTCGTGTGCCTTTCATTGAGCTTTGACAATCACCAAATCATGGCCAATCCAGGCAGAACTACAGTTTTTATTTATTAAGACCTTATGATGTGCCAGGAATTGGTGCTAGGGCACAACTGTTTCCTCAAAATGTCACTGGGAAGTAAATGTTGTTACCAGCCCCACTTTACAGATGGGGAACTCAGGCTCAGAGAGGTTTTTGAGACTTGCCCAAGGTGAAGGCCAGGACTGCTGCTGAGATCCGTTTGACCCCAGACCCCAGAGTTTTTTGGGGATATGGGCGGGGCAGGGGGGGTGAGATCTTAAAGACCAACCATACTCAGGGTGCGTTGATACAAACAAGCCTCCCCATCAAACACTCTGAAGGTAAAGCTGCATCAGAGCCTTTCTGTGGAGGCTCCCTATGTGTCCGCTCTCCCCTGATACGGCAATCAGCTAGTTTCCAGAACTTTTCATTCTCCTCCTTCTTGCTGTTCCATACACCACTCATGCTATTCCCTCTGGGTTGGCTTCTACCCCTCCAGGGCTCAACTGGCAGGTCTTCCACTGGCCCCCAGCCTCCCCCTGTGCCCGAGGGTCTCCTCTTTGCCCCTTCCCTGAGGGTCCACAAAACCGTGACCTTCGCTGCCACGGTGCTGCCCATACCACGGTTTGGTTGTCTGTCTTCCCCACGGACTGGAGGCTTCACTATGGTAGACCTAACCTCTGTCTGGGTCACCACTGAACCTCCTCTCTTCGCCCAGTACTTAGAGTTGTGCTTGGTACACAGTAGATGCCCAATAAAAATTTATGTAATCAATGGATAGATGGATGCATGCATGCACCGGGGAATCCTGGAGGATGCTGAGAGGGTTGATTTTGGAAAAGACTTCCACTCAGGTGTCTGACTTCCTAGCGGGATCAAGGGGATTTTCCCAGCAAGGTGAATACTGCTGTTGTCCCCACCTGCGTCCACTCAGTGGCCCTGAGTTTGTAAGGTTTGGATGAATGGGGAGGACTGTATACAAAGAAGCACTGACTGCAACGTTCAAAGCCATGGTTACAGCTCTAGAAATCAGCAGAACCTTCCAGTTGTCACGAATTTATGACCACTGATACACTGTGGCTTCTGGGCTGATTTAAGTTCCCTCCCCAGAGCCTCCGGGAGGTCTGTCAAATGTCTGGGACTGTTTGGGCAGTAGCCTTACTTCTAGTGGGGTCCCTCCATTGGTGCTTTTTCTGTCAGGATTCTTTTTTTTTTTTTTTTTTTTTTACATTTTTTTTTTTATTTGAGAGAGAGAGAGAGAGAGAGAGAGAGAGAGAGTAAGTATGAGCTGGGGGGAGGAGGCAGAGAGAGAGGGAGACACAGAATCCGAAGCAGGCTCCAGGGTCTGAGCTGTCAGCACAGAGCCGGACACGGGGCTCGAACCCACAAACCGCGAGATCATGACCTGAGTCGAAGTCAGACACTCAACAGACTGAGCCACCCACCACTGTCAGGATTCTTCTATTTTCTTCACATGAGAAACACTAGTTTGAAAAATTGTTGACACAAGAGGCATTGGTGAAGAATGTAAACGGTGT
Source organism: Panthera uncia (assembly GCF_023721935.1). NCBI lineage: Eukaryota > Metazoa > Chordata > Mammalia > Carnivora > Felidae > Panthera > Panthera uncia. Next base: position 100,671,548 of record NW_026057584.1, on the reverse strand, counting down.
AGAGAAATATAAGACGGAAATTAAGAACTCGCCCTCTCCTGTATTATACAGCCTCCTTCGCCAGAGGTAATTTCTGCTGACGGCTCGGTTCGTATTCTTCCGGACTTCGCAAACGCACCTATGTGTGGTTTTGCTCATGAAGAATATAAAACTCTCTGAACACTGTTCTGCACCTGCTCTCTCCCTTACCGATCTCTCCCGAGCAACTCTCAGGGGCACATCGTGCCTCATTTCTCTTTTGTCCGAGGTGTGCGTCATGGTCCCACAGACAATGCACTCAGCTTGTGGAAACAAATCCTCCAAACATTCCTTTGCTGGCAGAGGAACAGCCTCTGCTCACAGGGTTGCTCATCCACTTTGATACAGGGTTCTACCCTCGCGTGGGAAAATCCCACCTTCTTTTCTTTTTTTTTTTTAATTTTTTTTTAACTTTTTTTTTTTTGAGACAGAGAGAGACAGAGCATGAACGGGGGAGGGTCAGACAGAGAGGGAGACACAGAATCTGAAACAGGCTCCAGGCTCTGAGCGGTCAGCACAGAGCCCAACGCGGGGCTCGAACCCACGGACAGTGAGATCGTGACCTGAGCCGAAGTCGGACGCCCAACCGACTGAGCCACCCAGGCGCCCCCCACCTTATTTTCAAAGCAATGTAACCAGTGCCTTTATCCAGTCTGTAGATTATTCAAGCTCTTCCCCTCCTGTTCTTACCGTCTGCCTCCTGGTGTATCATCCCCATCCAGCAGCCCCTCCCTTGGGACTGGGTGAATGGAGGAAAGAGATAAACTCCAGCCTGCCCTGGTTGGCTCCTGCTGGCCCAGGGACAAGGGAGGGAACTCGTGGCCGTGTGCGATGGGTGACGGGGGCGGGAGGAGACTGAGAAGACGCCGGACACCTCAAGCTCGGGGATTCCTGGGCTCCAGTTAGGACGGTCCTTGTCTGCTGCCTGTGTTCCTTCCAACACTGGAACCTTGTTAAAGATGCAGCATATCCGAGGAGGGGAGAAGGTTCGTGGAGGCAGGGTGACTGGAGTCCGGGGCCCTGATGGTGCTGGAGGATTTCCTAGACAGAATACTGCTCTTGGTTTTGACTCTTGGGCAGCTGATCGGCAGAGCTGTGCTTTTTAATGGTGTGTGTCTGCTTGCCCCTGTGGGTCTTTGTGGGAATTAGTTAAGAAGTCTTTTCTTCCAGGTAGATGCAGAGTTTCGCAGTTTTTTGAGGGCGGTTTCGTGAGTGCGAAACAGACAGGACCTGGGCTCCCGTTTGGCTACTCAGCTGTGTCCCTAGGTCCCCAGGCCTGAGGTCTGGAGAATGGCCTTCTCCTCTGCTGGGTGCTGCTGCCTCTCCCTTAGTCCCTGTACCGGGGGCTGGGGGACGAAGGCGGGATGGGTGGGGCCTTCTCCTCTGATGCCTGGTGACTCCAGGCCAGCTGAAGAGACTGACCCTGGCAGAGGGATGCCAGGCCACACTGGGCATCTGACGTGTGCTCTGGAACCAGACAGAGCAGTGGGCAGCAACTGCGAGCACGAAAATAGCTCAACCCTTTAAAAGCAACCAGGTCATGGATGCAGAGTGGAAAGAAACACAATGTGGTTTTAACCATTTTTTTTTTTTTTTATTGAGCTGAGCCCTTTATCTGTGTTATCTTTTCTAATCTAGACAAGGAAGAAAGTGAGGCTCAGCAAGTTAGATAGCTCAAAAGTTCTCACAACAACTCTGGAGAGGGTCGAGGCACAGAGAGGGCCGGGGATTTGCCCAAGATCACACAGCAGGGTAGTGCCCCAAATGTGAAGCTTAGGTCTTAGACTCTGCAATTTATAATCCAAAGCCCTGTCTTTCGTGCGGGCCCACTGATAATCTGAGGCTTGTCATACAACCTCTCTGAGCTATGGTTTCTTCTTCCACAAAATGCTGTCTATTTTATAAGGCTAACGGGGGAATGAACGAGTCAATGGATGTGTAATGGGAAGTCATAATCTGCATTCAAACACTTGTTTTGAAAAAGTCACTTTCCGCCTATGCCACCTGCCACTTTCCTAAGCTACTGATACCCAGTGGAGCTCCACAACAGTCTGTAAACTTGGACTCAAACTCACCGTCACCATAAGCTGGCTCTGCTATACTTCGGCCGATGTTTAACTGGCTACGCCTCACTTTCCCCATCTGTAAAATGAGGCCAGTCTTCCCACCACATGGATGGCTGGGAGTATTTAATGAGATGTCAGGACGTAGGAGGAGGCACAGGCACAGAGTAAGTGCTTGAGCCCTGGGGATGGTAGGTGTCGTTAAGGGCTGCTCCCTTCTGTCCTGAGCTGACCCACGTCAGGAAGCATCGAACCCAGGCTGCTCCAAGGCTGCTTGGAAGGAGAAGAGGCAGGATGTCAGTGTCAACAGCCAGTATCTATGAGCATGTCAGCAGCTTAGGGGTCACCAACGGCATCTCCCAAGCATGGCTGCGATCCCCCCTGGAAGCCTGTGGGGTAAACGCAGTCGCACCCATTTCACAGATGAGGAGGCGAGAGGCCATTTTCAACCGTTGTCATATCAAAGCCGGAATTCAAACCAGTGCCTCTCGCTCTGTTTATGTCTCGGCCTCCCAGAGAGGGTGAGGCACGTGGTAGGCAGTGCCTGGCCTGGTCCCCACACGCTGGTTGTGTCTGCAACGATCCTGTGCAGATCCTGGTGGGGCTCCCTTGTTGACTCCCAGGCTAATAAGCCCCTGCATAACTGGGCCTGGAGCCATGACTAAATCTCAGGGCTCTGCTGCATGAATATGCAAACTCCCATTGACGGCCTAGCTCTATCACAGCCTGATTTCAAATTGACAAGCACAGCCCAGTGGCTCAGGGTCTCTTGCCATGCATAGTAAGAACACCCACTAATCCCCGCTAAAGCTCCCAGGGCTGGGTGGGGGGAGGTTCATCACAGCCCATTGGAGAGGGTATATTGAGGGCACGCAGCCCAGGCCTTGGCCTCCTTTGAGGCCTGCCCTGCCCCCACGAGATCAATACGGACCTTACGAGTCTTTGGAAGGCTGGTTTCTTCTTCCTTTCCCTAGCTCCTGGAGGCTCACCCCAGAGACCCAGACCCTGCTCGAGGGCAGAGAGTCTGATGGGGGAGGTCAGCTGGCCTCCAGACTTTGCAAACCAGCTTTGCCACAGGTTCTATTCAAAAATTTGCTCAGTGGGTATCCACCGTGCACCCAGCACTGTGGCAGGGGACCTGGCTGCTACCGTCTTTCCATCTGGCGGGTGGCAGGAATAATAATTATCGAGAAGAGCGATAGCATTCCCTCCATTATCCGGTACCTTCTGGAAGGTGCGAGTGACTAGCGTGACCTCGTTTAGAGCTCTACGGCCCTGCAAGGTGGGTGTTATTCTTTTCATCTCACAGCCGAGGGGACTAAGACTAGAGAAGTTAATTAACTGACCTATACTACAGACCCACGGCTAAGAAGTCATGGAACCCGAGTTCGAGCCCAGATCTCTGTGGCAACAAAGCCCCTCCTCTGCCCCACTGAGATGCTGGGGTGTGTGGGGAGACCATGCTCAGAGGGGAAAGGGTCCTAAGATGGCAGGTCTAGGCATAGGGGATCTCTATCTGGAAGTGAGAGGACCTGCGAAGGACTTAAGTGATTAGGAGGGCTTCCTGGAGGGGGTGACCTCTGATTCCGGCTCTGCCATTGAAATTATAACCATCATCCTTGTGAGGCTACAATGGGGTTGAGCAGAAAAGACTCACGTGCTGAAGATTTGCCGGTTATGTACTCCTTCTCCAAGGATGTATTGATTTATCTACATTGAGCTCTGTCCCGGGCCCTGAGGTATAAAACGTCCTGAAACTCAACTCAGTCCTGCAGAGGCTCTCAGTGAAGGAGAGGAACCAGACCAGGGCCCAGGGCAGGGAACCTGTCACCCGGAGCAGGGAGGAGGCAGCACAGAGGAGGGAGTGACTGGGCCCAGGGGAGGGACAGGACAGGAGAAGCAGAGGCATGCAGGCTTCCATCATTTGCAGGGCCACATGGAGGTGGGGACTGGCATGAGCCGGAGGTCCCTCTTTCTGGAGGGGAGGGAGCAGCATGGGCAAGGGCATGGGTGTGGGGCTTGCCTCCGGGAGGGGTCTCATGGAGCCTTTCGGTCCCTGGATGCGTGTGTGCGAGTGAGTGTGAGTGTGTTTGTGCATGTGTGCATATAGAATGTGTATATGTTGAGGCAGGTGTGGTTTAAGTGATGGGTGTTGGGGGCGAATGTGCTGGAGGTTTATTGTGGCCAGGACGCTTCTGTGTGGGATGGGGCGTCTGTGTATGTGGGTGCTTGTGTATATCGGGGGGGGTGGACAACAGCATCAATTGCAGTAGTGCTCTATGTGGCTCAGAACACCTCTTTTGTTGGGTCCTTCTTACGCCACAACGGAAAGAACTTTATGCCATTGGTTCAGTCCCCTCGTCGCCAACACGCATAGTAGACTTGCGGCTGCCTCTCTTTGAAATGTGTTTGGAGTTCGTATCTGGGGTGGGCTGGAGGGTGGGGTGGGGTTCAGGCCTGAGGACTGCATGATGGAGTGAGGGACTGGGAGAAGCGGTATCTCAGGACGGGGGCTGGAGTTGCCTAAGGGACCTGAAATCGCGACGCCCTGGAAACACGGGTGCGGAGACCTGGATGTGGCCCGGCAGCAGCTTCGCACTTTTATTTCACTGGATACTTTCTCAGGTGCGCTGGAAGCTGTTTTCTCTCTCATTTGTAGTGACACTCCAGCCTGGTGAGATTACAGAAGGCTTCCTCCCATTTTATTTCTGTAATGACCCTGGGCACTGGGTGGATCAGCTATTACTTTTCCATTTATCAGTAAAAGATAAGGTACAGTAATGAAGATAGGTTAAGGTGAATGAAGTGATTGGTCCAATGCCACACAGCTGATAAATAGTCAGCCCAGTCAGTCCTATCAGATCCTAAGGCTTTTGTTGGCTCAAAGTGAGAGGTCTGGATGCGGTAATCCTGAGGGGAGAGGGAGTAAAAGAGATTCCCACCCCTATTCCAGGCCGTTTAGAGCAGATCATTTTCATGCATGTACCCCAACCTTCCCATAACCTCTTGGATATAACTACTAGATCATTCATCCACCATTCATCCATCCATCCACCTCATCATCCACCTATCTATTTACCTATCTATGAAACCAGCCAACCATCCATCCATCCATCCATCCATCCATCCATCACCTATATCTATCTATCTATCTATCTATCTATCTATCTATCTATCTATTTATCTATCTATCTATCCATCCATCCATCCACCTCGTCATCCATCTATTTACCTGTCTATTAAGCCATCCATCCATCCATCCATCCATCCATCCATCACATCTATCTATCTATCTATCTATCCATCCAGCCATCCACTCACTCATCCACCCATTCACCCATCCATCCACCCATCCATCATCATTCATCCATCATCATCCACCCACCCAGTCATCTATCCATCCATCATTCATGCATTCAATGCATACTTGTGTTCCAGGCCCTGTGTGGGTGCTGGGAGGTGAGATGATCTCTATCCAATGGAACTCCCAGTCAAGTTGCAGAGCTTCCAGAAGCCTCCATCCACTCCTTTCTCACTTTCTCTAAACAGCTTCTTACCAAGACAGATGGGAGAGAGCCCAGCTCTCCCATCAGTGACCCAGCCCAGCAGGAAGCACGATAGCCTCTGATGGGTCTACTCCCAAAGCAACTGGCATCAAAGAACAAGCAGTTCCCCAGCAGTAAGGCCAAAATCATAAGGCAAGATCAGCCTCCTATGAATATGTGAGGGAGCTGAGGATCTGTCTCCTCTCCTGAGGCACGACCCAAGGTGCTTCCCACCACTTCTGCAGGATAGTGGGAGTCTGGGGCATGGCATGCCTCCTGCCTTGAGTTTGGTTGTGTCATGTGCCACGTGAGCCCTCACCTGGCTCCTGGCTGCAGGCTGTTACCCTTTGCTTAGTTGGCCACCTTTGCTGAGGGGTGCTTGCATGCACACCCCCATTTCTGGAGGGGCCTGTCGCAAGTCTCACATTGTGGTCACCACTGTGTTGGAAGGTCTGGCTGCTGAAGGAGAAACTGAGGACTGTGTCTTACTCTACTTCTGCTGTTAAGAGGACGGGGAGAGCTTCTTGTGGAAATGAAGAAGCACACCCATCACCTGGCCTAGTGCACACGAGGCCGGCGGACAGGAGGAAACACTTTCACAGCTGAGCTTCAGGACGGAGGAGCGTGAGAGCATGTTTCTAACACGTGTGTTTTGGGCAGCTGGCTAAGTTCCCCTGTCTGCTGCCAGCTGCCAGCTGCTTCCTTTGTATCACTGGAATAATGGGGCTGCCAGGTTAGAGACCCTGTGGCCCCAGCCCTTAAACAGCAAATAACTGTCTTTACTGCCATCGCTTCGTAACTATTTACTGGTGGTTGTTGGGGCCGGGGGCCCACCCAGGGTTTTCTAATTCATTCTCCCTTATTCCCCTTCCAGGAGACGGGGCAAAGGAAGTCCAAGCCCGATCAAATGGCGGCCAATCACTCTTGGATCCTCGCTTGGTAAACCTGCCACGTCTTCTGGCATTTATAGGGTGACCTCAAGTCCCAAAGCTGGTGGGGCTGGAGGATCACGATCCAGCCCCACCGCCTCATGGTGCACCTCTCCCCTTCCGCTGCAGTCAGATGCTGTTCCCCACATGAGGGCTCCTTCTTGCCTCCGTGCAGGCCCAGGACTAGGGTGAGGCACCCATGTAAGGGGGGGGTGCCGAAAAACCTCAGCAATCGAGGTAAATAATGGTTTTAACATACTATTTAAAACCTCAGAATCAATGCAATCCACGATCCACAATACCAACATTTTCAATAAAAGTGCCCTCCGTTCAGGACACTGAGCATATCTTTTCTCCTTCAGGGTGGATTCCTGATTCTCATTTTATCCCGGCTGAGCACCAGGTTGTGGAAGGGGAGGGAGAGCAGAGGGAAACTGGAGCCCTGAGACTTCAGGAATGGGATGATCGACTGCATTAATCTTGATAAGAGTAACCCTCCTGTTTCTAACCATCCGTTGTTTATTGAGCACTTCCTCAGTGCCCGGTACCATGCTGTAGACTTTATATTGCTGATGTCATTCATATATATATATATATATATATATATATATATATATATTCCCCTGCAGAGAAAGGCGTGATGACGCTCATTTCATCGATTTAGGATCCGAGGAACAGAAAGGGCGAACAGCTTACCCAGAGTGACACAGCCAGGTGGGGGTGAGGCTGAAGCTGGAACCCAGCTGTGACTCCAAGGCCTCCCCTAAGACATCAGAGGACTGACTGTCTCTGGATGCTTCCGTCTCTACTTTTCTCCCGTCCCAACAAGGACGATGATTGTGCCAATATGTACAACATACTGGGCTCTTGGTACGCGCCAGGTACTCCTCTTTTTATTATGTATCTGTTTTTTAACGTTTATTTATTTTTGAGTGAGAGACAGAGAGACAGAGCACTAGCGGGGGAGGGGCAGAGAGAGAGGGAGACACAGACTCCGAAGCACGTTCCAGGCTCTGAGCTGTCAGCACACAGCCCGATGCGGGGCTCGAACCCACGAACTGCAAGATCATGACCTGAGCCGAAGTCGGTTGCTTAATCCACTGAGCCTCCCAGGAGCCCCGCCAGGTACTGTTTAAGTACTTTGCATGTGTGACTTCATTGACGTTTCTCAGCCACCCAGTAATGATGTAGGAATCATCCCCATTTTATGTATGAGAAAACTGAGGCACAGAAAGGCTAAGTAACTTGCCCAGAGATGCAGAGATAGTAAGTGACAGAGCCACCACAGGCTGGTATCAGAGTCCCAGCTTGCATCTTCCAGGCCAATCCCCCCAGCCCTGGCCGATGCCCTGAACCTTCCAGAGCCCTTGGGCCCCAGGCCCTGCGTCTCCCACCCACCCTCCCACGCGCCTCACAGGGTGGCCCCTTCACCCTCCCTCCTGCACACAGCAGCACCCGCCCTCCTGGCGGAAACCTGCCAGGGGGACAATGAAGGCATTCAAGAGCCGTTTATTTATTTATTTCTCAATAAAGAAACTTCATGAATAGATGGATATTTATTCACCTAATTCACTTTTGCAAATGCAGTGTCCTTCAAAGGATGATTTGTTTGCTGAGCGGGGCTGAGGCGGGGAGGTTAAAAATAGCTCCCGGCAGTACCGTATTTCTCAGTAAATCAGTGTTGATAATTTAATAATAAAATTAGTCTTACATCAGGTACCAGATAACGCTCCTCTGACATGCAAATGGAATTCAGCCTCCTACCCAACGTGGGTCATTTGTGAGGCTACAAATTCACCCGCCTCCGTGTTTGGGGCACTAAATTTAGAGCCTTTCTTACCTGGGTCAATACTGGTGCCTCTAAAATGCCTCTCTCACTAATGTGGTCATTTGTAATATTCACTAAGTTCAGAATGTAGATGACTGGGCTTCCTCTCACTTCGGAGCTGCCGCATAGAGCAGGGTGGACAAGACGACCCAGTGCGCACCTGTACCATTTCGAGGAATCACTCTAAATCGCTTCCGGTTTCAGGGCAGAGGGGCTGTGGCCCCTAGATGCACCCCCCCCCCAGGTGCATTTCATGTCCTCTCAATAAGAGTTTCGTGACCATCTTGGACAGTGTGCCAAGTCCTGTGATCGGTGGCGGGCAGCAGGGATGCCCTGGATGCGGTCTCCACGGAGCTTATGTATGGTCTGGTGCAGGGACAGGACAGACAAGACACGTCAAAGGACATCGTGGTGTAAGGATAATCAGGGAAGCGTGTACAAGCTCTAGAGGAGCACAGCAGAAGGAAGGGCCGACATCTGTGAAGGAAAGAGCTTGCTTCATGGACATATCCCAGGAAGCTTACCTTCAAAAGAGACACCTCTATGGGGTTTTGCAGGATGAATAGGAGCTCTCCAGGCATTTGGGTAAGAGTTGGTGGCACAGGAGAAGACATTCCAGGCAAGGCAAATGACATATACTATCTAGAGAAATTAAAACTGGTTCTTTGTAGCCAGAGACCAGCAAGAGGGGGGCTGGAAAGTTCAGTGAGGGCCAGTGGCCTGGGGGACGTGAGAGAGAGCTGAGCTGTTTGAGGGCTTGGAGAGCCAGGGAAGGGTTGGAATCAGGGGAGACATGGGTCAGGCATCCGTGTTGAAAGATCTTTCAGGACACAGTGTGGAGGGAGGGCAGATGGAGGAGAGCAAGGTGGCTCCCATTTCCCCTAAGGACTGGGCGCCCCGTTTTCTACAGGGCAAGTGGGGTCTGCGAATGGTGCAGGGCACAGAGGCTGAAGAACAAAGAGGAGGTAGAGAACACCGAGGACAAGGATGGATGAGGAAGAGCTGTCCCAGGAAGAGCTGAGGGGGTGGGGAGAGGTCGGCCTAGGCCCTCGGTGTCCAGCAAGCCCCTCTATTTGCACAACAGGTGCCACATGCAAACCATCCTCATATGGGCCGTGTCGTGTGATCGGATTACAGCCCTCTGAGATCGGCAGGGCAGGCACCGTGATTCCCATTTTACAGCTGAGGAAACGGAGGCTCAAACGGAGGCTCCTTCCTTCCTTCATTCCTTCCTTCCTTCTTTCCTTCCTTCCTTCCTTCCTTCCTTCTTTCCTTCCTTCCTTCCTTCCTTCCTTCCTTCTTTTCTTCCTTCCTTCCTTCCTTCCTTCCTTCCTTCTTTCCTTCCTTTCTTCCTTCCTTCCTTTATTCCTTCCTTCCTTCCTTCTTTCCTTCCTTCCTTCCTTCCTTCCTACCTTCCTTCCTTCCTTCCATGTTTCTTCCTTCCTTCCTTCCTTCCATCTTCCTTCCTTCCTTCCTTCCTTCTGTATTCCTTCCTTCCTTCCTTCCTTCCTTCCTTCCTTCCTTTATTCCTTCCTTCCTTCTTTCCTTCCTTCCTTCCATATTTCTTCCTTCCTTCCTTCCTTCCTTCCTTCCTTCCTTCATGCATTCATTCATGGTGTTATCTCTGCTCTCTGGAGCTGTCCCTCTGTGGCCTTCTGTCCTCATTCACTGTTCCTGGGCACGCTGGCCTCCCTGACGTCTTGTAGCTGACCAAGCCCTCTCCCGCTCATGGCCTTCGCCTTGCTGCCCCTCTGGAATACATTCCTCCCCTCTTCCCCCGACTCCCCACCCCAGGTATTATCGTAGCTCTTTCCCTTACTTTGTTCAGGTGTCCACTGAAATGTCACCTCCTCAGAGAGGCCTTCCCTGACCTCCCCACCTATCCCCTCTCTGGCTGTAGTTTTCTTCATAGCACTTATCCCTACACTGCCGCTTCTTCACTTAAGGTCTGTCTCCCTTACTAGAAAGTAAGTTCTAGAAGGGCAGGCACTTGGCTTCTGTATTTTATTTCCTGTCTTACTGCAAAGAGGCGCTTGTTCATGCCTGTTGTGAGCATGCATGTTGAGTGCCCCCTGGGTGCAGGGCCCTGTCCCAGGATCCAAGATGAGCTCTCTCCCCAGGAGCTAGTTTCCAGTGTGCTGGGGACACGGGCTTGTAGGCTCACACCCTGTATCAGTGTGACAAAGGCTGTATCAATGTACCTGGGAGCTCTGCCCATGGGTCATGTACAGTCTGGGGTCAGTGCAACAGTAGTTGAGAATGAAGGAAAGGAAGTGTGTGAACTGGGGCTACGGCGGGCAGGCTGCCTTGCACATACTTACATGTATTTTGTTTTACGATCCGTATTTTATTTTATGATCTCCCAAACCGTGAGATCATGACCTGAGCCGAAACCAAGAGTCGGACGCTTAATCGACTGAGCCGCCCCGGCGCCCCGCTCAGATGGGTTTTCGAATGAACACAAGGCATAAACAAACGGAGAGAGGACACTGAGGTTGCACCTCACGTGGTCCAGAAGACCGTCCTTCATTACAAACGCTTTAGAGTGTTTGGTCACGTCCACAGCTCTTGGTCTCAGTTTACAGAGCAACAAATGGGCAGAAACTTCCAAAGGGAGTGGTTTTGCCTGGCTCCTGAAGCCCGGCACATCCATCATCCTTTCCAGGGGAATTCAGTCTGGTATTCCCATCCCTGCCTCTTCCCTTTCCAGCCTCCCTCCCCCCACCCCCAAAGCCTCCGGGGCTTGGGGCTTGAGGCCCCCTTCCGGCCCCCTTTGTCCCGAGGTGGAGGGACAAAGGGGCCGGCTCAGGAGCAGGCAGATTTGCAGTCCTGAGAGCTGGCTCCAGCAAATGCAGTTAGATGACAAGTACATTTTATTCTATAATAAAAGGGCTTTTAAGAAAAATACAGAGTGCTTAGGGGAAAGTTAAGGGGGGGGGGGAGAAAGGAAGGCAATGGAATTGTTCACACTCCATCAATGCCTAAGAAAAACCAGTTTCAATGACACACTCTTCCAGGTATTAGGAGGGGGATAAGGTGGGGGCTGGGCATGGGATGCCAGCTTCTCCTCTGTGCACTCTTGCTCCCCCCGGGGCTAGAAACCTCTGTTCTCAGCCTCCTGCCCAACTCCACTCGGCAGCTCGGCCGCCACCTCGGTTCCAACAAGTGTGAAGCAAACTTCCAAATGCCCCCAACCAGAGCTGATAGCTACTTGGTAGATACCCAGTAGAGCCATATTGGTGGGTTAAGATATTTACATTTTTACTTAGGTACTTAAATACGTAGATACTTTCATATTGGTTAATGGATAACCCTGAGCCAACCCACCTGCCCTGGCCTCTTCCCCGGGACCCCAAAACCTCCCCACGCTGTAGCAACTGGAGAGTTAACCCCTGGCACAGTTGGGTCCAGCTCCAAGTCTCTTCTGACTGGTCAGTGTCAGTGCCCACAGCCCTCTAAGTCAGCCGAATATCCCCCCTATGGCCAGTCCTTAAAACCCCAAGCTACTCTTCTTCCTCCCCAGCGTGTGGGAACAGCATGCCTTTGACCCAGGTGACCAAGGAACCATCTGGGGGAGCATGCCATGGACATACCCTACTCCTACACACGAGGCTGATCTCAGGTCCTGTATCAACTCCGGGACTCCATGTGGGCTGGCACTATTCCTGCCTGTTCACTGCTGAATCCCCTGCGGTCGGAGGCCGACACTCAAGTCGTACCTGGTAACTGGCAGTGCTCTGGCTGGCTAAGTAATGCACCAAAGACATCCACATCCTAATCTCTGGAGATCCAGAGCCTGTGAAGTTTACTTTAGAAAGGGACTTTGCCGATGTGATTAAGTTAAGGACCATGAGATGGGGAGATGATCCTGGACATTGGGTGGGCCCAATGTAGTGACAAGTGTCCTTAAAAGATGGGAGCAGAGGGAGACTTGAACTTGGCAGAGGAGAAGGCCATGTGATGATGGAGGCAGAGACTGGAGGGTCGCAGCTGCAAGCCCAGGAATGCATGGGGCCCCCAGAAGCTGGGAGAGCCGAGGAAACCAGCCTGGGCAACATCTTTTTTTTTTTTTTTTTAATGTTTATTTTTTTTTGAGAGAGAAAAAGAGACACAGAGCGAGCAGGGGAGGGACGCAGAATCTGAAGCAGGCTCCAGGCTCTGAGTCATCAGCACAGAGCCTGATGCGGGGCTCGAGCTCATGAACTGTGAGATCATGACCAGAGCCGAAGTCGGACGCTTACCGACGGAGCCACCCAGACACCCCCCAACATCTTGATTTAGGCACCACTATTCCCCAATTTGTGTCAGACTCAGTTCAGACATCTGGCCTCCCAAACTGCAGGAGAATGAGTATCTATTGTTTGAAGCCCCTGGTTGTGTGGCAAGTTCCGACAGCAGCTGTAGGAAACGAGCGCACACACCCAACTCATCTTGACCGTCTGGTAGGTCATGACACTAAGAAAACAGCTCAGGGCCGTGGCCCTGACCTCCTGGAAGTGTGAAACCAATCACAGTACTCCCAGCCCCTCACTGCCCGGTAAACTTCACCAAGGGCTTCCCATTACCTGGGTAGCCTGGGGTCTTTAGCCAGCAGACAGGTCCTTCCCTGCCCCTGTTAGCCCCAGATCCCCACACACCCCACATACCTGTCAAGCCAAACCACCACCATTTTCATTTGCCTGAGTTTCATTTGCCACAAAGTCTTACTTCTCAGCGCCTTGTCCCCATTGGGTCACCATGGCCTGGAAAGCCCCACCCTCTTCATTCAGTCACCTTTCACTTGTCCCACAAGCCAGCCTGGGAATCCCTCTCCCAGGAAGCCTCCCCCGGAGCCCCAAGGCTGGGTTCCATCCTTGCTCTCACAGCCCCTGGTATGGCCTGGGACCCCAGTGTTGACTGCACTGCCAGACCCAGTCTGTGGCTCCCGCTCCCCAGGATGGGGAGTTCTGATGTCGGGGAAGCATGAGGCCACAACTCCACCCACATCTCTGGCCACTTTGGGCTCTCATCCAGCTGGCCACAGCTGGGACTCGTGACTCACGTTCTGTGAAGCACAGCTCAGTGGCAGAGCAAGTGTGGACGCCCGAGGTCTGCTGACCCTGCTGGGGAACCCACCGCGGGGAAGGGAGAGGCTCCCCAGTTCTGCTCCCCAACCCTACAGGTGTTTACAAATTAGATAGAACACCTTCTCCTCTCGCCATTTTCTTCCCTAAGCCCACAAGGGCTTTTTATTTTTGGTGAGTATTAGACATTCCGTAGATAATATATATAAGCAAACAAGGGCCAAGGATGTTCCTTTTATTGTTTCTTTACTAGAAAACGGCTTTTGTTATTTTTTTCTGGCTCGTGAAAGTCCCATGGGTTCACAGGAGAAAATTCGGACCCTCTGGAGTTATGTTGCTTCGGGGAAAGTAAGGGAGGCCAGCACCACTTAATTCTTCCTCTCGGCAAACCAGCTCCCGCCCCCACCTCTGGGCCCCCCCTCTCCCCTCCCCCAGGGCCCAGCCACTACAGCTAGCACAGCCACCTCCCATGTCCTCAGTTCTGCGGTCCTTGCAGACTTCCACACACCTCTCTCTTTCTCTCCATCCACACCGACATTGCCGCCTGCCTGGCCCCCAGTCTTCTCTCACTCAGACATCTATCGTGCCTCCCATGTTCTTTTCCTTCTAGTTTCTACCCCTTCACATCTGTGGCTCACTGTACAAAGAGACCCTCTGACGCTCCCCTGTCCATCCCCGCTCGGCCCCATGAAGGCACATCCTTGGGCCCATCTGGACACTAGCTCAGTCCTCACCATCTCCAACCATACTGGGTTTCCCTGGTCTCTGAGAGGGGCCCTCATGGGCTCTGCTGCTTCTGAACTATAGTTCCCTGACATGGCTTTTGGTTAGAAACAATATTCACCCTACTTCTGGCCACGGCGCTAGAGGGAGGCTGGTCCATGACTGGGAGGCAGGGAAGAAACGGGGTTAAGGGGCTACAGAAGCATGGGGTAGAGACAAGGGCCCAAGATGTGGGGCAGGTCTGCGCTGGAGAGGAGCAAAGGCCCTGCGATCTCCTGATGGTTTGTAAAGCTGAGGGAGCATGGGCAGGGACTGAGCTAAACCCCGAAAGCTAACGGTGCGTGGGAGAGGAGAATGTGGACATAACGAGGCTGCCAGAGGCCCAGGGAGGAGGGTGATGCTCTCTGGTCTACCTCAGAGGCTCCAGTAGGGACCAAGAAGTGTCCCAGGGAGCAGGCCGAGGAGAACGGTGTTCCTGGAAAGCATCTGCCCGAAGCCTGTTGAATGCCCCTCCATCAGCCAGCTTGGCTTGTACAGCCCTGTCCTGGCTGGGGTGGGCCACTCAGTCCCCAGCACTGAGGGTCCGCCACATGCCAAAGTCTGTGCTAGGTCTGGGGGCTACGTCCCGGAGGCAGAGAAGAAAACTCACGTAATCTGAGCACTTGGCATGTACCAGGCCTCATGCTAAGTGCTTTACAGGGACTGTGTTATTTAATGCCCACGACAACCCTGTAAGGTAACTATTATCTCATTTTCCAGAGCACAAAGCTAATCAGGGCAGAGCGGGCGTTCAAATGCATGCCTTTCTTTCTCCTACTCCACAGAGAGGCCAGAGTCCCGGGGTCTGAGGGAGCTGACAGTAGATGAAGGAGTCAGGTCCTGGGTGCTCCTGTCATGAGTTCCCTCCAGGGCTGTATCTGTCACCCTGGAGTCAGCCAGTGTGGGTTGGCAGCTCAGGGAGAAAAGCTGACTTTGAGGAACTTAAACATGGATGCATGGGGGATATTGACAGTTTCAGCCAGGGCCACGGAGAAACTGCTTTGGGTAGGGGTAGGGGTGGGGGTGGGGAGTAGGGGGTTCCCTGGGATAAAGGGAAGGGCCCAGTGTTAGTTATCAGGGGGCCTGGTGCCGTCATCAACTCTGTGGGGCAGAGAGGGGAGGGACTCGAGGGGCAGAAGGTTCTGGTCCAAGTTGTGGGTGGGTGTTGGTGGTGGGGGCAGCCTAGCCCCCATAACCTCTGTAAAATGGTGGTTGAACCAGATCAGCTGGAAGGGCCCACCCAGCTCTGGCAGCCGTGGTCTTGGGATTCTTTCCGAGGTCCCAGCCAGCATGGTCACAGAGCAGAGCCTGGAGCTCCTCAGTGGCAAGGGTCATACCAGCCCGGTTCACTGCCTCCTCAGGGCCTGGCATCTCACAGGAGGTGCTTGTGGGAAGAATGAATGACTGAAGAGAGACAATGAAGGAGTGAGTGCACCCCACAGGCTGGTGGTTCCACAATCTGAACAGGAAGTGGGAGGGGTGATGGAAACCGTGGGTCACACCTGGGACCTTTGTGCCACTATGCAGAGGACCAAGGCCAATACCAACACTTGAGGGTAGAGAAAGGGGAGGAGGAACGGTTTTATCTCTAAGTGTTAATCCTGTAAATCCAAGCGGGGAAGCTTTAATTGCCTAGCTTTGAGTGGTTTTATTTTTCAATTAAAGTCATCAAGTAAACATTCTGAAATTAGTGTCCTTGTTAGAAATTAGCAGCACAAGTGGACCCTCCCCAAGATGCTGAACCAGAGCTCTCCAGGGAGGAAGAGGGCTGGGGATGAGCATCACCCAACCCATCACCCCCGTGGGCCGATGGGGGGAACGCAACTGGGGGGCTTCTGGGATGGCATCCACCTCTTCTCGTCCACCTCTCCTGCAACAACAGTCACTCCAAGCTTGGATGGAGAGGACATCAGCTCAAACCAGGGCCAGGGGCCAGGAATCATGGAGCCCATGCCGGCCTTGTGCACCCAGCAGGTACTCAGCTGGCATTTGATGTTTGGAGTGCAGGGGTGGCACGACCCAGGACCAGGGGTGAGGGCTGAGGTCTGGGCGCTGACCCAGGCAAGAGTGCTTGGGTGAAGGACTCCGGCCTGTCCCAGGTGGCCCTTCCTAGGGACCGAGCTGGGAAGCAGGGTGGTCGGGGACGAGGGAACTAGGGGTGCGATTCTGGGCCACCATGGGTGCTCTTTGGCCACGAAGCAACTACTTCTGGGCAAATCCTAGCTGGAGAACTAGCAGCCCTGTCTGGCCCCATCGAGAATTCAGGAGGCCACTGGCTGCCTCTGGAGGAAGACGCTGGTCCTCCCAGAGAAGGGGTGTCAGAGAAGTTCTCCAGGATTCTTTCATCGGGGCTGCAAACTGAAGTGTGACCCCCTTGAAATTCACGAGTTGAAGCCCTAACCCCCAGTGACCATATCGCAGTAGGGCCTGTCTGGAGGTAATTAAGATGAATTGAGGTCATTAGGGTGAGGACCCGATCCTATAGGATTAGTGTCCTTATAAGAAGAGGCACAGGAGAGCTTGCTCTCTCTCTGTCTCTGCCAGGTGAGCACCCAGCAAGGAGGTGGCCATCTGTAAGCCAGGAGAGAGGGTCTCACCAGAGACAAGCTCAGCTGGCCCCCTCATCTGGGAGTCCCAAGCTTCAATGCTGTGCGAGGTGACTTTCTGTTGTTGCAGCCACCCAGTCTGTAGTACTCCATTCTGGCAAGCTGAGATGACTAATATAATCAGTGACACGTTTTACAGTGCTATTCCGACAGGTGCTGGAGGAGGCTAAGCAGTAGCGGGAACTGGTCCCAATGCAGCTAGGAAGTGGCGGTCAAGGCCAGAGCCAGGCAGGTCTTGCAACTCCAAAGGCTACCATCTTTAAAGACCATGTTGCTGCTGAAGATGCTGATGATGGCAGTGATGGTGGCAGAATTCACATGGAACATCCTAGAACAGAAGAAATGGAGCTGGCTTCTGGTTAAGGAGGTGACCAAAGGTCAAGAACAAAACAAGGTCATGGGGAGCCTGGGTGGCCCAGTCGGTTAAGCATTCAACCTCGGCTCGGGCCATGACCTCATGGGTTTGTGAGTTCGAGCCCCGCATCGGGGTCTGTGCTGACAGCTCAGAGCCTGGAGCCTGCTTCGGATCCTGTGTCTCCCTCTCTCTGTCTGCCCCTCCCCTGCTCACGTGCACTCTCTCTCTCAAAAATAAATAAACATTAAAAAATTAAAAGAAATAAGACAAGCTCGGAAGGGCTTGGAAGTATTTGTCAAAGGCCATGTCTCAGAAGTTCTAAGGGGGACAGTCCACCTTGTCCAGCCAAGACTCACCTGGGGGTCCACTGTGTTTCCTTACACTCTCTCCTGGACCTGATTCCAGGGTTTAGAATCAATGTTTGTGATTGGATCTGGAGGGAGAGGACCAGACTCCAAGTGGAGACCCAGGCTGCTATTCATTCTGGACTCTGCTTCAGCTGGGGATCTGAGGTGGCCTGGGGACCCTCCACCCACCCGACCCACAAAACACCCATACCAAGTGGGCTCTGTCTTCCCAGGCTGACTGCCTTCCTGTGGACAGAGGGGCCATGTGGACTCTTTTCCAGTATCCCACAGACACCCATTTGGAACCAGAGGATTCCATCCCTGTCCCAAAGATGGGCATCTCACCTGGGTGAGGGAGGGGCTGTGAGGAGGTCAAAGTGAACAGAAACACGTCCAAATGGTTCTGGGTTTCATGCCAGCATATAAATAGTACAGCAATTTTTTTTTTCAAAGAGATTATCTGAAAAAATTTACATTAATTCAACATGTCAGCTTTTCCGGGAGCCATCTTTGAGATCAGAAGCCTCAGCCGGGGACCCGCTCAACACCACAAGGGTGATTAAGCAACATGTCAAGAAACGAGACTATGTTATTAGGCAAGTGGGGACTCCAAACTTGGGGTAATGAGGGGAAATTTGGGCAAGGGAGAAGAGAGCCCCCTGACTGCTGTCGGGTACTCTGGCTGGGGATGCCCCGAGCAGTCTGGAGGTCTGGCTCCAGAGCTGGGTCAGCAACTCACTTGACTAAACAGCTTCCCTCTTCAAGCCCAATCTCCTCACCTATCAAAGAGTGGATGTCTGTTAGCTGTCTTCGAGGTCTGTGTTTCTCTGGATGACTAATATTTAATATGATTATGCTGTAGGGAGCTTCGTGGTGTGCTTTTTCTGAAATTATATTTTTTGAAGTACGTGTCGCTACCTTCCATCCATGCTCGTGAACAATTATTTGCTGGTCTTTGGGGAAGATTTGGGGCTTTGTTTCTTGTTCCTTTAATTATCCCATTGACAACTGTGTTCCATCCACCAAGGGGTGGGCG
The DNA here is from genome assembly GCF_023721935.1 of Panthera uncia. Taxonomy (NCBI): domain Eukaryota; kingdom Metazoa; phylum Chordata; class Mammalia; order Carnivora; family Felidae; genus Panthera; species Panthera uncia. The sequence continues at coordinate 100,652,996 of NW_026057584.1, read as the reverse complement.
GGGAGCGGGGTGGACAGCCCGGGTCTTCTAGGCAGCGTGTGCTCACCAGCTATTAGTTAAGGGTCACAGAGTCATCTTGGTAGAGAGGATGGACTCTGGCTTCACAGAGAGCTGGTTGGAATCCAAGTCCCTCTCCCAGACAGCTGTGTGATCAAGGTGCTAGTATCCTAGGCGGGCAGGACACTAAGCCTTGATTTCCTGGTCTTCTGAGCCCCGATTTCCTCATGTATAAAACAGAACAAATAGCAGTTATCTTGCAGGATTGAGGGAGGAGTATGCGAAATGGACACACCTGTCTGGGGGTGGGGTACTCCGGGTAAATGGTTACCAGATTCCTGGAGTGCATCTGCCACTCTTGGGCTTCTTACTCTTCTATTGATTGATTGATTGAGAGAGAGAGAGAACACAGGGAAGGGGCAGAGAGAGAATCCCACGCAGGCTCTGCACTGTCAGCACAGAGCCCAGTGCGGGGCTTGAACCTGTAAACCGTGAGATCGTGACCTGAGCCCAAATCAAGAGTCAGATGCTTAACTGACTGAGCCACCCAGGTACCCCTCTCAATTTTCTTTCTACTATTAGTGGTTTTCTTTCCTTATCTCGTCCTCCCAGATGGGCTCAGGTCCTCGTGGGCGGGGGCTGTGCATGAGCCCCTTATAGCCTCCCACAGAGCCAAGGGCACAGCCCGCAGGTAGCACTGATGGGGTCTTTGTCTGGGAAACACATCATGGGTCCCTCTTGGGATACCTGTCTGCCCAGGGCCATCGTTCCTATCACAACCACTCCACGGGGTCCCTTCTCAGCAGCCACCTTTGTACTGACAGATACACTATATCTTGAGTTCTAACACATCCATTTTCAAAACATTAAACAATTAATGAGGGCTTACTGGTGCTTTTCCTTCCCTGTTTGTTTGTTTATTGAAAGTAATGCCTGACCAGTATAAAAAAAAAAAAACAACCAAATACAGATGTACATAGAATAAAAGATGAAAGTTCTTCTTTACCCTTATCTGTTCCTAGCCCGGAGAAGTAGCCATAGTCAATCAATATGGCTTTAATGTTTCCTGAACTTTTCTCTCTATATTACATATCATCTACACAACGTATGCAAACTTAGATCACATAAGATTTTCTAAAAACATGAATGACTCATTTCTCAGACTCATTTTGTTTTTTACCTAATGAAATTTTTCTCATGTCAGACATAATGCTTTTTAAAAAAAAAAATTAACTGTATTTTGGGGCGCCTGGGTGGCTCAGTGGGTTAAGCGTCCAACTTCAGCTCAAGTCACAATCTCACAGTTCGTGGGTTCGAGCCTCGCATCGGGCTCTGTGCTGATAGCTCAGGGCCTGGAGCCTGTGTCTCCCTCTCTTTCTGCCCTCCCCCACTTGCGCTCGGTCCTCTCAAAAATAAATAAAAAATTTTTTTTAAATAAATAAAAATATAAAAAATTAGCTATATTTTTAAAAATTATCACACAGTAAAACTGACTTTTGGGTGTACAGTCTGTGAATTTTAATGCACGTGTAGGTTTGTGCAATCACCATCACAATCAGGTACAGAACAGCTCCGTGGCCCCCTAAAATCCCCTCGCACTGTCCATTCCTGATTACGTTCTTCCCCCACCCCTAACCTCCCCACCGAGGCCACTGATCTATTTCTCCAACAGCAGGCTCTTATTTCATAAACGGACTCATACCGCTTGTCATCTTCTGATACCGATTTCTTTGGGGTGGCCTTATGCCTTTGAGATCCATCCAAGTTGCATCAGTTTTTAGTTTTGAGTAGTACCTCCTTGTATGGATGGGTCACATTTTATTTACCCATTCGTCAGTTGATGGGCTGATGGGCGGGGATTGTCTCCAGGTGTTGGGGAGTGAATAAAGGTACTATGAACATTCGGGTACAGGTCTTTGGGTCGACACACGTTTTCATTTCTCTGGAATAAATTCCCAGGAGTGAGATTATTGCTGAGGCTCGTGGTAAATGTACGTTTAGCTTCCTAAGAAACCTCGAAGCTATTTTCCAGAGTGGCTGCTGCATTTCACATACCCGCCAGTGGCCCGTGAGTCTTCCTGTTGTTCCGTCTCCTCGCCAGCACTTGGTACTATTCACGAGGTCATGACCTGAGCCCAAGTCAAGAGTCGGATGCTTAACCGACTGAGGCACCCAGGCATTTTATTTTTATCTTATTTTTGAGAGAGAGAGACACACACACACACACAGAGCATGAGCAGTGGAGAGGCCCAGAAAGAGAGACAGAATCAGGCCCCAGGCTCCGAGCTGTCAGCACAGAGCCTAACGTGGGGCTCGAACTCACGAACCGTGAGATCGCGACCTGAGCCGAAGTCGGACACCTAACCTACTGAGCCACCTAGGTGCCCCCAAGATATATGTTTTTAAATAAAACATCAGGATGTCTTTGTCACTGGGCTACGTGATTTAGTCAATGTGAACTTTGTTGTTAACTGAAGCTGAGTCGAACACCCTATGGGAATAAGGAACTGAGGTATTGTTGGTCTGCTCCTGCCCTTGGCTGGCCCTCTCCCCGCCCCACCCCTCCCCCCTACCCAGATGTTCCTCCAGAGCAGGAACTGAGGCTTGGACGACATGAGCATCAGCTAACACAGCTAACTGAAAGAGCTCTCTCTCTCTCATGATGAATGGTTCGCATTCACAGTTGGGTGTAAACAGGGGTCCTCAGATTTGCTGAGCATTTCCTGAGGCCAGTTGTGGGTTCGTTGGGCCTCCTTACTTTCTCATCAACAGGAGAACGACCATCAGGGGAAAAAACACAAACACGTTTTCAGTTGTCTGGTGTTTGGAAAGCTGTTGACCAACATCCAGACAATTGACTCCATGGCTTGCGTTTCCATGCGTGCAATTTGGGGTCACTTAGACACAGCTTAAACCACTCTGATATTTTCCTTTTTCAGTCCCAAGCATATGCATCACAGACTGATAAAGTCTTCAAGCTGGGCGAGCCCTCAGGGGTCGCTTTCCATCCCAATTCAGACATTGTTCTTGAGAGTCACCTCTTTGGATTAGATGATAGGGCCCTCACCACCAGGTACTCCAGTCCAACCCTGGACAGCTTAACTGTTAGAAAGTTTTTTCTTTGCCTAGGCAGAAAAGTACCTGAATTCCCTCTGTTGGTCTCTAATCTGTCCCCAGGAGCCCACAAGGTGTCAAAATTTCCGTGTGCTTCCTTTGACAACAACTCTTGATGTAGATGAAATAGGCCATTGTGTCTTCCCCTTGTTCCCTTAGCTTTCTCATTCTTGCTTTCGGTCCCTCATGCTCTCCTCTGGACATGAGTCACTGATCTTCTTGCAGGAAGAGGCCCTTTATCTCCGTCACTCTGGTTTGCTCACTTCCCAGCCCCCCTGCCCTGCTCCACCCCAGGAAGTCAGCAGAAGGTGGTGGTTGTGAGCATGGAAGCTGTGGAACCAGGGCCTGAGTTCGAATCCAGATTTACCCATCAGTAGCTATGTGACCTTGGGCAAGTTTCTATCCTCTCTGTGCCTCATTTTTTGCATCCACTGAAAGAATATAATAAGCAGTTAGCAGGCACGGGGTTGTCACTTACCTATGGGTATCCCACCCAGTGTTACTAGGCCGACACTGGCCTTGGTGGGGTGGGAGGGCAGGAGCTGGCTGAAGAGAGCTGCCTGTGCCCACTGAAAAGTCTTGGCCAGGCTTTGAGGAATAGTCTGTGGGGAAGCCAGGAGGAGGGGACATGTCAGTCAACAGCCCAGGTGGGGGAAATGTCCTGGGTATACTCTCTATAGAAGGCAGAACCTTCCCTGGGATCCCTGATGACATTCTAAAGGACAGTGTGAAGGACAAGCTCAAGGTTGTATGTGTGTGGTGGGGAGCAGGGCACTGGCCTAGGATGTCAGAAGGCCTGGGTTCTAATTCCACCCTAACCCTGGGCAACTCACAGTGTCTATAGGTCCCAGCTTCCTCATCTGGGAAGTTAGCACTACCCATGACACTCTCCTCACTTTTGGGGACTGCTGTGAGTCTCAAATGACTCGTCATCCTGTTGTGGGGGCCAGAGCCCCTGCTTTGGGGTCACATCCCTGCTTGAAGTCTGCCTCTGGCATATATACGTTGAGGGACACCGGAAGATGCCTGAACCCCCCTGAGTCTCTGGTTTTTCTTTTGGAAAGTGGAGCCGGTACTCTGCATGATGAAGAGCCGTGGGGAGATCACACCTAACATGTGCAAAGCGCTCAGCATGGCACCTGGCACGCAGTAGGTGTTTTCAGCACAGGATAGTGTGAATTATGAGAGCGCCGTTTGGTGCATAGCAAATGCTCAGGAAATGGTGACAAAGTTGGATTGGATGGAAATAGCCGAAGTGCCTTCTGGAGTCAGAGTCCCAGGGATGCTGTGGGTCTTTAGGGCAGGCTCCCTGAGGGGTGTTTTCCAGAGAGCCCTGCACTTGGCCCTTCTCGTGCCGCGAGCTCAAACAGGGACGGGAGACCAGGCCCTTCGGACAGCTGGAGCCACGGGCCCTGGGTGCAGAAATCCTGGTATCTCTACTTGCACCCCTGCGTGCCTGTCTCAGGCAGCATCCCAGGACTTGGGAGGTGCAATATGAGGCGGCCAGGACTTTCTCATCACAACGGATTGTGTCCTCTGGGCTGGCTGAGCCACTAACGTGTCCCCGCAGGCTGGGGCCTTGGGCGCGCGGCCGGTTGCTTCGCTTTGGAGCAGCGTGGCAGAAGGAGTGGCCTCTTAAATATTGAATCACCCCTCCCTGGCTCCACTCCTGCTGATTTGACTAAGGGCTCCAAGCCTTAAGTTTGTTTAATAACCTCCTGACACTAAACAAACAACCTTGCAAAAGGAGTAATTTGCGAGGCAGAAAGAAAACAAATAAGTTGCAAGGACACGGGAGCGCGGCGGCCGGGCTGATTACATTCCGGGGGCCACCTAAGTCCGACAGCAACCGAGAGTGTATAGATCTTGGCTCCTCTCCACTCTGGGAAGTCTTCAAAAACACGGGCAGGGGAAACTTTGCATTAGGCCTACGGAGACGGCGCGTCATTAGAATTCTGGGGGCATATTAAATGCCATCTAGTTGCTAACACGATGCATCATTTTCTGCTAAATAATTGATCACGGTGCAGAGATTGTGTTTGTGGAGTTTAAAAAAGTGATTAGAGCAGGGAACATTTCTGGGAAGCAAGTTGCATCTGTAACCTGGAGCCTGCTCTGTGCACCTTCCCGGGGAGAGGGGGGCTCGGGCATTGGGGATTCTTGCCACACCGGAGCTGGGGTGCAGCAAAGGAGTGCTGACACAGCAGGATGGGGGCGGCGGTGGGCAGTGGGGATGGCTCGGTGGAAGACTGGCTAGGATGGGGGTGGGAACAGAGCCCTTACAGTGGCCCAGGGGGCCGTGCCAACCTTTGACCCTGGTGGAGGCACCGGAGGAAGGCAAGAAGCCCGCTCAGGGAGAACGCACCCCTTCCACGGCCCACGCCCGTGCAGTGTCTCCCCAGGTGCCGAAGGCCAGGTCTGGTCCTGAGAACAGCTTGTCTCAGGACTCCCCGTGTTTTTCCCCTTTCTGCCCTCCTCTCCCTCAGAGGTAATAATTTCTTTCTCCTTCCCCTTCTCCTGGGCAAGATTTTGGGACTCTCCACTCTCACCCCTGAGTAAGGGTATGCTGTTGGGCTTAGGATGCGTATGAAAAGACTTTGGTTTTGATGGGTGGGAGGGCATTGCAGAAGCTGTTGGTGGGGAGAGGTTTTAGGAGTGGGCTGTGGGTGCATTTGGGAGAGGGAGATGGTGGGGCTTTAGCACGTCATCGAAATAGCTGGAAGATGGAAAGATCTGGTACACTGTAAAGCACAATAGTATTTTTCAAATGAATGACACAGCCCTGAATGAAGAGTCCGGGTTCACACATTACTGATTGGCTGCGTACCCTTGAGCAGATCTGTGAGCCTCAGTTTCCCTAGTTGAAAATACATGCCTGTGTGTGTGTGGGGGGGTAATTTTTAAGGGCCTTCTGGCCTTTATTCTGTGCTTCTAAATCAGTTATTCTTATCCCAGGCTGCACATTAGAATCTCTTGGGGACATTTAAAAACACAGATGCTGGGTCCCGACCCCCAGAGGTTCTGATTCAGTTGGTCCGGGGCAGGGGCAGGTACTCTTAAGACCTTCCCCAGTGACTCTGACATGCAGCCAGGGATAGAACTCTTATCTCGAGATGGGAGTGAGTGGGGTAGGAAAGGCAGGCACAGACCTGGGCCAGCTTCCCCTGGCCATGTGTGAAGGTCCCCAACTATGGACCAAGAAAGGAAGGGTTGGCTACTGTGGAAATAGCTTCAAATACCCATATGGGGTGCGGGACAGATGAAAACCACTGCCCTTCAGCAGATGGGAACCGCAGGGTTCAGTGGGCAGTCCCCCCGGGGACTGGTTGAGAACACTGGGGAAGGGGCTGCAGGGAGGCCGCCTTCAGTGCTTTTTGTAAAGGAAAAGCTTTTTGTGCGGAGAGGCTGGGTCAAAGCTGCAGGGAGAAACCATTTTCCTGGCTCACATCCTATATGGTCCTAGAATGGTTCATCCTTTCTTCCTAATGGCCCAGAGCACACGCAGAGGGCTTTGAGATGGTCCCACCAGTCAAGTGTCTGTCCTCGGCTCTGTGTCTTTGTCCCTAAGTGACCCCTTTTCCCCCAAGCTGACCAAGAGTGCCCCGGCCCGGGGCAGGGGGTCCAAATACCCCTGTGCTGAGTTCTCACCACACACGTACAAGGGAGGTCGAGCTGTCCACAGGTCCCTCCCAAACAGCGGGGGGGAGCTCCCTGAAGGCCCAGACCAGTTCTCTCACCTTCTTAGCATGACAAAATGTTAGATGCTCTTGTGAGTTCATTCAGACTCACGGGTCACGGTACTGGCTTCCAACCCAGCTCGGCCACCACTCCCGCCATGTACCCCAGGCAAGTTTCCTTCCCTGCTTCCAACTGCTATTTCCTCATCTGAAAACAGAATGGGCCAGGCCCTTACCGACGGATGGCAGCGGCTTCTGGAATTCTGAGGGGTAGACAGAGATGACCACTGCTGGCTCTATTTTACCAGCGGGATAACTGAGCCTTAGAAACGACTCGACTTCATCAAAGGCATTCAGCCAGTAGGTGGGGAAGGCATGGCCCCTGAATGCCAGGCCAAGACGGTCTACAACTGTGGAAAGAAATATGGAGTTCAAGATCATGGGGACCTTCCCCAATCCCCAGTCTGAGGAGGAAATTAGTTTCTCTTAGAAGACAAGCACTTACTTTGAGATGAGCCTTCTCATTCTCTCCACACAATCTGATTCATTCCCTGCCACTGTCTGGACGTTTCTGGGCTTTGTCTGGGCCTTTGACCTGTCAGCTGCCTCGCACCCCTGAGGGCGATGGCCTGAGCCACACCTCCAGTCCTGCTTTGCCCTGTCACGCATTGCCCTTGTCAGTGGGGCTGAGCCACCCGCAGAGTGTCTGAGGGAGATTGGTTTTTAGCTAAAGGTCACAGCAAATTGCCCAAGGATCCCTGGGGAGGTTCCTGTGGCTGCTCATGCTGGCCCTGGCCACCAGGGGGCGAGCGAGGCCTTGTGTCCTGGGCCACAAGGGCAGGGTGAGGGGTGACGGGTTGGTGTCGAGGCAGGGTCAGAGGGCATGCCCGGTACGCCTCTGACGACTTCCAGCTGCCACCCCAGTTTGCTCCCATAGCGTGTGGGGTGTTGGTTAAGCATCAAAGGCCAAGCCTGCAGAGCACAGCAGGGTGACTTTGGGAGATTTATCCTCGGACGCCTATCAGTTTGAGATGGAGAATTGTGGACTGGGAGAAGGGATATGGGGACTCCTCTCCTTTCTTCCCTTCTGCCCATAGGAGACAAAGTGCTCTAACCTGGTCTTTCCTATGTCTCTTATGTTCTAGTGTCTTCCTCAAAGGCAATGTGCTTCAACCCAGCACACCAACCTCTGTGAGCAGCAGAATCACTGGGGACCTGCTGAAACACTGATCCATGGGCCCCACCCCTGGGGTTTTGATACAGGCGCTCTGGGGACCACAATTTAAGGATCATGGGTCTAGCCTCCTCCCACTCAGTTCCTGGCCTCCCTGGAGGGGTTTCCTGGAAGTGGGGGCATTGACTATCGATTCAGACAGACTTAGGCTCCTGGCTCTGCTGCCGTCTGGCTGTGTGACTCTGGGCGAGTCTCTTGCCCTCTCTGAACCAAGATTTCTTGAAATGTAAGGAAAGCAATGCTCAGGCATCGGGTGAGGTCTGGATGAGGTCTGAACGGGAAGACTGAACGTTTGGGAGGCCTCTGTTACAGGCAGGCACTCCAAAAATATTCCTTTCTAGAAGGGGAGTTGTGGCAGAAGCGGGAAGTGCAGAGATCCAGCTGGAGCCAGGATGGGGACATCTGCCAGTGTTTGTCCCCCCTCCAGCCAGGGGGAGGCCAGGGCCCACAGCCCAGGGGGCAGCGCTGCCCCTCAGTCACCTGAGCAAATGTTGGTGTTAAAAGCTGCTTCTCCCCCCCCCCCACCTTCCCCCACCCCCAGCACCCTGTGCAGGCTGTCACTCACCAAGGCCACTGAGTCACAACTTTACTGACAGGCCACCTCCTCCCTCCTCCCTCCTGACAACCTCCTGCCTTCACTGGTTCTGCTGGGGCCGGGAGCAGGTGAGACGTGGGGTTCAGGGCTTACTCCCCACTTTCTGCAGGTGCACAGAGGCTAGACAGGGACGTTCATGCAGAAGTGGACCACCCGCATCTCTGTGCACATATCCCTGTAGCTCTCTGTTGCCTGTGGCCGGATTTCCTGTATGTCTTAGACGTGGACCATCCCCTCATGCCTCCCCTACCTCCAACATCTAGAGGAGGCCTGTTTGGACTCCCCTCAAGGTGTCCCCGGAGCAGGGGCCACTGGCTGCCTCTCTGTCTTTATTTCCCACAACACCCTGTCAGGCCCCGGTCTCAAGGTGAGTTCTGGTCCCTTAGAAAGAGAAGTCTTTCTGTATCTTCTAACCTCAGTTTGCTCATCTGTGAAATGGGAGCCCACAGGAGCCCTCGAGCATCTCTCCTCCTCAGAAGCCCTGTCCTGATGGCTGATCACACGAGCACGGGTTGGAGCCTAGGACCCTCGCTTGGAGAGAAGGGAGGTGGCCTCTAGGAGGGCCATATGTACACGTTTGGGGCTAAGTTCTACCTGACTTCCTTCTCCTGATACAGATCAGAATAGCCTGACTGGACGAACAGTCCTCCTCATCGTTCCTCTGTGCCTTTGCTCACGGACCCCCTCGTCCTGGCTCCCGCTCACCCTGGCGAGCTCCTGCTCGCATCTCAAGACGAGCGGGTCTCCTCTCTAAAGTGGTTCCTCTGGTGACCCTCCCACCCAGCATCACCCCTCATTTGTTTACTTGTCTCTCTCTGCTAAACTGGGCACCCCGAAGGCAGGGCCTGTGACTAGGGGCCAATGATGTTCCCCAGAGTTCCATCACGGGTAGGGCCAGGGCAGGCACCCAGCACAGGCGCTTAGTGAGCCCGCACCCCGGGAGAGGATGTCTGGCTTTTCTTCCTCCCGGGGCTTCTCGTCAGAGAGGAGCTCAGCAAGCGTGCCTCTGTGTGCTCAGTGAAGGGACTCTCTGTCCCAGGGGCCTCTCGTATCTTCCCTCTTGCATCATTTATTAAGGTGGAGAGAGGTTGGGGGGGGGGCGACGAACCCAGATATCCAACTTTTGGAGACAAGGGTTTCTGTTTGAGGTACGAGCCGAAGTAGAGACAGGACTTGTTCGCCCCAACCCCAAGTGCTCACCTCCCACCCACTCATCCTCCTTGCCCTGGCCCCGGACACTTCCCAGGGGCACCCACCATCTACGCACATGCACGAGGGAGGGCTGTTACACCCATGGGCGTGTGCAGAGTCTTTCCAGCGTGCCCTCCGTTAGTCCCCTCCAAGAAGGACCCTGGGTTATGCCTTTGCCAGTCTCACCATCCTTATTCCAGCCTTCAGCTCTTCGAATCCTCCAAAGACCCTCCAGTGTTTAGCTCAAAGGAACCCTTTGATGTCCTAAATGACAAAGTCGGGCATCATGGAGGCTGTGTGGCGACAGCTCCCTGCAGACACCCGGGAGGGGCAGCTGCCGGCTGTCAGCGCTTTTGGCCGTCATCTGAAGTGTTCCGTTTCAGCCCCACACGGCCGTCTTTGTTGTCAGAGCAGCCTCTGCGCGGCCGCTTTTGGGTTTCCTTGGGGAAGGGTACAGCCTGGCCCAGCTGTGCACGTGGAGAGACCTGGCTTGGGTCTGCCCCTGCTGTGCCCCCGGGAAGCGGGAGCCCTGCTTTGCCCAAGGCTGCCCCGGGCTCCCCGTCACCCTGCCTGCCTTCTCTGCTACTCAGCCACCTGATTACCGAGGCGGCCAGGGGGTTTGCCTCCAGGACCTTTGCACACGCTGGTTCTCATCTTACCCTGTGGGCAAGTCTCCGTTTTCTCATTTGTACGTGGGGATGATAAAATGAATACCTACCCCGGAAGACTGGATGGCACACACACCCTGGCAAAGCCCCAGGCACTTGCGGGCTCTCAATAAATACCAACCCCCATCTCCTTTCTTCTCCGTTCTGTTTTATAACTTACTGGTTCTAGTTATTCATTCAAATGGCGTGAGGGGCATTTCCAATGTACCAATGCCTAATCTCCACCCCCCCACTAAGGACAGGGGAGCGCCAAGGGTGAGGCTTGCTTCTTTACTTTTGAAACACTCCCCAGATGATTCTAAGAATCAGGCAAGGGACACAACTCCAGACCCCGCTCTGACCAGATCCCAGCCCTCCTGACATGCATGTCCAAAAGAGTAGTCACGAAACGCATGCAACTATTTAAATGGAAATTCATTAAACTGACCTGAAATTAAAAGTTCATTTCCTCAATCACACTAACCACTTTTTGAGTGACAACACGGGTCTAGGACATTTCCTGCATTTCAGGGAGTTCTTCCGGAGACAGCGGCAAGACCAGAGCTGTCCCATGGAAATACAGTGCAAGCCACATGTGTAATTTATGTAATTAAAATTCTTCTAATAGGGGTGTCTGGGTGGCTCAGTTAGTTGAGCATTCGGCTCTTGGTTTCGGCTCAGGTCATGATCTCACAGTTCATGAGTTCGAGCCTCTTCGTCGGGCTCTGTGCTGATGCTCCGAGCCTCCCTGGAACTGTCTCTCTCCCTTTCTCTCTACCTCTCCCTAGCTCATGCTGTCTCTGTCTCTGTCTCTCTCAAAATAAATACATAAAAACTTAGTACACCTTGTATGCTATTGTTGTAGTTCCTGCGTCAGTGAGTGTCTAGGCCTGGACAAATGCAGTTGTGTTGGCCAAATAAACTGGTCATCAGCTGGGGATATCCCTATTCCTGTTTTGCCCACCTTACCTGTGATGTTTCCTCCACCAGCCCACCAGTCCATGGAGAAGACGTAACTTGAATGGAGCTCGAGTGTTTCTTCCACTGGAACACATGGGGCCAGAGGGTTCCATCACCATTCACTCTTTCCTGCTAAAGAATCTATCCACCATTGCCCCCAATATACCGTGATGTGTTTCCAGGGAAGGTTTATGCAGCCACCTATGTTGATTAGTCACGCTGGTTCATAGTAGAGCATGGCCAATCATGAATGGGACAGGTGACAGCTCAGTTACAATAAAAGAATGTGGAACAAAGGGCCGGGAGCACAGAGCTCTATCCAGGATGAGAGAAGGAGTCCGTGATGGGGCAGGTGAGGAAGTCAGGGGCCAAGGCAGAGAGCTCTGGCAGCAGGAGATGGGTGGGGGCAGAAAGCCACGCCCACTTGGACAATGTCAGTGGGGAGCCCCACCTCAGCTCCCGTAGAGGTGTGGCCCTGGTGGCTGGTGCTGAAGGGGACTGGGTGTAAGTCACATCCGAGCCTTCAGTGGGTGTGCAAGGTGGGGTCCTGCTCTTTTCAGATTTTCATCTTACAGGTTTCAGCTTCCTGTGGGTGTCCAGCAGACAGCGAAGCTCTCAGGGTCTCAGGGGTCCAGCTCCTGGCCTTGAATGAGCCCAACTCTCGGCGGTTCCTGTAAGCGGTGAGACCATCCCTGAGGTATACAGCTGGCACCACACAGGAACTGATCTCTGATACCTTCACTTTCCCTGTGTTTCCTCTGATCTGCTTTCCCAGCCCCTCTCCCTAACCTGCCCCTGACCGTCCCGGGCTCATGTGACTTACTTTCAAATTACTTCCCACAGGAGGCCCCATACTAACCCTTGGAGAGGTGCACCCTGATATGTCTCTGGTCTCTAACTTTTTCTCTTATGCTCAGGCCCCACCCCCACCTCCCCACCATGATCCCCAGCTCTAGCCTCTCTATACCACCACCCTCGGGGTACAGACCTTGGCCCAGCCCACTTGGATGTCAGCCCCTCTAGCTTCTCCCAGACCCCACTGGTGAGACAAGAAGACTGGACTCTAGGTCTCTCCTCTAATTACTTTAGCCAGAGTGATACTGGCAGGGAAAGTGATGTATTGCAGGCACATGGCACCTAGTCAAATCCAGAGACAGCCGTCCTAGGCCGAGCTGTTCTTTCTTGTTCATCCTACAAACGCTCGCTGTGCACCAAATCCAGACCCCATCCTACCCGAGGGCCTCCCATCTGACTGGCTGTGCCTGCACGGATTGGCTTTGGATAATGGACTAATGAGTCAGGATCATCCAAATGGTTTTCTCTTGCACCACGGTGTCCCCATGCCAGGCAGCTCTGTTCATGGACTCGGCGGGTAATGATCCCTCCCAGAAAATCATAATCCATCAATCTCTCCTCTCAAGACCATCAATCAATGTTCCAGAATCCACAGCTGCGTTCTCATTCCAGGAGTTTTCAATCACTTCCCTTTTCCCTCGTGTGTGCAGAACAATGCAGTGACACTAGGAAATTGTGTTTTGACATGAAATCATTACGTGTTTTAAAACCTCTCCTTCAATGTTGGTCTTTTCCTGCCTCCTGCTCTCCCCGGGCCCATCTCCTGCTATGAACTGCAGCGCCAGCCCCGTTCCTTTGTTCCGTTCTCCGGCACAGGTGAGGGATGCAGTCCAAAAGGAAGAAACATGGCAAAGAAAGAAGCTGCCCGTTTTATTCCAGCACTACCACACTGTAATTAAATTGTCTCCTCCAATCGGAGCCCTTCCAGTCTATTTCCTCCCACGGAGGTGTTGGAGGGGCTGGTGTGTGCATGTGCAGGGGTGGGGGTGGGGGGACTGGGGCAGGTGTGTGTGGAGTGAAGTAGCATCATAATCAGGTGCATTTAACGTGAAGTTTAACTATGTGCGTTCAGCCGTCAATCAATCGGTCAAGGGGTGCAGTAGGTGCAGGGGGAGTGCAGGGATTAACCCAGCTGTTCATGGCCTGGCGATTCTGCCCATCGCCCCCCCCCCCCAGCAGCCCGGAGTGAGGGCGAGACAGGAGGTACGTGCAGGCTGCTCCCTAACTGTGTCCCCGTCCCTGCTCGCCTCCCGCGGTAGGAGCATCTCTCTTTGCTGATGCTGATTCCAGTGTTTAGAGACATGTATTTTTTGTACAATGAGCCCCTAAGGGCATGCCAATTACCTATCTGGTGCTCAGCCAAAGACGAGTGCTGGAGGAGAAATGGACAGCGTTGGACTTTCCAGGAAAGCATGGCACATCTACCCCGTCTCTTTCCCAACGCCTTCTCACGGGATATTTTGATTCTTCGCAATTCTCAATAGACCTGCTGGCTCTAGACCCTAAGCCCCCTAAGGTTGGGCTCCAGCCATATTTGGGACGCTTAGCACAGCAGCAAGACGTTAGTCTTCCAGTCTGTGGGGACACAGGCTTAACGCGCACCCTACCCAGCAGTGTCTTCTTGAGCAGGTGGCGGAACCGGTCTGAGCCTCAGTGTTCTCATCTGGAAGTGGGGGGCAGTGATGTCTTCCTTGCAGGGGTCTGACGTGCGAGTTAAAGATAAAATATGCTTCCCTAGGACCTGGCGGGTGTGTAGCAAATGGTGGGTCTCGGTATCATTACGGATAAATGAGTTCCTGCTGAGGGACGCTGAGCTGCCGGTGTCACCGAGGTGCTTCATTTAAAAAAGAAATGACATTGTTAAGTTAGTTTCTGCAGAACGACAATAACTTACGCCGTAAATAATTGATGCGGTGAGCAGACTTCCCGGGTTCACATCCAGGTAAGGTTTAGGAAGGATGGCTCCACATTCTAAATCCCTCATCTTTCCTTTCTTGAATAAATGGAGTCTCTGTTGGAGGTCAGAATAAAAGTCACACAAGTGTGACTTCCAAAGAAAGCGCCACTGGGGGAGGCTGCGGCTTGCTCCCACATTACTGGGCAGGGAAACCCCCGGCTGCCCCTCCGTGCAGTTATGAGGCCGGCACGATTTGAATCCAGCACTCAAAGCCTCCCCTTTCGGGGGCCCTCCCTTCCTTCTGACCTCCGCTATTGCAAGGGTTTTCAAGCTGCTTCTGGGTGTCCGTGTCGCCTGCCCTTTTTTTAAAGTGCCCTCCGTTTCTTGTTGGGATGAGCACTGGGTGTTGTATGGAAGCCAGTTTGACAATAAATTATATTAAAAAAAAAAACGCCCTCCCTTCAAAGCTGCCTGTCCTGGGTCCCAACCCCTTGCGGGGCTTGACTTTGGCTAGGACCACCCCAATGGTCCCTCGGCCATTTCAGGCGTATTTGGGCATTTGGGAATGCTCCCTGTTGGATCTGGAAGTGGTTCCCTGAAGGCTGCCCCACCCCCATTTTTCAGCCAAGCCTGTTGAGGCTCCCCACCAGGAAGTGGCTTGTCAAGCCTTTATAACAACTTTGATGCTAATTCATCCATACTCAGCTCTGAGCTGTGCTGGGACCTCCGTGCCAGGCAGGTGAGCTGGGACTCCGAAACTGGCCGTGTCACTCGCCTGTGGATGGTGGTGGCGTAAACCGAGATTCAAATACCTGTGCTGACAGGGGAAGCTGTGGACTGACTTCTCCATTTGGGGGCTGGCCTCTCTCTCAGGGAGTCTGCTTTGCGGGGGCAGGGTGGCAACAGGTGCCTGGGGGTGGAGGTGACAGGCTTAGTCAGGTGGGAGGTTGGTCCATGGTGGTGGAGACTGAGGGTCCCCCCTAAGCATCAGTGAGCCCCTCCAAATACTGAACATCGAAGAGGTGCCAGGCACACTGTTCTAAGGCTTTCCCTCTGTTAACTCTTCAGGCCCCACAAGGAACCTTGGAGGCAGGTACTGACGATTACAGATAAGTCAGCAACGTCCTGGAATGCCGTCACTTGTCCAAGATCACACATCTAGAGGGACAGCCAGGACTCTGACCCAGCTCTGCTCCTCTTTGGAGTCCCAGCCTCTCAAGTGCTCACTGCATGGCTCCAGGTCAACAGGAAGAGAGATGACAGACGGTGGAGGGGGGTGGGGGGATAGGGCAGAAGCCCCACTGAGAAGATAAGGCCAAGATGGGGTGCGTGGTGGGGGGTGGGGTGAGATGGCCCAGGCAAGCCGGATGAGGGCCCTTGTGCAGGTGGGGGAAGGCTAGCACAGCACGTTTCCCCTGAGCGCAGACAGGTGAGGTCAAGGGCGGATGCCACGCCAGGGGGTTTGCTCCCCAAATTCAGGAGCTGCGACACTGCACTTAAACAGGGGGCTCCCGGAGATGCAGACAAGGAGGCTCACGGTGAGTTTCAGGTACCCTGGCGGTTCAGCTCGGTGGCGGAACGTTCTCTGTGGGGTCCTCTGACTTACACCTCCCCCCACTGGCTGACAAAAAGACCAGCCTGCAGGTGCCTGAGGGAGGCCCGGCCGCCTCTCTGTTACAGGAACTGCCTGCCCCTGCATTTTAGTCAAACCGCCTGTAGGGCCACCTGCTTTCTAGTTCAATGAGGCCCCCTGGGGAAGGAACTTTAAAAAGATTTCAAATCATAACAATGCTCTCCTCTGCTCAAATCGACAAATGTTTTCCTCCCCTCCATCACAGCAAGGGCACACACAGAGAAGGATAACATTGAGAAAATGCTTTTTCTGGCTGTCAGACCAAGCAGGGACAATTAACCCTTACTTAGTCCATTTCTTCCTGCCGGGAGGAGGCATCCTTTGATAAGTGTGCCCAGAGATGATTTACGTTTCCTCCTCCCTGGCAACACCAGGTTCACCATCCCAGGAGCCTATTTATTTTCCCCCCATCGTGTTTGTCATATCCACATCTTGCGCTGTAATCCCTAGGCGGTGACCTTGACTGCTCCCCGTCCTCCCCGCTGGATTTCTGCAGAAGCCTTGTAATGGGATTTCCCTTTCTACCCTATGCCTCCCTCCTGTAAGCTCCACTCGGCCTCAGAGTGATCTTCCTGAAGTTCAATGTCACGCAGGCTATAGTTTGCCTTCACCGGGCACCCTTTGCACCGGGTGGGGCTATTAATCAACGTGCCCTCCCTCAGGACGGGCACTAGGGCCCACGCGATCACAGTGGCTCATCCCTCAGGCCATGGTGCGGGACCCAAGGAGTGAGCTGGTCACAACCTTCCCTTGGAATTGGAGCTGTGCAGGCGGATGGAATCTTCTAAGAAGCGAGGTGCTACAGGCACCTGCTTCTCGGGGGCTGCTACGGCAGTGCCCTGGCTTCCAGGTCCAGTACCGTGGGTGCCGGGTGACACACAGCCGCAGGGGGTTGTCCCCAGAACAGTTTTGTGGTGTGGCTGGGTGTTTGTCCCCATCCCTCTGTTCTTGCCTTAGCAGCATCCAAGTTCCGCTCTGAGACTCTGTGGAAGGTGTTGAGAGCTAACCTAATGTATTTCGGCAAACTCCTTTATACCAAACCAGCTGGAGGGGGTTCTGACTGCAACTCAGAATCCTGACCAGCACACAGAGTGACAAAGAGCGACCCCAATGGCATCACTCGGGCTTCTAGACGCCGTTGGGTTTGTCGCCGGACACCCCCAATCCTTCCCAGCTCCGTGAGCCAGTAAGTTCCTCCACTTTCTCATGGGTGTTTCTGACACTTGTAACCAAACGGGTCCTAAATAATATCGCCGTCCTGACACGCGGTATCATGTCACATCCCTGCTCAAGCACGGTGACTCCCATGGCACCAAGGTCAAAGGCCACTCACCGTCCACTTCGGGTCCTCCCCAGTTCCCAGGATGCTCTCCTACACGAGGCACTCTCCTCACCGTTCCTCAAACCCACATTTCGCATTTCGTTCCCTCCTCTTGCCTCTGCCCAGGCAGCGCCCCCTGCTGGAAGGCGTTCATTCCTCCCTCCGGACTCCAAGCAAGGCTGGGCATTATTCTGGGGGACCGCAGGACTACCTCTGTTTTCCGAAACGCTAAAGCGTATGCAACGCAAGCGTGCTCACGTATTCCCTTGTCAAGCTGCAGGGTAGCATATTGGACGTCGGCGTGTGACAAGGTGTGAGTGAGTGGGGGAAGAGTCGTTGGGCCACCTTCTCATCAATGCTTACAACTCACAAGGAGGAGGTATCAGCGTTGTCATTTTGTGACTGGGGACACGGAGGTCCTGGGAGGTTAGGGTACCTCCCCAAGGTCACAGAACTCTTTCAGGGCTTCCTCCCTAGATGGCTGTGTCCCTGAGTTGTGATCCTTGCTCTTAAAGGGGCAGCATTCACAACTGAGACGCAGGGCACTGTCTTAAATAGGAAAAGGGCTATTGTACTCGAGTTAGCAAACACCACTACTATATGTGACTGTGTGAGACATACAGACCGCTACTCCATGAGACTGTTGGGCTGCGGGGCAAGAGAACTGAAATAAGATTCAGTCCCTGACCTCAGGCAGTGCAGGAGAAGGGGCAGGCATTCAAGGTAACTCAGTTGGGGGACAATAAACAGCAGCCAGAGGAGGGAAAGACTGTGACTTTGAACCGCGGACACTTTTAGCTGGGCCCCCAAGACCACTCAAGGTTAGGCAAACAGTGAAGATGATCCACCGTCCACGCTACAGGAGCCCAGGCAGGGAGCTACAATGGCCATGGGCTGGGTAGTCAGGGAGAGCTTCCTGAGGGAGGTGGGCTTGGCCTTGAGCCTCTAAGACTGGGGAGGATTGCAGTAATTATACACGTTGCCCCATTCCTTCTCCCTTATGGATATAAATGGTATGAAAAGGACCTGATAACGTTGAAAAAATCCTGCATGAAAACTTCTTCGCATTGAGTGGTTCTTCTCAAGGCTTAAGTTTCTGCCCTGTGGAATGGGACTGATAAGCTAGATTGCAGGGCAGGGGTAACAATAAGGCACAGAGCCGTTTGGCATGTGAGCAGTTGCTCTGTGGATGGCAGATGATGTGGCCCCAAGTGGAAGGAAGAGAGGAACTTTCAGCTACAGATGAGGAAACTGAGGTTCCGGAAGGTCACAGGACTTTCTGGGCCTTTTGGCTTCTCACAGCAGGAGAAGGCCCTCAGGCTGGAGCTCCCCACGCTCCTCTCTCCAGACCAGGCTCTCTGGCCTTAGCAGTCAGTCAGGCTCTGTTTGAGCCAAGAAGGTGTCTGTTGAGGTCATTGGCCTGGTGATGGGGGATTTGCCTTACTGACCCCCTTTCCAGAGAAGGTTCTCAGCCGGGTGGCCCGGCAGCCTCGATGTGGGCCTAGCTGGCTGGCTGTGACTTTGCCGGTGTCATCCTGCCAGAAACTCAAGCCTGAGTCTGCTGTGTGAGGCCAGTGGTCCTGGGGGGCAGATGTGGATGGCAGGGGGGCCTGGTGTGGGCGCTGGGGAAGGCCTGGAGGACGGTAGTTCTCCGTCCCCTCCCTGGATGGGTGTCTGGGTCCTGTCCACAGAATGGCATGGTGCAGGGGTGTGGGGGGACGGTCTCCACAGTGAGGTTCCATGAAAGGAGGGGCGATGGGTGTCCCAGGGCGCCAGCATTCTCCTCAATCAGAAGGGTCATTTGGCCCTGCGGTGCACACCACAGTTATGGGGGGCAGGGGGGCGGGGGGGGGGGCGGGGCTCAGGCAGGAAGCAAGAGCAACAATAAAAATGGCATCACCAGCAGGGGGCACTAGAGCAGAGCCTCCTTCACCCTTCTGTGTGGACCCCTGTCCAAAGGATGCCAGACCCGGAAGCGAGACGAATGATGGGCACCACAGGGAAGCTAGGAGCACCCGTCACGGGGATGCTCCTGTGGCCCCTCTGGTGACTTCCAGAAATAATGAGGGAGACTCGGGGGTTAGGCTGGAGGTCTTGGAGCAGCAGCTGCAAGAAAACCTAACCACAAAGTCCGCCTAGCGTGATGCTGGGTGCACAGTAAGTCCCCCCAAAACACTTTACGGTTCATGCGTTAAGTGGGGGCCCTCTCGTTGGCTGGGGCGCGCGTGCTCACTGTTCTCCGCATCCCGGCCAAATGGAAACCTGGGTGAAATGACGATCCGGGCTTCCAAGGAGGTGATGCAGGTGGCTGTGCCTCTGAGCCTCCTGCAGGAGCTGCTGTGCCTGCTTCCTCGGCAACCTGGGGGCGGCAGCTGCCCTCCCAGCTCCGAGCGTGGCAGCCCCTGGTTTTCTTTGCGTCGGGGGGCTCAGCTCCAGGCGAGGGCGCCCCCTCCCCCCAACCCCCGGCCCCCGCCCCATAAGAGAGGGTGGGGCCCAGAGGGGAGACCAGGCCTCAGCAGTGTCAAGGTCTCTCTCTCTTGTTTGGTCTCCCCAAATAAAAACTTACAACAAATCCTGGGCTGGCCTGCCCCTTCCCAACGCTCCTGGTCCCCTCCACAGACGGCGGGGGCGGGGTGGGGTGGAGAGCAGAGAAGCACAGCAGGACAAAGGGACAGAGAGGAGCAGTGGGTGGTGACGGGTGAGCGGGTCCTCTCCCCTTGGCTGGGCAGGACTGCCTTTCCATCCACTCAATTCCAGTACATTTGATTCCGAGCCACAAGTGGCTTGTTCCTCTCCAAAGAAGCATTTGAATTTTAAAAGAGAACCCCAGAGAGGAAACACTTAACCCAAAGGAATGAATATTTAATGCTGGCATTTCAGGTTCTGTCGAGGAGAGGTCTTGGAGGGGGCCGGTCCCATTGTTCCGCAGAACACCCCCAGCTGCCTGCCTCTTCTGCTCAGGCGCAAGGCCAGCCTGCCAGGAGACCCTCAGGAGAGGCTGGGGAGAGAACAAGGCACTGGGCCGGTCTCAGCTTCCAGCGAAGTCTGTGCGTCCCGGCTGCCTCCATTGCTGGGGCTCTCAAATCGGGGCTGTGCTTATTTTTAATTGGACCCACAGGGGTGCTTCGGGTGGGGCCTGTGCTCTCCAGCTCACCAGGGTCCCTGCCAGGTCTTCGTCTTCTCGTCTAGTACCCCACCCTGCCTGACTCGCTGTGCCTGCTGTCCTCTTGGCGTATTTGAGTTTGAGGCCCCTGTCCTATTCATAAGTTTGTCATGGGGACCTGGGGCAAGAAGTAAGGTGCACTAGGCATGGCCGAGAGAGAGATGCACGTTTTGTTTTCAGTCTCCTGATCCTGAAACTGGGCCGGGGACCTGACACAGACCTTCGCACTTGGTTTATCCACAGCTGAGAGGACCCAGAGCCCTCCCGTGAGGGTGGAACCAGGCCCTGAATGTCACCTCCAAGCCCACCCTCGTCCTCTCACATGCAGCCCCTGAACCTTCCCTAAGACAATGACTCAAGCCCGCTGGTGAGTCAGCTGACAGGGGTGAGGGGGAGCTCCTGGGTGATGCTGCTATGTGGGGAGCACCATCGGATGTGTGGCATGGCCCGACATGTGCTCTCCATGGGGTGGAGAAGGGCAAGATGGGGCCTTGACTTTTCTTTGTCTTCAGTCGGGAATTCCAAGTGCAGGGAAGGAATGCCCCCCCCCCCCCCCCCCCGGTTTCTGGAGAGAGGGGCCGTCATTCAATATACTCCTCGGGTCCTTCCCGATGGGGGCTTGGAAGAGGGATTCAGTATCATTTATGCCTGTTACTGTCCACTGGGGCAACAGGACTCCTCTGCACTATTTTTTAAAGTTTATTTATTTATTTTGAGACAGACAGGAGAGACAGAGAAAGGGAGAGAACAAGTGGGGGAGGAGCAGGGAGAGACAGGGAGAGAGGACTAGAGGCGGGATCTATGATGACAGCAGAGAGCCCGATGCAGGGCTTGAACTCACGAGCCACAAGATCATGACCTGAGTTGAAGTCAGACTGAGCCACCCAGGCGCCCCAACAGGACCCCTTTGCAAATGCCTGGCTTGCCCAAAGGTCACAGCAGTGGCTGTAGCCATGTCAGGGTTCCCAGGCTTGCAGAACTGCCCCTTTGGGTAGAAGCCCCCGACCCCACCTCTGTCTACCCTGAGGAAGGGGTAACTGTAAGAGCAGTGACTTTGGTCCTGTGAGGTCTCTTCCTTTTCACTTTCAGCCTTGGTCCCCTTCTTTTTCCTAGGGATTCTGGCTCTGGCCCTTAAGCCCTCTCCCCCTGCCTCAGACCCCGATGCCCACAACTCTATCTACTCTGCAGACGGTCTCATCAGATAGCGCTCACGGCCAGCCTGGGCTCTGTAGTCAGACCCCTGCAGGTTCAATCCTGGTTCCCTGCTTTGCCTTGTTAAACTGGGCAATGACTTCATCTCCCTGAGATGTCATTTTCTTACTTGCAAAATGGGATGATGCCTCACAATGTGTTTAGGCAGAGTAAGTGTATATAAAAAGATATTTTACTATATGTTATGTAGATATAAATGTATTTTTATATATTACATATATATATGTGTGTAATATACATAGTCGCTCTACAACTGGTGATCGTTATACCTTGATTTTTCCTACCTTAACAGTGTATCTTGGACTATTCCATATTAGTCCATAAAGAGCCTCATCAATATTTTTATGTGTGCCTGGTATTCCTTTGTAAGGATGGACCATAATTTATTTAGCAGTTCTCTTCTGATAGACATTTAGGTTGTTTGCAATATTTTTCTATTATAAATAAGGTTGGGATAACACTTTGTATATTCATCATCTCGTATGTATGCCTCTGTGGTTATGAATAGGCTGTTCCTTTTCTTAGGCATTTCCTCTCGTTGTCCTGTCTATCTGATCAGGGCACTGCTCTGATCCCTCCTCCCCACTCATCCCTCAGGGGGCCAGCATCAATGCTTCCTCCCCCAGGAAGTCCTCCCCGACTTTTTCCAGAGAGTCACATTGCCCTTCCCCGGTGCCTGGCTGTCCTCTCTCACATCTCTGCGACAGACTCCCGTTCTCACATTTGAATCATTTATTTGGATGTCTGTCTCCCCTAAATTGTGAACTTCTTGATGATAAGGACTGTACGCCTCTGAGAGCAGAGGCTGCAAATGTGTCTCTAGTGCCCAGCCCGGTGCTTTTCACACAGTAGGAGCTTGATAACTTTATGTTGCATAAATGAATAAATAAACCACAGTCTCTGCCCTCAGGGAACTTATGGTCCAATGAAGGAGATAAAGTCATGCACAAAGATAATTATAATTACAATGCAAGGCAGAAAGCATTAAACGCCACCGGAGGTACAGATTAGCTATTCTATTCAGTGGTCCTCAGCCATGACTACAAATGAGAGTCACCTGGGAGCTTTTTAAAAGTACTGTGCCGGGGCCCCATCCTCAGAGAGTCTGGTTTATTTGGTCTTGTGTGGAGCCCAGCAACTGGTAATTTAGAAAGCTCTCCGAGTGATTCGACTGGTAGCCAGGGTGAGGACACAGTACTGCTCTAGTCAGTGAATCTCCTGGGGATCTTGCTAAAATGCAAATTCTGATTTAGCAGATCCAGGGCGGGGCGTGAGGTTCTACGTTTCTAACGAGAGCCTGTGATGCCCTGGCTGCTGGTTTTAGGACCATACTTTGAGGAACAGTGTGCATTGGCATCCCCATTCTTGGGCTGGTCTCCAGACCACTTAAGTCAGCGTCTCAGTGAACTCAGGTGCTATAACAGAATACGAACGATTGCATAGCTTAAACAACAAACACTTGCTTCTCACCGTTCTGGGGGCTGGAAGTTCAAGCTCGGGGTGTCCGTGTGGTTGAGTTCCTGGTGAGGGTCCACTTCCCGGTAATGTCCTCACATGGCTTTTCTTGATGCGTGTTTGTAGAAAGAGCTGAGATAGACAGAGACAGAGGAGGGAGGGAGCGAGGGAGGGAGGGGGAGAGAGATTTCTAGTGTCTCTTCAGATCAGAGCACTAATCCCATTATGAAGGCTCTATCCTCGTGACCTCATCTAAACTTAATTACCTGGCAAAGCCCCCACCTCCAAATACCACTACATTGGGGATTAGGGCTTCAACATATGGATGGGGAAGGGGATAATAACATTCAGTCCACAGTAGTCATAATCTCTGGGGTTTGGATTAATAACACTTAATCCCTAAGTGTTAGCATTTTTTAAAGCTTCCCGGTGATTCCTATGCAGATGAAGCAGCTCTTTCTACCTGTGTGGAAAGACACATTTCTTGGAAGAGATGTCACTTGCTGAAGTGGGGAAGAGGGCATTTCACGGGAGGGAACCCGCTTCAATGACCTCCAATCGCTCTTGTGGTTCAAATATCCTATGATAACCATGGTTAGGTTGGAGGCTAGAAGACCTGGGACCCAGTTCTGGGGAAATAGCAATGAACAAGGCAGGACTGATCTCTACTCTCATGGTGCTCAGTGGATAGCAGTGAGTTCGAGCAATTCAACTAGTAATTATCATAGAGTATGATTAATGTTATGATAGGGAAAGCATAGGACAACGCTCCAGGTTCCGAGCTGATCAGATAGATGGGAGATAATGAAGTTTTCCGTTTCTACTTCACAGGGTGTGATGAGCGTCAAATGGAACAATGGGTTTGGGGAAGCTGTGCAAGATTGTATAAGGTTTGAAGGAATGTGACACATGGGAGCTCAGAGTGTGTTTCTAATGGGACAGAGCGGATCCACTTGACAGGCAGACATCCCAATGAGGCCTTAGCCACCAGCACATGTTTTTCTGAATTGCTTTGGGTTTTTGTCAGGCAACCTGGCCTTAACCCCAGTGCTCTCCATGGCCACCAACGCCCACAGAGGCACTTAGTGGAGTGTGGTTTTCAATGGGGTTGGTTTTATATAGAATCTGCATTTATCACAGCCCTCGAGATGACAGAGTTCTTCTGGAAGAGTGACCCTGGAAGAGCAGCGGAGAGAGATGTGGGCCACCCCACCTGCCGGCTGCTTGGGACCCTCCCACCACCTTCAGCACTCTTAGCTGGAGCTGCACTCAGCTGGAGGTGCATCTGAAATCCCAGGTGGTCCTAGACCCAAGATGCTTTGTGAAGTGACATGCAGTTGACAGCCTCAGTGTTCAGGTGAAAAAGGGTGACCTCTGTCATTTCTCTTCATCTTCCAAAGCATCTGACATCCCTTCCAGCTAGAATGCCCCACTGGAGACCACGAGATGCTGTGGGAAAGGGAATGAGAAAAATGTAGCTGTTTGTTCTTTGTTATTCTCGATTTGGCCAACTTGACTGGTCTATGGCATTGGTCTGCCCACTGTGGATGTTTCTCATCGCTTCTCCACTGCCATCTCCTGAACCTAGGACCATCCCCTCAGTTCTGACTCCAATGAGGAGGCTTCTGGCTTGTGTACCTGCCTCCAGGATTAGCGCTCCCATTGGCCTTCCATGTTGCTGACGGAATGTTTCCAAAGCACACACTTTAATTCCATGCATCTTGGTAATTCCCTGTTTTCTACTGTGTCAATTCCAAACTGCCCTGCCTGCTTCTGAAACCCTCCACCATCTCTTCCCCCTTAAACCTTAGCTCAAAATGTCTGGCAAAATACATCCCTGTTGTAGACTGTCAGTGCCTTCCTTTCTCCATCCACCCTCTCTATCTTCAGCCACACATGCACCCACGTGCATGCACACACACCATCACAAGCACAATCTTGCACATATTTGTGGACATGGAGAATGCTATTGTCTTACTCAGAATATTTTACCTTCCCTTCTCCTTATCTAAATTTTATTTACTCTTCAAGGATCACTTTCCTCTCACCATGTACACGTTTACTGCACTTGTATTGCTCACATAAAGTATGGTATTGCTTGCTCATTATCCGTGTCACGTGTCACACGTCTTCCCAGAAGACTGTGCATGCCTTGAGAGCAGGAAGTGTGGCAGTCGTCTTTGGGCCTGCTTCCATTTGGCATGGTGCTGGGCATACAGGAGGGTCAATGAATTAACTGATTAGTAAATCCCTACTAATAGACCAATGAGATCAGCCAACGGGGCCAGTGCTCCATGCAGGGATGACAGAAACCTGGATGGGAAAAAGAGAACACCTATAGAAGTCGAGCAATAGCAGGGTGAGACAAGCTCCTAGCGTGTTATTAAAGTGAGAAGAAAAATTAATCCATAGAACAGGCATTTAATGAACACCTACTATAGTCAGGATAAATAATAGCTACCCCCTGCTCCAAAGGAACTCAAGGCTTAGCTAGAGAGGGAAATGTACAAGCAGCCAAGTATAACACACTGTGATACCCTCATAATATGACTTAGAGCTGTAGGAGCATCAAATAGCAAAAACAATAAACAACCCTCACCTGGATGGCCTTGGTGGTTGATTAGGTCAAACAGTTTACTAGCAGGAGAAGGTGTCCTATGTCAGAAATTAGGGAACTGAAAGTGGGTTGAAGACACAAGACACATCACGACATTATCATTATTTTTTAATGTTTATTAATTTTTGAAAGACAGAGGGAGACGGAGAGAGAGGGAGAGAGAGAGTGAGCGGGGGGTGGGGGGCGGGTGGCAGGAGCAGAGAGGGAGAGGGAGACATAGAATCCGAAGCAAGCTCCAGGCTCTGAGCTGCGAGCACAGAGCCTGACTTAGGGCTTGAACTCACGAACTGTGAGATCATGACCTGAGCCGAAGTTGGACGCTTAACCGACTGAGCCCCCTAGGTGCCCTGGACAACATGACAGTATAAGAGATGGCATAGTGTTGCAGAAAGAACATGGAAATTAGCAAGACTTGGGTTTGAACTCCAGCTCCAACTCAGCAAGCACCATTTTCCTCATATATACAAGGGGGATAATATCTGTTTTCCAGGTAGTAAGGAAAGGTGAGATGATGCAGGCAATGTATTTAGCAGTCCCGGACATGCTTTTGGATTTGAGCTGCCATTTCCAAGGACAAAGCCTTTCTGATGTTGGAGCCAGAAGGCCTGAGCCCAGATTTTCGGCACCAGGGACAGCGCTAAAGGAAGCTCTGTCTCCTGTTGGTTAAATTAGGGTCTGGTTCAGAAAAATAATAGTAGCTAACAATTATGTGGCAGTTTTGTGCTAAAAATCTTGCATATATTAAGTCAATTAATCCTCGCAAAACAAATGTACTGCTTTTGTCCCCATTTTAACACATGAAGAAACCAAGCCACAGCAGTTAGTTAATTGTCCAAAGTCACACAGGTAGTA
Source organism: Panthera uncia (assembly GCF_023721935.1). NCBI lineage: Eukaryota > Metazoa > Chordata > Mammalia > Carnivora > Felidae > Panthera > Panthera uncia. The sequence continues at coordinate 100,626,576 of NW_026057584.1, read as the reverse complement.
AATGGTGGAAGCAAGACTTGACCTCAGACAGATTGTCTCCACAGCTCATGCTCTTTGCCACTAAGTTATGTTGTTCCAGACCTTCAAGATGATTTGCTCGGAGGTGGGGTGGGTGGGAGTGGGGGACTTTCATCACCTCACAGCTTATTCTCCAGAGCTTCTCCTTATTTGGTTTGGTCCTAGAGACAGAACCTCAGCCAAGCATTATTCTGTTCCTTTCATCACCATCCCAGAATATCTGTGTCTAGTTCTCCTCCTCCTTTCCCCCTGGGTCTCTGTTCTTACATAGTCTTCTCTACCCCCACCCAGTCTCCTACCTACTCTCTCATCTCTTCCCTAACGGCTAAAGTTAGAAGAGGTAGGAGAGAGGAATGGGGGAGAGGGAGAGAGATGAAGAGAGAGGGAGAGAAAGAGAGAGGGAGGGAGGGATGAGGTAAGGGAGGGAAAGAAGATATACACAGAGAGATGGAGAGAGAGAGAGAGGCGAAGAAAGAGTGAGCAGGATGGTGAGGGTTCTGGTAATAGGAAACCAGTATGCTAGGAGTGAACAGGAAGTTGAAGAAGAGTAGGGGAGAGAATGGGTGGAAATGAAGAGGGAGATGAATTGGAAGAAAGCAAATATAGAAGGTGGAAGGAAAATGATAGGAGGTGAGGGATCAGTGGAAAGAAATAAATGGGAAGAATATAGAAGTAGAAGAAGAGGATATAAAAACTCTGGAAAAGACACATGGTGGTGTGGAGAGAAGGAGAATGAGGAAGGGAAAGTGAGGAACCAGGCAGGAAAAGGTGTCAAAGAAAGTCCAGGTTCTTTGAACCAGTAAGCAAACAACATTCCTCTCCCAAATGGAGCTGACATATTGTCCCTATCTTGCTCACTCCTTCCCGCAGGTCTTGAGGTACAACAAGATCAGGGGAAAGAGCGGGAAACAGCCTACTACAAAATTATGAATTCCTGCAAGTTCAAAGGAGCCCCCAGTCCTCCTTTATGTGGTTAGGTATGCTCTTCTCTGCTCAGCCATACTCACTCTTTTTCACCCTTCATTTGGTCAGCTGATGATTTGGCATGGGCATGACTGCCCTGTAGAGGGATAAAAACTCTTTATCTGAAGTTTGTCTTTGTGGGTCTTGAAGTGAGGAGTATGCATGGTATTACCCAAGTCCTCTCTTCTTTTAAACTAGCTGCAATGAATTCTGCCGCTATCAAGGATTGGGGAGCATTTATGGAACATTATATGTGCTTGACATTGTGCCAAGTGCTTTTATATGCAGTGTCTTGTGTAATTCTCACAAAGATGCTCAGAAGTAGGCATTATTAATCTTAACTTTGCAGATAAGAAGCTATGGCTGGGAGAGGTTAAATAACTTATGCAAGACCATGCAGCTAGTAAGTGTTAGAGCTGGGAACCTACTTATTCAGTCTCCAAGGCCTGTATTCTTTCTATAATGAGGTAAAATCATGTTATAATATTGTTTTCAAAAGGGAGGATACTTTTGCCATGGAATTGGAAACTCGAACATAAAGTGGCTGAGATTAGGGTTAGAAAGGCCTTGCCTATAAGAAATGCTTCATTCTCTTAATGGAGGCACAAGATTTCCTGGACCTGGTCTCTTGTGTGATGCTTTGGGACCCTGGACAATTGCTCCTTGTTCTGTGTCTAAATTCCCTCCCTCCCCATCCCCATAAGCAAAATCCAACAGGTTTACAGAACATTGATGTCTAATCTACGCTGATCCCCATGAGGGTTCAAGTGTCCCAGACAAAACATGTAGATTCACCCTTACCCTTGTGCTCTCTTTCATAACTCATTCTTTGGAGATCCTCCCTAAATTCCCCAGAATAATATTTTTAATCTGACAGTATCACATGCACTATAAACTCATAAATAACAACGCTCTATCACCAAGAGAAAAAGTCAAAGACAGATAGAAAACTTACCTACATAAAGCACAATAGTCAGGAATGGTCTTCCCTTGAGGGCTACTAATTACTCTTGTGCAGGTTGGAAACTACACTAAACTCTCAGACCCAGAAGTTCTGGGTGAGTGTTGAGACTCAGCCTGGACTCTCTTCTCCAATTCATGGGGTGTCAGCCCTGAAGAAGAAGGATCTATTGTTAATTGCTCTGCCCAGAGGAGGATCTCTTTTGTATTCCACCATGCAGGGGAGAAAATTTGTCTGTTTTTCACAAAGGCTCCCAACAATGTTTTAACTCTAGTCCTGTCCTTTCTTTCTTCATCTTCATTTTCAGAATTCGTTTCACAGACTTTCATTTCCAGAAATAGTTCTAGCCATGACAAAGTAACTGATTTTAGTTTTACCTTACCACATAGAGCAACTATAAAACAGGACAAAATGTACAAGGCAACTCTTTTCAGACATTGGACAAAAGGAATCACAGGACTATGAATTTTGAAAAAAGGAAAACATGTAAATTGTGCCCCATGGTTTGCCTTGATTTTCTGCCTTGGATCACTTTGCTGACTTTGGTACAGGGAAGTGGAGCCCATGAAAAGAATGTAAGTGTTGGCCTCACTGATTTAAGAAGGTAGAGATTGGGGTTTAGGGTCATCAAAATGCCTGAAATTTGCAATGAAGGTTATCAGAGGGGAGAAAGTTGCATAGGAATATGTGTAGTCAGAGGTCTACATGGGGTTTTCCCTCAGGTTTTTGACTGAGGTCTGTGTTGCATATGTGCAAGATGAGATGCTACAGCATAGGCTTATTAGGGAGTTGCTGCTAAAGAATGTTTACTGGAGGTACCTGGGTTTATGTAGTGCTGGGAGATATTGAAAATGCATTTTAACCTAAGTGGAGACAGCTCACTGAGAACACTGAGTTATGCTTTAGGAGGAAGGAATGTGCTCTATAGTAAGATCCATACACTAAGACTAAGGTAAAAATAGAAATACATCCATTTGGAAAGCATAATAAATCTGACAATATCAAGAGGATTCACGAGTTCATCTGACAGTCAGAACCCTTAAAAGAAGACAACAGAATACAAGATGCCCTATAATATAGTATCACAATGTCCAGCATACAATAAAAATCACTAAACATTCAGAGAATCAGAAAATTGTGACCCATAATTAAAAGAAAAAGCAGTCAATGAAAACATACCTTCAAATGATCCAGATTTTGTAATTAGCAGACAACACTTTAAAATAGCTATAATCAATTTACTCAGGGATTTAAAAGAAAACCTGGATATAATGAGCAAACAAAGTGGGAATATCAATAGGGCAAAAAATATTTTTAAAGAACAGATGGAAAGTCTATAACTATAAAGTACAATATCTGGAATAAAATATTCACTGGAGATCAGATACTACAAAAGAAAAGTTTCAGTGAACTTGAAGATGAATGAATAGCAGTTAGACTAATTGGTAAAAGATAAGAAAAAGAACTCAGTGGCCTATGGGACAATATTAAGAAATCTAAAATAAATGTAATTGGAATTCCAGAAGGACAAAAGAGAGAGTGAAGAAGAAATCATGTTTGAATAAATACTAATTGAAAATTCCTCAGTTTAGTAAAAACATCCAGCTATAAGAAGTTCAAAGATCCACAAATGACAAAAATTAAAGACAAAACATACCTAAGCCCATCATAATCAAACTGCTTAAAATCAAAGATAAAGAAAAAACATTGAAAGCAGCAGTAAAAAAAAAAGACATATTACATATAAGGCAACACTGATAATAATTAGATCTGCCTTCTTAATAGAAAAACAATGGAAGCCAGAAGATAATGGAATATTTTTAAAGAATTGGAAGAAAAGAAGTTGAGCAGACACTGGACAATAGGCCACATGTACATTTTTAATTAATTTTTTATTGTAATAAAATATATATAACATAAAATTTACCATTGTAGCCATTTTAAGTGTGCAGTTCAGCAATGTTAAGTACATACACACTGTCGTGCAACCATTATCATTATTTATCACTAGAACTTTTTCATCGTTCCACACCGAAACTGTACCCAATAAGAAATGGCTTTCTATTCCCTCCTCTCAAATTTGCAAATATTTTCAAATATTTTTTCTCATTCCATGGATTGCTTTTTTACTCTGTTGATAGTGTCCTTTGATGCACAAAAGTTTTTAATTTTGAAGAAGTCCAGTTTACCTAGTTTTTCTTTTGTTGTCTGTGCAGTTGGCTTTATTTGATTTGTATTTGATTCCAAGGAATCGTTGCCAATCCAATTTCATGAAACTTTTCGCTATGTTTTCTTTGAAGAGTTCTATAGTTTTAGTCTTACGTTAGGTCTTTGATTCACTTTGAGTTAATTTGTGTATATGGTATCAGGTAAGGGTCTTTATTCTTTTACGTGTGAACATCTAGTTTCCAGCACCATTTGTGAAAGACCATCCTTTCCCCCACTGAGAGAGGTCTTGGCACACTTGTCAAAAAAAAAAGTTTGATCATGTATGATGGTTTATTTCTGGGCTCTCTGTTCCATTCTTTATGCCAACACCACACTGTTTGCATTACTATAGCTTTGTAGTAAAATTTGAATCAGAAAGTGTGAGTTCTCAAATTTTGTTCTTTTTCAAGATTGTTTCAGCTATTTGTATGATGTTAGCTGTGGGGTTTTTGTATATAGCCTTTATTATGCTGAGATACTTTCCTTCTATTCCTATCTATTCACAGATACTTTCCTTCTATTCACCTTTTTATCACAAAAAGATGTTGAATTTTGTCAAATGTTTTTTTCTGTATCAGTTGGGATAATCACATGCTTTCTTTCCCTTTATTCTGCTAATGTGGTATGTTATGTGGATCCGTGTTCATATGTTGAACCATCCTTGCATTCCAGGAATAAATTCCAATTGGTCCTAGTGTATAATCCTTTGAATACACTGCTGAATTCAATTTCCTAGCATTCTATTGGAAAATTTTGCATAAATGTTTCTAAGAGATATCGGTGTGTAGTTGTTTTTTTTTTTTTTTTGTAGTGCCTTTGGACAAGGATCTTTCTATTCAAGGAAAGTATCCTTTAAAAGTAAAAATGAGAAACAAATAATAAGATAATCCATTGACAAAATACTTGCACTACATCAAATTTTATTTAATTTTTAAATTTTTTAAATTTTTATATTTTTTCTAATTTGAGAGAAAGAGAGAGAGAGAGAGAGCATGCAAGCAAGGGGAAGGGGCAGAGAAAAAGAGAGAATCTTAAGCAGGTTCCATGCTCAGCACAGAGCCCCATGCAGGGCACAATACCATGACCCTGGGATCATGACCTGAGCTGAACATCAAGGGTTAGACATTCAACTGACTGAGCCACCCAGGCACCCACACTACACCAAATTTTAAAGTAAATTCTTTAGGTTGAAGGGAAATAATGTCAGATGAAAACAAAAATCTACAGGAATTAATACAAACATTGGGAATTGTAAAAATGTAAATAAATACAAAGCCCATCATCTTATTTTTCTTCATTCCTTTAAGCAAGTTGAAAGCAAAAATAACTGCATTGTGGGATTTTTGCCATACATAATAATAATATATGACAGAAAAAGTGTAAAATAGGGTATAAATGGAAATACATATCTGTAAGGGTTATATATTTTGCCTGAAATGGTACTTAGTAGACTGTGAGTTAAAAATATACACTATAGGGGCCCCTGGGTGGCTCAGTCGGTTAAGCGGCCAACTTCGGCTCAGGTCATGATCTCACGGCTCGTGAGTTCGAGCCCCACGTCGGGTTCTGTGCTGACAGCTCAGAGCCTGGAGCCTGTTTCAGATGCTGTGTCTCCCTCTCTCTGACCCTCCCCCGTTCGTGCTCTGTCTCTCTCTGTCTCAAAAATAAATAAACGTTAAAAAAAATTAAAAAAAATATACACTATAATCCTTAGAGAAATCACTGAAAACAGTGTAAAGAGGTATAGCTTAAAGGTCAATATAGGAAATAAGATGAAAAAAATACTATATTAGCATAAATAAGGCAAGAAAGCAGTAGCAGAGGAACAAAAAAAGTGATAAAAGAAGGAAAATCAATGGGGAAACAGCAGACTTAAACTCACTATATTAGTAATTACATTAAATATAGTTTAACTCCAATGGAAATGCAGTTAACTCCAATGGAAATCTCCAATGGAGATTTTAGACCAGATTTTTAAAAAGTTTTTTAAGTTTGTTTATTTTTGAGAAAGAGAGAGAGAGAGAGAGCACATGTGAGCAGGGGAGGGGCGGAGAGAGAGAGAGACACAGAATCTGAAAGACAGCCCAATGTGGTACTCAAACTCACAGACTGCGAGATCATGACTTGAGCGGAAGTTGGATGCTTAACCGACTGAGCTCCCCAGGCACACAAGACCAGATTTTTTAAAAACCCAATTATATGATATCTACAAAACCCTCTGTATTTTAAATATAAAGACACAGATACGTTGAAAGCAGAAGGATATAAAATTATATAACACGAATGTAAGCAAAAGAAAGCTGGCATGTGGCTATTTTAATATCAAAGTAAATTACAAGATAAAAGGTTTTAGCTACAGATGAAGAGAGACTTCCCTATGATTTAAAAAAAAAAAAAAAAAGGCTAGTCCAGCAGTCAAACATTGTGTCTGCACTTAATAACAGACATTTATACTTATAATAACTTGCACATAATAACAGAATATATGTGAAGCAAAAGCTGATGGAAACAAAGGAAATATTCAAACCAACAATTGTACTACGAGATTTTAACACCCTCCCCTCAGTAATTGATAGAACAGGTAGACAAATGAATCAGCAAGAACATAAGATCTGAACACTGGCAACCAAGTTGACCAAGTTGACATTGATACAGCACTCTCTCCAACAGCTATAGAATACTCACTCTTTTTGTGTGCATGGCCAACAATGACCAAGACAGAGCTCACGCTGGCCATAAAATAAGTGGCAATCAATTTCAGAATACTGAAATCTTACATATGTTTTCTCATGTTGAAAAGGAGTTGTATCTGAAATCACAAGAAATAAGATCTCTAGCAATGTTCCAGGCATTTGAAAATCAAATGGCCTTTAAGCTAGACCTCTTTACAGTGTATTTCTAATAACCCATGAGTGAAAGAGGAAATCACAAGAAAATGACCAAACATTTCATATGGGACAATAACAAACATCACAGTATTTTAAAATGTGTGCGATATAGCAAGAGTGGTGCTTAGAGGAAAATTTATACCTTTAAATATTTATATTAGAGAAGAAAAAAAATCATGCATAAATTTTCCACCTTAAGGACCAAAAAAAAAAAAAAAAGAAAAAGATATAAAAGAAAGTAAAATAAATATAGGGACAGAAAATAATGAGATACAAAGCAAACAGTAGAGAATAGTGATAAATCCCAAATTTGGTCCTTTGAAAATATTAATAAAATTGGTAAGCCCTCAGAAAGGCAGATCGAGAGAAAGGAGAAGTCATGAGGTACCAACCTTAGAAATGAGCAACGAGATATCACCACAGATCTGACATTACTAAAAGAGTAATGAGAGAATATTACTGGCAAGTTTATGCCAATCAATTAAACAACTTAGATGGAAAAGGTGAACTGATTGAAAAAGACAACTTGAAAAAAAGACACAAGATGGAGGAGGGTGTCTGGATGGCCCTGTATCTGCCAAATAAATGGAATTTGTTTTCAAAATCCTTTCCAAGGGGAAAAAAAAAACCCTCCAGACTCAGGTAAATTCAAAGTCACTTCTAGCAAACACTTAGGAAATAGTGTCAATCTTACACAAACTCTTTCAGAAAGTAGAGGAATAGGCTTCACTTTCCAATTTATTTTCTGAGGCCAGTATTACTCTGCATTACCAAAATCAGACAGAGCTATTGGAGAAAAGAAAACTTCAGGTCAGCATTTCGCATGAACATACACACAAAAATGCTTAACAATAGTTTAGCAAGTTGAATCTGGCTATAGGTACAAAATAGCATATACCAAGTGGAGTTGAAACTCAAGAATACAAAAATCCATCCGTGTAATTTATTACATTAATAGGAGTAAAAGAAAAAAAAAACACTTGATTATTTCAAATGCAGAAAAAAATGGATAATATTCAACATCCATTCAGGTTAAAGCCTCTCAATGAAGTAGGAATAAAAGGGAATTTTCCCATCTGATGAAGAGTTTTTCAAAAATCCTACAGCTAACATTCTCCTTACGGGGAAAAAAACTGAAGACATTTCCCCCCAAACTGGGAACAAAAACAAGGATGTCTGCTCTCAGCATACATATTCAATATTTTACTGGAGGTCATAACCAGTACAATAGACAAGAAAATGATATAAAAGGTATAATGATTGAAAAGGAAGAAGTAATTGGTCTTTATTAGCAGATAACATGACTGTCTACGTTCTGCATTCATGGATCAAAAGAATCAGTACTGTTAAGATATCAGTCCTCCTCAAATTAATATGTGGATTCAAAGCTATCTAGTCAAATTCCCGTCAGGTCCTCCTGTAGAAATTGACAAGCTGATTAAAAAGTTCATAAGGAAGTGCAAAGAACCTGGTGTAGCCAAAACAATCTTGAAAATAAAGCTGAGGAACACAGTTGGAAGACCTATGCTAGTCAATTTCAAGACTTACCGTAAAAATACATTATCAAGACAATGTAGTATTGGCATTGGCATATACTAAACAAAATGAAAATTGATGAAACTGAAAGGAATATCCAGAATCAAACCCACCTGCATAAAATCAATTGATTTTCAGTAAAGTCACCAAACAATTTAATGAGTGGAAAGAAAAGGTTTTTGGACAAATAACGTTGGGGGAAGAAACCAGTAGAAAATATATTTTAAATATTTAAAAATTTTTTTTTTAACTTTTGAGAGAGAGAGAGAGAGAGAGAGAGCTGAGTGCGAGTGGGGGAGGAGCAGAGAGAGGGGAGACACAGAATCCCAAGCGGGCTCCAGGCTCCGAGCTGACACGAGGCTCCAACTCACAAGCCTCGAGATCATGACCTGAGCTGAAGTCGAACTCAACTGACCGAACCTCCCAGGCGGCCCACCAGTATAAAATGTATTTAAAAAACCCTTATCCTTCCCTTTTCACACCGTTTTAAAAATGTTAATGAGGTTGATTAGAGACTGCAACATCAAAACTAACGTTAAAAAGTTTCTAGGGAAGAAACCAACCAAACGACAACACACAACAACAGCAAAACTTTGAAGCCTGGAGGCAGAGTGTTTTTAGAGAGGCCACAAGAAGCGCTATCCATAAAAGATAAAAGTTGACAGAATAGATTTCATCAAAATTAGTAACTTCTGTTAATCAAGAGCTACTGTTAAGAAAATACAGAGCTGACTGAGAACAATGCCACGTCATATTATATGACAGCGATCTTGATTCCAGAATATAGAAATAACTCCTACCGATCAAGAATAAAAACACAAGCGTTTCAATAAAAATGGAAAATCCTTGGATAGTCACTTTAGGAAAGTGTAGGATGTACAGGGTTCAAATCCAGGTCTTCCTTTTTACCCCCGAAAGCCCATGCTTTTAAACCCTTCTATGTTTGGGACTTGGCCCCGAGCTTTGAACAAAGTCTGGCATCCATCATTCCATCCATCCATTCACCTAGCCATCCATCCATATCTAATCAACATTCAAACACTGCCCTCGAGGTCCTCAAGTACCTCACAGTTGGAAACAGGAACAGAGGGGTCAGCAAGTGAAATCCCAGAGATGCCTACTGGAATAAAGGCAGGCCCTGGGGGGTCTGAGGGCACAGAGGAGTGCTCCCACCTGTTGGTCGTTCCTGGGAAGCTTTCAGTGGAGACGTTCCCCTTAAGATTGTTCCCCTCCGTCGTCTTGGGTCCCCATGACGTCAGGGCTAGACATCGTGATCTTCCCCGAGGAGGGAACGGTTACACAATTTCTGGGTGGGCAGGTGGACCAGACGGGACAAACTGGGGCTGCTCTCCTTCCCCCTCTCTATGCCCTATTCCGTCATCCAGAAGCCAATGTGTATTCGCCAGAGGACATTGCCCTTCCTTCCCACTGAACGATGAACAGAAGAACTGAGAAATTGATCCCAGATACCTCAGGAGCAATCCATCGGTTTCTCCACCTCTCCTGCCTGCTCTGTCCGCAGCTGAGCCATGTGGGAGGTACAGAGAGGACCACGGGGGACCCCCTCTGAGATCCTCTGCTTCAGCACAGGAACCAAGGCATATGCTTCTGAACACTATTGAGGAGGAATACTGTTGGATGAGAATGAATAGAAGCAAACAGGGAGGAAGGGGGCTTCGAGGCAGGCAGATGCAGTTTGGAGGGCATCCTGGAGGAGATGGGGCTTGAAAAGAAAGAGGAGGAGGATTTGGATGGGAGGAGGGGCATGGGGGGCATTCTGTGACATGTCAGACACACTCATGTCAGAAATAATTACTAATAACAAACTGTTACTAACATTTGTGGAGCGCTTCTGAATTTTTTTCCCCAGTCATTGAGGGAGGTAGGTGCCTTACATGATGCCCATCGTATCATCATGGGGCGGGGGCAGATAGAGGGGTCAACTGAGCAAAGGCATTTTGTGCTCTATAGCAGCTCAAGGTGGTCCCCAGCACTGGCCCCACCAGCACATGCACACACGCAGGTGTGCCCATGGTCTAAGTCCAAGATCGAGTCTCCTGTAATTCCTTAGCCCCGATCCTGTTCATCAGTGCGAATTGGTAAGTAGGCAGGCTTGTTGGGCAGCATCTATTTACTTGAACCTACAAAGGAAAGGGTGCAGGAGGGGCAAGCTGGTGGAGAAGCCCTGCCACCTCTCTGGCACCTGCTGGGGACCAGCACCAAGCTTGCAAAATACCTAAAAGGGCTGACCTACTGTCCCTAACCTTGCTGGGAGACACAGCTCGCACGGACGAACCACTTGAACAGCTGGTATGAGTCCCCATAGCACATTGATGTGACACAAGGCTCACCGCGTCGCGTGGACCTTGTGTTCCTCAAATGGTGAGCTGGGAGCCCTGGGCTGCTGCAGAGGGACCGTGGGGCCACCCCGGGGGTGTGGCAGGATGGCTGAGCAGGTGGGGCCCCGGCCCTCTTCCCTGCTCCATCCAGATCTGTTTCGCATATAATGCACTTCAGGTAAGATTTCATTCCAACTTACTCTATTGTGTAAGAAAATATTGCTGGTATGGGAATGCAAGCTGGTGCAGCCACTCTGGAAAACAGTGTGGAGGTTCCTCAAAAAACTAAAAATCGAGCTACCCTACGATCCAGCAATTGCACTACTAAGCATTTATCCACGGGACACATGTGTGTTGTTTCGAAGGGACACATGCACCCCATGTGTATAGCAGTGCTATCAGCAATAGCCAAAGTATGGAAAGAGGCCAAATGTCCACTGATGGATGAATGGATAAAGAAGATGTCCCCCAGGGAGGGGGACAAAACAGAAGAGGCTCATAAATATGGAGAACAAACTGAGGGTTACTGGAGGGGCTGTGGGAGGGGGGGGGGTGGGCTAAATGGATAAGGGGCACTAAGGAATCTACTCCTGAAATCATTGTTGCACTATGCCAACTCTTTGGATGTAAATTAAAAAACAAAAAACAAACAAACAAAACCAAAAACCTAAAATGGTCAGAAAAGAAAGAAAAAAAAAGAAAAAGAAAAGAAAATATTGCTGGTAGAGTCCATCGGAAGCGCTGGCGTCGATCTGTGTTACTGGCTGTGGGGCTCCAGCAGGTGCTCAAGGAATTGGGGACCTGAGAACATGGCACCATGGGGAGCTGTCATTGCAGATGGTGCCCCAGAGGACGGGCCCGGCTAAGGGAGCCATCAAGCGCCCTCACGGCCAGCTCAAGAAGTGCCAACTCCCATCAGAAACGCTGCACTCTCACCCCCGCCCCCCGCGAAAAAGTCCTAACCGAATTGTCACCTGGAGGCGCCTTCCCTTGTGACGGTCCTGGGTGCCGGGAACTGAGGCTTTGGGGGAAAGCCCAGAAGTGCTCACAGAACTGAAGATCTCACCTTTTTTTTGTCCAGACGGGAACCAAGATAACGGGCCTGGACCGAGGGCCAGCCTCGATCCAGATGGAAATCGCCCTGCTCTGTTCCTTAGTCAGGAACCCCCCCTGCGCAAACGGAGCCCTGGTCCCCGCTTCCCCCCGGGGGCACTGTCGGAAGCACCTGCCGCCTCACTCCCTGTCACTTGTCAACTTCAGAGCAATCAGTCTGCTACTTAACACTTAACAGGCAAAGCACTCCGGCGGCTGCCTCCGATTTGTCTTTGTTAGCGCTAACAGGAGGTGGGTGCGGAGGTCTCATTGTGCCGGGCTCCCCGCCGATGCCGCACCTGGGGCCACGGTGCAATCACTCAGGCCCTCCGCAATCACCCAGCAGATTCTCACCTGGCAACGAAATTCAGCTCTAAGGAGCTGGCATGCCAGGGAACCTCCGGGAAGAAACCCCTCGCTGCTGCTGCTGTCTCCCCAACGTGCGGATCGTGGGCACACATATAGATTAGTGAGTCTGCTTAATAAACGCTGGCTGTGCTCAGAGCTGGGGATGGTGTGGGCAACAGACCATGACCCTACCGTCAGCGCCTAGTCGACGAGAGGCAGACACATCCGCAGATAATCCCCAGCAATGTTGGAGGTGCTGGAATAGAGGTGGGCACTCAGCCTTGTTACAGAGGAGATCTCATCTCCCCCTACCTGGGGTGGTCAGAAAGAGTCTCCAGGATTGGGACTTGGGAGGGTAGCCCAGGCCGTCAAAGGGCAAGAGGTGGGGCACAAAGGTTGCAGAAGGGACACTAGCTAAGGAAGCAGAGTGTGCAAAGGCCCAGGGGTGAGGAAGAGCGGGCTGAGCTAGGGGAACCGCAGGCGGATTGGCCTGGCTGGAATATCACTGAATGTACCATGTAGCCATTAGGTAACTCATTACCTACTTCCCTTGTTCTCTCTTACGGATCACCCACACTTTCCTTGACATGCATCCGATGACCTATTATTTATGTATCATCCATCCACCCATCCAACCATCCATCCAACCATCCATCTCTAGAAGTCTTCATGTCATGATGCAAAGCAGAATTGCCTCCAGAGCACTCTCTTGGCTCATGGGGTAGCAGATGCTTCACTCTTAGAGGGAAGTGCTCCTGCCTTGGGTACAAAGGTCTCCCAGCATTTCTAACAAGCACACAGCCCAGGGAGAGACAAAAGAGATCACAAACACTGCAGCCTATGATTTTATTAAATCACAGATCTGTTTCACGGTCAGGTCCCGGGACCGGACATGAAAAGGGTGGAATCAACTTCAGAGGGCCAGACCCGTTACTGAGGATTTGCTGTTGATGTGACCATGACCTTGGGGCTAGCCTTCTCCTAACTGTAAGCTCCATGGAGGCAGGAAGGGTCTGTCCATCTATTACAGTTAGGGTCCATATTGCAAACTCAGTGAACGCATTAGGATGAATGAATGTATAAGGAGCCGTGGGCAAGCTACGGAGCACTTTTGTTCCAGGCCTGCCCCACCCAGGACGCTGGTGCTGCCCTTAGAAACCACGCAGGGCCTGGGTCTCACTGACAGGTCACATGTGTTCATACAGGTCCGGCCTTAGAGAAGAGCTGAGCCACATACAACTGGCATGATGTGGGCAGGATCCGTAACTTCTCTGGGGCTCAGTTTTTTCAACTGTAAAATGGGATCAATCATATGTGTTTGTGGGATCAAATGATATTGTGGAGTTTCGGGAATTACAAAGTCCCACACTGACAATAGTGATTGTTAGTACATTTTATACGTGGATACAGTATTTCTACATATATTATGTATATTTGCTTCTGTCAAGGAGGAGGAAAAGTTTCAGAACCTATCAGACACTTTTAGGCTTGTGACCTCACTCCTTTCAGAATTGTCTCCTTAGAATACTGGGAAAATCTATGGTTTTTTATTTTTATTTATTTTTAATTTTTTAAAATGTTTATTTATTTTTGAGAGAGAGACAGAGTGTGAGTGGGGGAGGAGTGGAGAGAGAGGGAGACACAGAATCCAAAGCAGGCTCCAGGCTCTGAGCTGTCAGCACAGAGCCCGACGTGGGGCTTGAACCCACGAACCGTGAGATCATGACCTGAGCTGAAGTCGGATGCCTACCGACTGAGCCACCCAGATGCCCCTATGTTTTTTATTTAAAGAGCATTTCCTTTATAACCTACAGAGCAAAATATTTCCAGAACAGTGCCCAGAATTTCGCCATCAAAGATGAACTTTTTAGGCAAAACCCTTAAGAAAGCTTTTTCAGTCTGATGCAAGTATCCTTCTTGGAGGGCTGCCTGTTGGGTTTTATAAGCTAACAACTGGGAGTGCGTGTGTATGTGTCATAAGAGGTGAGGGGAAGGTGCGAGGGAGAGACAGCCAAAAGTCAGCTAGAAGAACGGTGTCCTGTGAAAATGGATTCATTTCACCACTAAAGTGCATGTCTTTTTTTTTTTTCATTTTTAAAAATTAAAAAACAATTTTTTTTTTAGAGACAGAACAGAGCTCAAGCAGGGGAGGGGCAGAGAGAGAGGGAGACACAGAATCCGAAGCAGGTTCCAGGCTCTGACCTATCAGCACAGAGCCTGACACGGGGCTCGAACTCACAAACTGCGAGATCATGACCTGAGCTGAAGTCGGACCCTTAACTGACTGAGCCACCCAGGCACCCCCCCCCACTTTTTTGTTAAATGTTTATTTATTTATTTTGAGAGAGAGAGAGAGAGGGTGAGTGGGGGGTGCAGAGAGAGAGGAAGAGAGAGAATCCCAAGCAGACCCCCCACTCTTAGTGCAGAGCCAGATATGGGGCTCGATCCACGAACTTCGAGATCATGACCTGAGGAGTTCGACATTTATGGACTGAGCCAACCAGGCGTCCCTAAAAGGCATTGTCTTGATGAGCAAAGCAGATTAAGCAGTTCAAACACCTTCAGTGGATTCTTCACAACCTATTCCCCATGCCCGCCTTGGGATCTAAAGAATTCCTATAAGGAAGCTCAGGTAGGCAAAGGCCTTCAAAGGAGCTGGTAGGAGCCATTCTAGGTCCAGGACACCTGGATTAAATCAGGTGGGGCGTGGGCGTGGCCATTGCTCCTTGGAGTTTGAGGCGGTGCCTGCATTAACTCCCTGGAGAAGCAGCCAGAAATGGAAGGAACAGAGCTGGCCCTCCCCCTGCCCCTGCCGCCCACTGTGGGGAGACCCCTATGCAAATTGCAAGATCCCCAGTGAGGGCCAGCCCTGTGTGCCAGAGGCCATCTGAACCCCTCCCTCATGGGGGGGGGTCTTTCTACACACTCTGGAACCCCCAAGAACAAATCAACCCCCCACCCCCACCCCACCCCCGCCGAGCCCCGGTCCCTGCAACCCCTTGGAAGCTGACTTTCCATCTCTGCTTCCTCTTTGAGGCCCTGGCTTCTTCGTCTCAGTGGTGTGGGGAATGACGACACTGTTGGTAACTGTCATTGATGGGGCCATGCCCACCCCCAACATAGTGGTCATTGTCTGGATAAAACCCAGTGACACCAACCTTCTTAAACAAATGGGACAAACCGTGTCGTCTTTTTACTTCTTACTCAATTAGTCTGGTGGTCTGAAATCCAATCTGCTTGTGAGTATCGTGGTAAAGGGGCATCTGAATTATGATGCCTGAAACCACCCCCCCCCCCAACTCCCTCAGAGATTCTGATTTAATGTCCCGAGAGCTGCCAGAAGCTTCAAAAAGCTTCCCGGATAATTCTTATGTGCAGCCAGGGCTGAGAACCACGGAGTTAGCCCAACACACACACACACACACACACACACACACTGCTGTCTACAAAGCTTCAGACACACAAGCTATTTAGCTGGAATGGCTGTTCCTCTCTATTTCTTTCCTCTTAACTCCCTACATCTGAAGAATATTCCATTTTTTTGCATCTGTTATTTTATTTGATCCCCACCAGTGAGTTAGGAGGGAGACGCGTTTTAGCGGTAGAATGGACCCTTCCTCATAGGACTTTGGTCTTTCAGGATCATCTTTGAGCATGATCCCCTTGGCCTGGATAAGGGGAAAAGCAGGGTAAGCCCGGGGCCCTGTGCCCCCCACCCTGCCCCCAGCCCCAGCGCTGACAGTTCAAATTGGGCGACTCATACCACTGTCAAACTTCAAGATATCTTTGTACCCAGCTCATCAGAAAGCAAACACTCAGGCACTTGAATAAGATAAGCAATTTGTGGCTTTGTAAAAAGTCAATGCAATTCAATTTAGACCTCTTTAAGGAGCACTACTGCCTCTCACATTTATTGTTTCCTTGTATAACCTGCTGCAAGAAGGGACTGCAGATTCGTCTTCTGTTTGCGAAGTGGGATGAAGTCGCTGCGATGAGTGACCTTCAAGAGCCACACAAAACTTACAAATGAAGCTGTCGCCGAGAAACCTCATTCTTGCCTCAGCTCGCAGCTTTCTTTCTTTATATAGCCTTGATGTTCCAAATGGCAGATTATAAAACTAGCTATTTTTTTCTTCCTAAATACAATGCTTTAATTTCTTGTCTTTTTTTTTTCCTTTTTAACCAAGAGTGATGTTTCGAAAATGCAATCCCCGCTCTAATCTTTACCACTCCTGAAAGGGTCCATTTTTTTTTTAACCCACGAAAGCCTCTTTGGTGCCCAAGATGGGGTCCCTGGAATGTGCTTCTGTCTTCTTGGGCCGGATGTGGATTTCTTTTTCTGGTTTTGTTTTTTTCACTTTGTCACAGAACAAACTGCTCTTGGCTTCTCTTTACTTGCTCGTTTGTTGGTTTATTTAGAAAATGGGACCAGTTTAGTCCCACCTTGTCAGACAAGTCCAGGGCAAGTGTGAATAATAATAATAATAATTAATAATAATAATAATGTTGTTGCTAATGATAGAGTATCTGCTCTGGGCCAGGCACTGTACTTGTTGTTCTGCATATGCTTTTTTAAAAAAAAAATTTCTGTTTATTTATTTTTGAGAGATAGAGCATGGGCAGGGAAGGGGCAGAGAGAGAGGGAGACACAGAATCCAAAGCAGGCTCCAGGCTCCGAGCTGTCAGCACAGAGCCTGACGCGGGACCTGAACTTATGAACCACAAGATCATGACCTAAGCCAAAGTCAGACACTTAACTGACTGAGCCACCCAGGTGCCCCACAGCATAAGCTTTTTTGTTTAATCCTTGCAACAACCCCATGAGGTAGGTATTACCAGCCGCATTTTATTGATGAGGCTCAGAGAGATTATGTAACCTTCCCAAGGTTGCACAGCCAGTAAATGCCAAGGCCAGAGGTTAAGCCTATGCCTGGCTAAATCCTAAGCAAGACTTCATGGCTTCCGGGCCCCCCAGTGCTTCACATACATTATTTCCTCCTTCAATTCCTCACTCCTCAATTGTGAGAGCTTCTCAGGTGGGACTTTCTCCTATGAGAGTCTCTTCCTGGCCCATATCCCTGGGTCTTCAAAGCCACCCTATCTTGAAGGACTCATGGGAGAGGAAGGTGACACTTTTGAAGCTTTCCCTTTGTCTGCATTGTCCTTTCTATCTTAATTATAGGCTCCTGCAGGATTCTTAGTATCATAAGTTAATTGACGCGGTTTCACCCATATTAGAAGCTTCCTTTCCTCTCTTTCGTCACCTTCGTGGAAACCCCATCAACAGCTCCCTTGCCCCCGGCCACTCTGGCTCACTCTTGGCCCTCAGAAAACCATGGGGGTTGTAGGCACATGCCAGTGCAGTCCCTGGGGACCAGAGGAGTCTGTGACCATACATTTCCTTTTCTCCTTTTTGACTCAATCATCCTGGAACTGGCTCCAACATGACAGAGGCGAAAAGGTCCCCCCGCCATCTTCCCAGAACACCAGGATATTCAAAGACTGAAGCACCCCAGATTCACAAGGAGTTCAGTGCGTTAGAATACGATTACCAGTGAGGAGAAGCACAGAAAATGCTGGATTGTGGATTTCTGTCTGCTCTTTCTTCTCGTATCTTTTGTTTGGACTGAACATAGACCCAGGTACCTCTGACTCAGCTGCAGAACTGAACCTCACTCTTTAGTCACATCCTCACTCGTGGGGGCCACTGCTCCCCGCCCCGTCGGGGGGCTGACACCGCCTTCCATTTTCTTCACAGCTTCCCCCCACCCCACCCCTGCTCTCCCCAGATCCTATTTATCATGAGCGTCTAGTTGCCATTGTTTTGTTTTCATTGCATTTATTTTCAAGGTTACTTTCTGTTTAGGGAAGATAATGTTTGTTTTCCATAAAGGATAGTGATCTAAAGTTTTAATTTTTAAAAATCATACTTAGGCAAGAATAGGCAGTCCTATTAAAAAATACAAAGATATTCTTATGCAGGTATTAGGAGGAAGTGAAAAGAGTAGTGCAGAGGGTACAGAACTAAGGGTGGTGGCAGTTGGGGCCAGGTAGATGTGCTGGGGTCGGATGAGCAGGGAGTTAGAGGGAGGAATCTTGGGGATGCACTCTTTCCCTGGGAGCCTGGCTGGCTCGCATGTGACTCCAGCCCAGCCCCGGGCACAGATGTGGGAAACTGTCATGTATGCGGCACCTCTGAATTCTGGAGCCGGGATGGTTCCTGGCCATTTGGAGGGCTCCTCCTCAAGACAGACATCGGACTTGGTGCCTTCCCTGGGGTTTACAATGATAGGGGCCTTGAGTATGAGTTGTACGGGGCTCTGGGAAGCCCGAGTAACCTCTGTCTTTTTGCCCTTCAGAGCCCATGACTGAACTGCTATGGAGTTCGTCAATGGGGGGTCTGTGATGGCGGTCACATGGGGGAGCAGGCCATAGGAAGAAGGAAGGGAAGGCCAGGCCGTCCTCCGGAACCTCACACTTGAAAGACTTGCATGTTGAGCTGATGAACTGGAAGGAGAAATTTCAAGAAGGAAAAGTAAATCAGTGTGAGAGGGGCATTCAAAGTAGAGCCAGGATACAAACAGAGGGACGTACAGAGGCTGTGTTTTTCCCATGTGGGTCCATAACAACTTGTCAGTTTTGGGCCAATCAAAATAACCATCACCCTGGGAAAATCGGTTTGCCTGATGTTGATAAAGTAGTTGTTGTCTGGACAGGCCAAGTGCGGAGGGAGGCTGCGTCGGCAGCAGGTGGGTGAGAGGACAGCTGAGTGGAGTAGCTGGAGGAGGTAAGAGGGACAAGCGAGGAGATGAGAGAAGCTCATAGCTGTGGGCATCTATGCCCACATAGAGGGAGGGGGCCTTGTCCCAGTCCCTGGGTCAGACACCATCCACCGTCTTCCTAATGCCTGTTGCTGTCTCTTCCTGACTAACAGAATCCGAATCTAATTTTGATCAGCGGTTTGCTCAGGCAACGCAACACGACTGGCCTGTGCCAGTCACGACAATTCTATGTGCCACTTTCCTAGATGCTCCTCTAGCTGGGGGAGGGACCTACCACGGAGCGGCGGCTCTGAAGAAGCTTTACTCTCCTGGCGAAAAGTTCAGATGCGGCTGGCGTTCTTTCAACCTTCTGTCTTTTTTCTGCCTTGAGCCCTGCTGTGGTTCCTAGACATTGTGTGGCCCTGACGTGGCAAGGCAAGCACATCCAGGGATGGCGGAGCGGAATGGTAGAACGAGATTGGGATGATGTCACTGGGCAGCTGCCCCAAACCCAGAGCAGCTCACCTCTGGATTTCTCCTTACATGAGATGATAGCCAGCGGTTACTGTCTTTACTGCTGAAGCTTGTCAAATGTTGTATTACTTGCAGCAGAGACAGCAGAGCCCCACTGAGGGGTCCCAAGCTGCCCAAAGTCACAGTGTTGATCATAGGTCTCCTTCAACAGATTTCAGGCTGTTTCTTGACACCCTCCACCCCTCACTGCAGGACAAGCCCTCACTGCCAGCCTAGTCTAGGCCTGTCCCACTAGCCCCCTTCTCAATTTCAGTGCTCCCCCTAGTTGGTTCTGTCTAGTATAGCTTTCCCAAATCCAGTTTTTCTGCACATCATCTCCCCACCCCCACCCTCATCATGGACCACAGTGGAGGCAGATTTAAAGGCAATGCCCTCTGCTTGAAGTCACCATCCTCTCCCTGACTGGGTGTACCCAGCTTGTCTCCTCACTGCACCAACCCCCATGAGGACTATCCTTCTATCAGGTTTGGGCACCTCCATCCTCTGCCTTGATTCTTCCCCGCCTCTTCCATTTTCACTGGTGCTCATTCTATGAGTCCCGCCTCCTCCTTGAGGCCCACTCTGATGGCCTGTGGTCCTAACTCTCAGGATTAGACATTTGGGCATGAATTCTTTCTGTCTTAGCCCTTTATCTTATATTGTCTTTTAAATTTTTTATTAGCACTTCTCTGGGAGGAAGGCCTGGTCTTCTGCATCGTTGGACTGCTTTACAATTGCTAAGTCATGACACAGAGTTGGTGCTCAAAAGTACTTGGAAATTATACGATTTTACAGCATGTTCTAAAGTAACGTGTTAACGTTAAAGTGGTACATTAATTTGTAAAATTTGGAAAAGTTAAACAAAACTTCCAAACTGTAATATCAACACCCATGGAAATCTCTATTGGCATTTGGGCCTGTTTCTTCTTAGCAGTTATTCTTCCAAAAATTGAAATAATATTAACACACTGATTTATTGGTAAATCTCTACTGTGGGAAGAAGTAAAACTATGTACAGATGGTACAATCTCGTACATAGAAAATACTAAGGAATCTGCAAAACGACTGTGAGAACTGATGAACAAGTCCACAAGGTTGCAGGTTAGGAGATCAATATACAAAAATCAATTGTAATTCTATACACCAGCAACAAACAATTGGCAAATGCCATTAAGAACCAATTCCATGTGCAAAAGTGTCAAGAATAAAATACTTGGGAATAAATTGAACAAAGTGCAAGACTTGTACTCTGAATACTACAAAATACTTTGTAAAGAAATTAAAGAAGACTTAAGTGGAAAGATGTCCCATGTTTATGGATAGGAAGGCTCCATATTTCTTAGATGGCTATATTCCCCAAGCTGATCTGTAGGTTGAAGGTAAACAATTCAACCTACGGATCAGAATCTGTATCAGAATCTGGGATCAGAATCCCAACTGGCATTTTTTTTTTTTTGCAGAAATTAGAGTGTTGATTCTAAAATTCATATGAGAATGTAAGAAACCCAAGCTAACTAAAAACTATCTTGAAGAACAGATTTGGAGGACTCACCACTTTTTGGTTTCAAAACCTACTACTAAGCTATATAATCAAGAGAATGTGGTATTGGCATAAATACGGACATATAGAGCAGTGGAATAAAACTGAGATGGAAAAAAAAAACCTTCACACTTATGGTCATTTGCTTTTCTTTTCTTTTTTTTTTTAATGTTTTTATTTTTATTTTTGAGACAGAGAGAGACAGAGCATGAACGGGGGAGGGTCAGACAGAGAGGGAGACACAGAATCTGAAGCAGGCTCCAGGCTCTGAGCTGTCAGCACAGAGCCCAACGCGGGGCTCGAACTCACGGACCGTGAGATCATGACCTGAGCGAAGTCGGACGCCTAACTGACTGAGCCACCCAGGCGCCCCGGTCATTTGCTTTTCAATAAGGACACCAAGACAGTTCAGTTGGAAAAGAATTTTCAACAAATGGTGTTGGAACAACTGGAAAGCTACTTGCAAAAGAAAGAATGAAGTTGGGTTCCTTCCGTATACACAAAACTCAATATGGATCAGATATCTCAATTTAAGAGCCAAAATTATAAAACTTGTTGAAGGAAAAACATAGGAGTAAGTCTTCACAATCTTCTCTAAGAAGAGAAAGCCTTCTTAGATACAACATGTAAAGCACAAGCGAGAAAAAGAAAAACTAGATAAATTTGACTGAATCAGAGTTAAGGACTTTTGTGCTGCAAATGATATCACAAAAAGGAAAAGGCAACCCACAGAATGGGAAATTTGCAAAGCATGTATCTGATGAGTGGCTTGTATCCAGAATATATAAAGAATTCTTTTAATTCAACAATATAAAGAGAAATAAACCAATTTAAAAGTGGGCAAAGGATCTGAAAAGACATTCCTCCAAAGAAAATCTCCAAATGGCCAACAAGCACATGAAAACATGTTCAATATCATTAACCATCAGGAAAATGCAAATCAAAACCACAATGAGATATCACTTCACAGCCAGTAGGATGGCTATAAGCAAAAACACAAGTAGTAACACGTGTTGACAAAGGCGTGGAGAAATTGGAGTCCTCCAATGCTGCTGGTGAGAATGTCAAATGATGCATCTGAGTTCGAAGACAGTTTGGCAGGTTTTCAAACAGTTAAGCGTAGAGTTGTCGTATCAGCTAAGAATTCTACTCTTACTTGTATACACAAGAGAAATGAACACTTACAGCCAAACAAATGTGAATATCAACATTATTCACCATAGCCAAAAAGTGGAAACAACTCAAGTGTCTATTAATAGATGGATGAATAAAATGTGGCATAGTCGTACAATAGAATATTAGTCAGCAGTAAAAAGTCTTAATGCATGCTATAATATGGAGGAACCTTGAGAACATCGTGTTAAATGAAAGATACTAGTTGTTAAAAGGGTGCACATTGTATGATTCCACCTATATGGAATGTTTAGGATAGGCAAACCTGTAGAGACAGAAAATAGGTTAGGGGTGGCCCAGAGCTGGAGGTTAGGTGGAAGAATGAGAGTAATTCCGAATGGGTTCAGGCTTCTCTTTGAGGCGGTGAAAGTGTTCTAAAATTGACTGTTGCATAACTCTGTGGACATGCTAAAAAAAAAAAAATCTTTGAAGTGTAGATTTCAAATGGATGAATTAGATCATATGTAAAATAGATCCCAATACCTGCTAAAAGTATATTGCGGATAAGTTTCTTTGGTCGGTAAATACTCATTCAAAATGTACTTATGATGGCCACATAATATTTCATTATGCAAGGAAACCATATTTAGTTTAGTCAGAACTTTATTGACGGGCATTTAAATTGTTTTACTCCAGTGGTCAATACCGAGATGAACATTCTGGCATATAAACACTGTGTCCATTGATGGTTATTTTCTTAGGATAGATTCCTGACAAAGTTAAAGCTCTTTTCATAAATTGACAAATTATCCCAGAAATGGTTTACCAGCCACTGTGCCTAGGTCACCAGACCTCCTTCAACATGGAGTATTACCGGACAGACGTGCCTGTGCCGGTCCCGTGTGGGGAAACGGTAAGTCACTGAAGTTGATGTTTTGGTGTGTTTGCTGGCTTACTAACTAGTGACGTTACCCATTTTCTCAAACATATACTGTTTAACTTTTTCTATTTTTTCCTTTGTGAATTGACTGATCATACCCTCTGCTCATTTATTTCTTGTTAATTTATAAGAACATTTTATGGTGTTAGGTATTAAAACTTTGTTATCATCATGGAAGTAGTCTTCTCAATTTGTCCATTTCCCTCTTAATTCTGTTTTGGTGTTTCTTGTCCCTGGGTGGCTCAGTCAGTTGAGCATCCGACTCTTGATTTTGGCTCAGATCATGATCCCAGGGTCGTGGGATCAAACTCTGTGTCAAGCTCCCCGCTGAGATTGTGGAGCTGCTGGGGATTCTCTCTTTCCCTCTGCCCTTCTCCCCCACACTTGCTCTCTAAAATAAAAAATAAAACAATAAAAATAAAGTGCAGAGGTTCCTCATTTTATGTAGTCAAATGTACTGATTTTATTTTGGTTTCTTGCTTTCTTTTTGTCCTTAGGAAGTCCTCACATTCTCTATCTTTTCTTCTATTTCTGTGGCTTTGTATTTACAACTAACTTTTTATTCATCTGGAGTTTGTGTTGGTGTATGATGTTCACAAAAGATCCATCATATCTCCCTAATTTTTACTAAATTATCCCAACTTAGAAAAAATTAAATTCTCTCTCTTTTTTTTTTTTTTGCCTCTATGAGTTTGCAACGATACTTTTCTTACATAACAAACGTATATGTATGTTTCTGGCCTTTGCAGACAGTTGGGAATTTTATAAATATAGTCCCCAATTGAAGTGGTTTGCTAGTCTCTTGCTGTATTAGTATTAATCTGTTACCCTTTTTATAGCTTTACAATGTGCTTAATAAATGGTGAGATAAATTCATCCACATATACTTCTTTATCAAATTTGTTTGGTTATCCTCACTCTTTTAATCTTCTCAGTGAAATTTATTTTTAACCTTTTTAACATTATTTTTGAGAGACAGCATGAGCAGGGTGGGGGGCAGAGAGAGAAGGAGACACAGAATCTGAAGCAGGTTCTAGGCTCTGAGCCGTCAGCACAGAGCCTGACGCGGGGCTTGAACCAACAAACTGTGAGATCATGACCTGAGCTGAAGTCGGATGCTCAACCAACTGAGCCACCCAGGCGCCCCATCTTCTCAGTGAAATTTAGAGGGACTTTTCAAGTTCCCTGATCCCTACCCCTTTACCTACTTATTCCCTATAGCATCCTTTGTGACTAAGTGAACTATTTCTTATATGATCTACATAATATGAAAAAAATGTGAAATTTTTATCACATCTTAAGTAGACACATTTTGGGATGCCTTAGCAGCCTTTGCATTTTTCTTCTCTGATAACTGCACCCTTCCATGACTGAGTCTCCACAGTCAAATGTGACCCCAACACTTCAACATCACAGCCAATTGGACAGGGGTGGACACCTGACCCAAGCTGAGCAAATCAAAACCATTCTTTCTGGGAATTTACGTTTGGATCCCTGGAATGGGGGGATTGGGTGGCCATTTCCTGCCAGGGCCTGGAGTGAGCAAAAGCTGGTGTGCAGAAAGAGAGGATGTTTGTGTCAGCAGCACAAGGGGAAGAAGCCCTTTACATAGATGGATTTACCACCTTCGTTAGGAAGGTTCTCAGTTCCTGCTGCCACGGCCCCCCAGATTTTCTGAGATATCTCTGCTTCTTCCTGAAAAAATTACCTTCTTTGCTGAATACTAATTTGAATTGTTGAGTGGTAGTTAGGAAACTCCAGGTCCCAGATCAACACATGAGTTGATGGCCCCTTTGGGATCAGGACAGAATGAATTATTTGCAAGAGCCATGCTCTATGCTAAGCACACTAATGTGTGTTGATGTGTTTCATCCTCAAAGTCCTACAAACCACATGGCTAAAGAGGCTTCCAGAACCATCCTGGACCACATAAGTATAGAGTCCTCCTCTAAGATAAAGCAAAACTCTCAATTTATTCCTAAGGAGGCTAATAGAATACCTCTCTTAGTCTCCTTTTTTTTTTTTAATTTATTTTTAAGTTAGTTAACATACAATGTAGTCTTGGTTTCAGGAGTAGAACCCAGTGATTCATCTCTTACATAAGACACCCAGTGTTCATTCTGAAAAGTGCCCTCCTCAATGCCCATGACCCATTTAACCTGCCCCCCCACCACACCCCACTCCAGAAATCCTCAGTTTGTTCTCTGTATTTAAGAGTTTCTTATGGTTTGCCTCCCTCTTTGTCTTTTATTTTCCCTTCCCCTCCCCCATTTTCATCTGTTGAGTTTCTCAAATTCCACATAGGAGTGAAATCATATGGTATATGTCTTTCTCTGACTGACTTATTTCGTTTAGCATAATACCCTCCAGTTCTATCCACATTATTGCAAGTGGCAAGATTTCACTCTTTTTCATTGCCAAGTAGTATTCCATTGTGTATATATACCACATCTTCATTCATCTGTCGATGGCTTTTTCCATAATTTGGCTATTATTGATAGTGCTGCTATAAACATAGGGGTGCATGTGCCCCTTTGAATCAGCACTCCCGTATCCTTTGGATAAATTCCTAGTAGTAAAATTGCTGGGTCGTAGGGTAGTCCTATTTTTAATTTTTTGAGGAACCTCCATACTGTTTTCCAGAGTGGCTACACCAGTCTGCATGCCCACCAACAGTGCAAAAGTGTTCCCCTTTCTCCCCATCCTTGTCAACATCTGTTGTTTTCAGAGTTGTTTATTTTAGCCACTTCAACCAGTGTGAGGTGGCATCTCATTGTGGTTTTGATTTGTATTTCCCTGATGGTGAGTGATGTTGAGTATCTTTCCATGTGTCTCTTGGCCATCTGGATGTCTTCTTTGGAAAAGTGTCTATTCATGTCTTCTGCCCATTTCTTCACTGGATTATTTGTGTTTTGGGTGTTGAGTTTGGTAAGTTCCTTATAGATTTTGGATACTAACCCTTTATCTGATATGTTATTTGCAAATATCTTCTCCCAATCTGTCAGTTGCCTTTTAGTTTTGTTGATTGTTTCCTTCACTGTGCAAAAGGTTTTTATGTTGATTAGGTCCCAATAGTTCATTTTTGCTTTTATTTCCCTTGCCTCTGGAGACATGTCAAGTATGAAGTTGCTGCAGCCTAGGTCAAGGAGGTTGCTGCCTGTTTTCTCCTGCAGGATTTTAATGGCTTCCTGTCTCATATGTAGGTCTTTTATCCATTTTGAGTTTATTTTTGTGTATGGTGTAAGAAAGTGGTCCAGTTTCATTCTTCTGCATGTTGCTATCCAGTTCTCCCAGCACCATTTGCTAAAGTCAGTCTCCTACTTCTTGAACAAAGATGTTGTTCTTCTCTGTCTCCCTAGAAACCTTCCAAGACCTGGCACAGCCAGCAATTACTGTCATCCTCCAGTGGTTCATGAACAACTAGAATCAAAGCCTAGATCACTGTAGGCCAGCAATGGTTTTTGAGCAATATACCCTGGCATGACCAACTGATCGTGTTCCATTTGAGAGATTACAACCCACATGCAGTTCCAAGGGAATGCTATTGACCACTGGCTCTTAAAATTTTGTATGTCATTCCTTTTGAGAACCTGAAGAAATCTGAGACTCTGAAAAAAAAAATCAGGGAATGAGCATGCACATATATGTACACACACACACATACAATTGTACACCTACAATTTGGGGAGAGAGGTTCATAGACTTCCTAATGACCACATATGGTCCCCAAACTAAAGACCCCTTCCCCAGGTGAAGTTGGATTTTACCTGGTCATGCAACAAATCTCTAGTTTCATTTTTTGAAGGCAGGATCTGGATGGCTTTAGAGCTGGTGGAAAAGCCATTCTCAAAGAAATTTGATTAACCAATGGCTGCTATTAAGGAGGGAAGTCTAAACGGGGAATACAAGGTTCTGCTCTTGGCCCTGTCCTATGCAACATATTTATGTATTTATGTATGTATGTATGTATGTATTTATTTATACTTTTATTTTCATTTATTATTTTATTTATTTATTAATGTTTATTCATTTTTGAGAGAGAGAGAGAGAGAGAGAGAGAGAGAGAGCAGGGGAGAGGCAGAGAAAGAGGGAGACACAGAATCTGAAGCAGGCTTCAGGCTCCGAGCTGTCAGCACAGAGCCCGACATGGGGCTGGAACCCACAGCTATGAGATCATGACCTGAGCCCCAGACACCCAACCAACTGAGCCACCCAGACGCCCCTGCAACATATTTTTTTAAATCAGTGATTTAATATGAGGCAAATTTAGTCAACCTGAAATTGACACAGACTTTCTAGGGATAGCTAATAATCTGTATGGCAAGATTGAGATTCGCAGTATGTCAGCGGACTGGATGACAGGAAATTTTTTTTTTAATGTTTATTTATTTTTGAGACAGAGAGAGACAGAGCATGAATGGGGGAGGGTCAGAGAGAGAGAGGGAGACACAGAATCCGAAACAAGCTCCAGGCTCTGAGCCATCAGCCCAGAGCCCGACGCAGGGCTCGAAATCACGGACGAGATCATGACCTGAGCCAAAGTCAGACGCTTAACCGACTGAGCCACCAAGGCGCCCCTGGATGACAGGAAATTAAAGCAAAGTGGAAATCATAGCAAATATGTGACAGAACATAGTCAGGTTTTAAGTCGATTTCCCAAGTACAGATGGGGGAATCTTGGTTTTTTGGAAAAGGTAGAGGGAGCTGTGTGGATTGTGGTCTCGGTGTGAGTTGCCTGAGATAGAAGGTGTCCACAGCTGCAGGGACCTCAGGATGTGTGGATGGTTGGAGTGTGTCTTCATTATCCCATGGGGGAGCACAGCCCTGCACACTGGGCAGCCGTTTCAAGTAGTACCTGTAGATCTCCGAGCTGCACTTGGCAGTGGGGGTTGAGGACTGGGATTACAGGGATGCCTTGTTTTACTGTGCTTTGCAGATACTGCTTTTTTTTTTTTTTAACAAATTGAAGTTTTGTGGCAACCATGCATCAGACAAGTCTGTTGGCACCATTTTTCCAACAGCAGTTGTCACTTCATGTCTCTGTGCTACCTTTTGGTGATTCCAACAACATTTAAAATTTTTTCAGCCCTTGGGTGGCTCAGTCTGTTAAACATCCAATTTTGGCTCAGGTCATGATCTCACGGTTCGTGAATTTGAGCCCTGCATTGGACTCTGTGCTGACAGCTCAGAACCTGGAGCCTGCTTGGTATTCTGTGCGTCTCTCTCTGCCACTCCCCTGCTCATGCTCTTCTCTCTCTCTCTCAAAAATAAATCAACATTAAAAAAATTTTCTCGCCATTCTACTTGACATGGTGGTCGGTGATCGATGATCTTTAATGTTACTATTGCCATTGTTTTGGAGGTGCCACAAACCGTGCCCATACAAGGTGGCAAACCGAGTGGGTAATGTGTGTGTTCTGATTTCTCCCCAGACCAGCCATTCCCCATCTCTCCCTCTCCCCAGGTTTCCCTATTCCCTGAGACACAATATTGGACTTAGTTAGGCCAACTGATAACCTACCATGGCCTCTACGTGTACAAGTGAAAGGAAGAGTCACATGTTTCTCACTTCCAATCAAAAGCTAGAAATGACAGCGTTTAGTGAGGAAGGCATGTGAAAAGCTAACACAGGCTAAAAGCTAGGTCTCTTATACCAGTTAGCCAAGTCGTGAATGCAGAGGAAATGTTCTTTTTATTTGTCTGTCTGTTTGTTTGTTTCTATGGAAGTATAGTTGACACACAGTGTTATATTAGTTTCAGGTGTGCAACACAGTGTTCCTACAAGAGTATATGTTATGCTGTGCTCACCACAGCATAGCTACTGTCTGTCACTGTATAATACCATTGACTGCATTCCCGTTGTTGTATACCGTTCATCCCCATGACTTACCCATTTTCTAACTAGAATCCTGTACCTCCCACTCCCCAGGAAAAGTTCCTGAAAGGAAAGGAAAAGTGCTACTCTAGTGAACACACAAATGATACAAAAGTGAAACAGCCTTGTGCAGATAGAGAAAGTTTGAGTGGTATGGACAGAAGATCAAACCAGCCACAACATCCCCTTAACCAAAGCCTAATTCGGAGCAAGGTCCTAACCTTCCTCAGTTCTGTGAAGGCTGAGAGAGGTGAGGATGCTAGTGAAGTCAGCAGAGGTTGGTTCATGAGGTTTAAGAAATGGAGCCATTGCCATGACATAAAAAGTGCAAGGTGAAGCCATAAGTGCTGATGTAGAAGCTGCAGCCAGTTATCCAGAAGGTCTAGCAAGAGAATTAATGAAGGTGGCTGCCCATAAACCACAGATTTTCAGTGTAGATGAAACAGCCTTCTATTGGAAGAAGATGCCATGTAGGACTTCCATAGCTGGAGAGGAGAAGTCAATGTCTGGCTTCAAGGGACAGGTTGACTCTCTCGTTAGAGGCTAATGCAGCCAGTGCCTTTAAGTTGAAGCCAAAGCTCACCAGCCATTCTGAACATCCTAGGCTCCTTAAGAATTATATTCAATCTACTCTGCCCATGTTCTATAAATAAAACAGCAAAGCTGAGAACACACGGCTTACTGAATATTTTAAGCCCACTGTTGAGACTTACTACTCAGAAAAAGATTCTTTTCAAAATGTTACTGCTCATTCACAATGCACTTGGTCACCCAAGGACTTTGATGAAAATGGACAATGAGATTAATGTTGTTTTCATGCCTGCTAACACAACATCCATTCTGCAGCCCACATGCCAGAGTCATTTTGACTTTTGAGTCTTTTGTAAGGCAATTGCTGCCATACATAGTGATTCCTCTGATGGATCTGGGCAAAGGAAATTGAAAACCTACTACTAAGGATTCACCAAGCTAGATGCCATTAAGGGCATTTGTGATTCATGGAAGCAGGTAAAAATATCAGCATTCAGGAATTTGAAAGAAGTTGATTCCAACCCCAATGGATGGCTTTGAGGATTCAAGACTTCAAGACTTCAGGAGGAAATAACTGCAGCTATGGTGAAAATAGCAAGAAAACTAGAATGAGAAGTGAAGCCTGAAGATGGGAAGAATTGTTGAAATCTCGTGGTAAAACTTGGACAGACGAGGAATGGCTTCTTGTGATGAACAAAGAAAGTGGTTTCTTGAGACAGAATCTACTCCTGGTGAAGATGCTGTGATGATTGTTGACATGACAACGAAGGATTGAAAATATCACATAAACTTAGTTGATGAGGCAGCAGCAGGGTTTGAGAGCACTGACTCCAATTTTGAAAGAAGTTCTACCATGGGTAAAATGCTATCAAACAACATCACATGCTGCAGAGAATTGATTTGTGAAAAGAAGAGTTAACTGATGTGACAAAGGTCACTGTTGTCTAATTTAAAGAAATTGCCACAGCCATCCCAGTCTTCAGCAACCTCCACTCTGATCAGTCACCCTCCATCAGCATCAAGGCAAGACCCTCCACCAGCAAAAGGATTACAATTCACTGAAAGCTGAGATGATGGTTAGCATTTTTTTAGCAAAGTATTTTTTAATTAAGGTATGCACATTGTGGTTTTTTTAGACATAATGCTATTGCACACTTAATAGAATATAGTATAGTGTAAACATAACTTTTATATGTACTGGGAAACTGAAAAAAATTCATTTGACTTGTTTTATTGCAATATTCACTTTATTGTGGTGGTCTGGAACTGAACCAACAATAACTCTGAGGTATGCTGGTATATCCAGAGAAGGGGAACTAGGAGGTCCGGGGGCCATGGATCCATATGGTGTGAAGAAAGTTGGAAAGAACCAAGATTCTTTACCTTGGAGAGGACTGCATGGGGAGAAGGGTAGGGGCTGAAAGTGGCCATCAATTATCTGCTAAGCTTCATATGGAAGAATGACTAGATCATTTAGTAGCTCTCAGAACTTTCTGATAATGAGAATAGCTCACCAACAGCATGGGCTGTCATATGGAGAGGTGAGCCTCTAATCACTGGAAATATTTGAGGAAAGACTTCCTGTTCACCTGTTGGGTGACATAACTCAGGAGACACGGGTCTCTGCCCTGAATCGAGGTTGAATTTGATCTGGGAAGATAAGTCTAGTAGACTGGTAGTGACTGGCTAGACAGAGGGATGAGTAAGTTTAGGAAGCCACCTCCGGGCTCAGCAAGTCAGTGGGTGAGATATGTGGGTACAGGGCTGGGAAGCAACAGTACTCAGATTGTTTATCGGTCAACCCTTCACAAAGATTCCTTATTGCTCTAAGACTCTGTAATCCTCATTTCTGTACCCCAGCAAACTTCTTTTGGTACCTGTCCGTGCATCCACACACAATTTGCGTGCATTTCATATATATGTGTGTGTGTGTCTTCCTCATAGTGACTTGGTCAGCTGTTAACGTGGGAGAAGAGCCCTCAGCAAGCCCTCCAGGGTGAGCTATGATGCTCACCTGTCTGTCTAACCTTACCCTCCCCTCTGGATGGCCTTGGCCTCTCCTCCAGCTTACGGGCTCCTCATGGTCCTATGCACAGACAACACTCATTTCTACCTCTGCAACTTGGCTCAAGGTTCTCTCTCCTGAAATGGCCCTCCTCTTCCTCCCTAGACCCCCATCCAAGTCCAGGCCCATGCAAGTGCCTATCCCTCCATGAAGCTGCCCTGATTGTCCCAGACCAGCTGGTCCTGCTACTATGAGAGCCTCAGCACTCGGAGGCTGTGCTCGGCAGTGCACCACTGAGCTGTGGGCTGTGCCTCTAAGGAAACGAGGACAAACTTCCTGAATGGTTTATGGAAATTAGCTTCTTTAGGTGTCTAGATTGCTTGTGCCGAAATTATAGCCAAAGACGAGACATGGATGTAGGAAGTGTATGTGGGAGGTGATCCCAAGGGAAACTAGGGTAAGGGAGGTGGGGAGTGGGGATGGAGGAAAAGCCAATGGAAACATGGGTTATTGAGGCACTGGGGGCTTGATTCGCTGGGACCTCTGTGAACCCCAGAACCCTCCACTGAGGACAGAGATTGGGGCACTTATCCATTTGCTCCCCACCCCATAGTTTGGGGGTTGCCATGGGAACTTGAACTCCCAGCATTGCTCGGCTGCTCTTGCCCACGGGCTGGGTAGACTCCCCTGCAGAGCAAGCCCTGAGGCAGGAAAAGGGAGGGCAGAGCCGCTTGGCATGAGCCTTGCCAGCTTGAGCCAGGGTTCCCTCGTAAGTGGCCCCCAGCTGAGGGGAAATGACAGACGACATCGAAACCATGTGCTGCTGTGGTAGGTCCACCTGGTCCTGTGCAACCTCGTATTTTCCACTATGGTTCCACTCTACGCTTACCTAGCAATCATTTATCGAGCACCACTGTATACCCAGTTACAGGTACCAAGATACGAAAAGTTCCAAGTCTGTTTCTTGTCTCCTCCCCTTTACATTGAAAGCTGTTTGGTGCAGGGAACACAATACCTTAGACATACAGCGGGCATCCCAACAGGTTTGTTGATGGATTGATTAATTCGTTGATTGAACAATTTACTACGCTAACCCTTCGTGGTTTCTATATTAAAAGTCATTCCTTATCGTAGGAGAAATCAAAAGTTTACTTCCAGCCCCCTGGGCATTGTAACCTATGGTGTATGCCGTGCACATTCCAATGATAAAGTCCTTAATAACTACAGGATGAGTTGGCAGAATGATTTAGATCTAAAGTCCAGAGCAAGGCAATTACATCTGGCTCCCAGCTTTAAAAAATTGAAATAATCTTTATCTGAATTTTTTTAAAGTGTGTTAAAATTATAACATCAAATGTCAAATGTGGCGATGACTTATCCTACCCACATGAGAATGACACAGAGGGAGGCAGAACCTTAATATGCACGTTACCACCACCTAAAGGTTAAAAACATCTGATGCGATCTGGCGCGCTAATTGGACTTTTATCGATCACATTGGGAATCTGAATAGCATCAGGGAAATGAAATTCTCAAGGCCAGCCTTCCTGCCATAGACTTTCCTCATCTTCCCTGGACAAATGAGACATTTGGAGAAGGAATTCGTCTCCGGGGGCTTGCTGTCCTGCTAAATTATTTTCTATTTCTCATTAATTCTGGTCTTCCTCTTGCCCGCACCACCCACCCCTTCCTGGCCTCCCTTGCCCGTCCAAGCCACATCAAGCTGTCAGACCCACCTGCTCTGGGCTCTCCCTCACTGCTTCACTGGTCTCCTTTCCCTCAGAACCAGAGGCATTTGGGGCTTAATGATGTCCTTCCCGTGTTACTTGCTAGTTACCTCATCTAGGACGCTCTTGGCTCTGTGGGAGATATGGCCTTTTGGCATAAAGGGCATGTTTTAAGTCATGGTAAGAAAATATAAGCTGATGTCTGCGACACCTGCTTTGAGATTGCCAAAGGAGCTTTCGGAAGGTAAATTCAAAGTCTGGAGCCAAGGTGGAGAATCTTGGCCTCCTTTCTCTGAGGGCAGGCGGGCCAGGGACTAAGACAGGCCCTCCGGACTGGGGCCAAGGCGCAGCAGAGCAGGGCAGGAAAAGCCACAGGCACACATCACAACCTACAAAGTCACGTGGATGAGTCTCACAGACCTGATGCGAGCGACAGAAGCCAGACGCGGGGGAACACACACTGGATGGTTCCAGTAACGTGATGTTCAAGACAAGGCAAAGCTCATCTGCCTGGGGGGGACCAGGACTGGGGCTACTTCTCCGCGTGTGGGTTGGGGGGAATGGTCCACACCTTGATGCAGGTAAGCATCCACCGAGGGTACACAGTCCCTTCGTAAAAATAACAACAACAATAATAAAAGTAATTATATGACAGCGGACGTTGGTGGAGCCTCCCTTAGGTGGCGCCTGGGCCAGGCACTGTGCTCACTACTTCACATGGGTGCTACCCCACAGCACATGGGTGCTACCACATGGGAGCACATGGGCGCCCACCAACACTCCTCAACGCACGCAGCCCCACCTTCACTTTCCAGGTGGGGAAACCAAGGCTCAGAGGGGTTTAATACATCCAAGCGCACCTGAGTTACAAACTGCTCCCACTGTGAACCCAGACAAAGTGGCAGAATTCTGAAAAGTCCCAGGCCCTACCTGCAGGCCCTACCTGCAGTCAGTCCCAGGGGCTGGTTATCTCCAAGCTGCAGACACGCCCCCTCCCATGCTGTCTGGGCAGGATCTGTGGAGGACCAGGAGAGGACAGGATTCAGAGGTCATAGCACAGAGGCACGGTGGGGACTGGCAGTGCGCAGGGGAGAAGCCACTGCCCAGGGAAGAAGGCTGGGTGCCCACAGCTCAGACCCCTTGGATGCTGAACTTTTTTTTTTTAAGTTTATTTTTTTTATTTTGAGACAGAGAGAGGGAGCGCGTGCGAGCAGGGGAGAGAGAGAGAATCCCAAGCAGGTTCCACCCTGAGAGCGCAGAGCCCCATACGGGGCTCTGACTCAGGAACCACGAGATCATGACCTGAGCCAAAGTCAGACGCTTAACTGACTGAGCCACTCAGGCGCCCCGGCACTGATCTTTTTATATCTCCCCAGCTGGAGGGGGACGGACACCACGCCCGATGCCTCTTGGATCCTCCCACACTAAAAGCGCTTGTTGATTATTTATTGGGGGGCATGGTGGTTGTTCTCACATTTGTGTGGAAGGGAATTCTTTTGTTTTCCTTCCCTCCCTCCCTTCCTCTATCCTTTCTTTCAACCCATATTTGTGGAGCATTCACCATGAGCCAGGCACTGGGGATTCTGCAGTGCATACAACAGGGAGTCCCTGCCATGTCAAGGAGGTTGCAGTCTGTAGGAAAGACCAATATTGAGCAACCAAACAAATAAGCAAAACAGCCTAGTATATGGTATGTCACACGATGTCAAGTTCAAGGAGGAAAAATACAGTAGCTGAGAGCGGTGGGTGCCGGGGTGGGTATGGTACAGAGAGGGGGTAGATGTGGAATGACCTCTCCGAGGGGGCCTGAAGTGAGCAGGCTGTTCATGCCTCAGGGGGACAGTGTGCCAGGCAGGGGTCCAGCAGGTGCAAAGGCCCTGAGGGGGGAAGGAAGCACTTGCGTCTGAGGAGCAACTGAAGGCCAGCTTGGTTGGGTGAAAAAAATCAGAGGTGCAGGTGAAATCAGAGGAATAGGACCTATGGTAGGAAGTTCTCTTTTCATCCTTCCCTGGAGGGAACCAGATATCCAACCTTATAACAGGGGTTCCCAAAGGGGGATGCATCCGTCCCAAGAATGTGCAAGAGATAAAAGATAAAACTTGTGCGTAGAGCTACTTCCTGTCTCGTTGATCTCTAGATTATGCGGTCTGTGCCTATCATGTGCATAGCACATGAGCAAGACTGTACGTGTACTCGGGGCACCTGGGTGGCTCAATCGGTTAAGCGTCCAACTCTTGATTTCGGCTCAGGTTGTGATCTCACGGTTCACGAGGTTGGGCCCGAGTCAGGCTCTGCGATGACAACAGGGAGCCTGCTTGGGATTCCCTCTCTCCCTCTCTCTGCCCTCCCCCCGCTCACGTGCTTGCAAACGCTCTCTCCCTCTCTCAAAGTAAATAAATAAACTTAAAAAAAGACGGTACATGTACTCAGTTTATAAATATGTGTATTGCAGAATGTTAATAAAATATACGGGGGGCAGAGGGGGCAACAACAACAAGAATATTTGGAGTTCATTGGCCTACTGGTAAATCCAAACCCCACAACATGGCTTACGACTGACCCGCCATGGCTTCCTATTTTCCTCTCTCTTCCCTTATCCCCACATCCTCATGTTGCAGAACCGTCTCCCGATCACCTGGTGTTCATTGGGGGAAATTAATGAGAAATTGTCCGTTGGCTTTCAAAACTCAGCCTTTCCTAAACCATCTCCCTGACCCCACATGCTACCATCAGGCCCTGAACATATTTTTAGCACAGCACCTGAAATGCTTTATTGCTCCTATTTATTTCGAGTTTGTATGTCTTACTTTGGTTGTGATCACCTTGGGACAGGGGTTGTGATTTATTTGTCTTTGGATCTCAGGGTTGCCGGAATTGGCATATAAAAATACAAGGTGCCCAATTAATACATTTTGTGGGACATAAATTTGGGACCTAGTTACACTATGAAATTATTTGTTGTGTATGTGAAATTCACATTTAACTGTGATTCTATATATATTTTTTTAACATTTATTAATTTTTGAGAGAGAGACAGGGAGACACAGAATCTGAAGTAGGTTCCAGGCTCTGAGCT
Source organism: Panthera uncia (assembly GCF_023721935.1). Classification (NCBI taxonomy): domain Eukaryota; kingdom Metazoa; phylum Chordata; class Mammalia; order Carnivora; family Felidae; genus Panthera; species Panthera uncia. The sequence continues at coordinate 100,590,142 of NW_026057584.1, read as the reverse complement.
GTCAGCACAGAGCCCGACATGGGGCTCAAACCCACGAACTGCGAAATCATGACCTGAGCTGAAGTCAGACGCTTAACCGACTGAGCCACCCTGGAGCCCCTGGGATTCTGTATTTTAACTGGCACATCCCCAGGGCCTAGCTGAGGTGCTCTCATGGTGGAAGATGTTTGATAATTACTTTTTGAGTGACCATTTGAATACATAGGTCAGGTAGCAGCTATAAAGAATCCCCCCCGCCCCGACCAAAACAGAGAAATGTAAGGACTGATCTTTTATCTTTTTAATAAATATGTTATTAAGGGGAAATTTGGCACCATTAAGTGGGTGTGCACGCGTGTGTGTACGTGTGTGTGTGTGTCTGTGTGTGTGTGTGTGTGTGTGTGTGTGTGTTTCCAGCTCTGTCTACCGACTAGGTCTAGAGGCAATCAGCGGTGACTCCCTGATAGCCTCGAACACCCTAGCACCCATATCTTGGTTTCTAAATACCATTGCTTTCTAACAGTGATACAGAGAAAATAGCTGGAAAGCACAAGGGCAGCCTGGAACGCTTCTCTTGGTCAGAAAGACAAAGGAGAGCTTAAAGATTAATCGGGTCATTTATAAAGGGCACAGGACTCAGCCGGAAGGGGCTTCAATGCACCACGGTGACAATTTGAGCATCCAAAAAGATAATGTCGGTAATGAATATTAGCACATTGAAAAAAATGAATCCATTTATAGGTGTGTGTGTGTGTGAGGAAGAGCGAGAGAAAGAGAGAGAGAGAGAGAGAATGAAAGGGTGATTCGTTAGCATTCTCTCTTTCCAGGAGAATGCAAGCTAATAAATATGGAAGGAACAGTAGAATTAGAAAAACCACCATTTTGTAACCAGCAAAATAGTAACTCATTTGGGTGAATATAATCAAGGATGACAAAGGAACTTGATTTGAGAAAAAAGCATCAGAAAACATAATATTCACATAAACCTAAACGATCACCCCACACAGATTGTTTATGGTTCCAGGGTGCGGGGGTGGGGTGGGGGGTTGGGGTGTGCGAATGGTTACACAGGCAGGGGTCTGGAAGCTTCGGCTCTCACCAAGCAATCAAATATCATCAGTGAGGAACCTGAAGTTATGTATCTTCTGATGTGAAACAATGAGAAACGTCAGTAACACTTACATAAACGTTCTTGGCAAAACCGCCTAACCAAATCTAATCGGGAGGAACCAACCAGACAAATCCAGATGTGGGAGATTCTATAGGACAACGGGCTTGAAATCTTTGCAAATATCGGTGTCATAAAAGACAAAGACCGGTGGGAGAGTTTTCCAGAATAAATGATGTTAAAGGGGCTTAGCAACAAAATGACGTGGTGAGGGGGATGTCTGGATGGGCTGGGGGGCAGGGGGGAAGCTACAAAAGACGTTTGGGGAACACTAGAAAAAATGGCAACGATGTTATTGAACTAATGTTCATTTTCCTACATGTGAGTGCTGTGTAGTGGCCGTGTAGAAGAATATTATTATTTTAAAAATATTTTTAATGTTTATTTATTATTGAGAGACAGAGAGAGTGCATGAGCAGGGGAGGGGCAGAGAGCGAGGGAGACACAGAATCCGAAGCAGGGTCCAGGCTCTGAGCTGTCAGCACAGAGCCCCATGCAGGGCTCCAACTCACAAACGCGAGATCATGACCTGCGCCCAAGTCGGACGCTTAAGCGAGCGAGCCACTCACACGCCCCAGAATATTCTTACTCCTCGAGACTCATGCCTAAGGATTGGGGCTGAATATGGGGATGTCTGTAACTTAATTTCAAATGGTTCTCAGAGAGGGAATGAATCTAGATGAAGGGTTTTAAAACATTACAAACAAGGCCCAGAAAAAGGTGGGGCAGGGGGATATTTGGAGAAGAAAAGATCCAGAAACTGGAGAAAGGCTGGCATGGAGAAAGGGAGGGCAGAGCGTTTGGGAACTGGCAAGCAGCCTATGGGGAGACAATGGTCTTACACTCTCTCCCTCCTTCTCCAGGACATCCCCCCTCCCCTGTCCCAGCAAAGCCCTCACTTCTGGAACCAAGCACTTGATGAAAGTAAAGCACCTGTGATAAATGTGGCCCTTCCAATCAGACGCAGTATTTCCAAGCATCACATTGCCCTTTAATATCTTTGTGAAAACATGTATATCACACACAAACATGCAAGCATAATCCAACACCCCCCTGCCTCTCCCCTCCCTCTTAGCGACTGCTGGGCCCATCAGAGATGATGGAATGCACCATCTGAGCAATGATTTCTTTCAAGACAATAATTACAAAACACTTAGCGGTATTTCCAAATGATTATACGTTTTATTTAAATATTTATCTTTCTGAAATTTGACTTATAATCTATAAGTAATTAGTTATCAGCCCAGCTACCAGGGTGACAGGCGGGTTCCTTAATTTCCTATGCAGTCGACGGGTTTTAGCTCTGAAATTATTCTAGTCACAGCACACTTCAAAGGTCTAAATGAAAAAAAAAAGTTAAATGCCTTAATATCTTTGAGATTTGCAAAGATATTTGAGGATTTGCTGAGGGATTCGGTGTAGGATGAAGAAAGTGTTTTGTTAGCAGGGAGACTAACTTGCATGTCCAATTTGAAAGAAAATGTGAAATCCAAATGCACAAAGATTATTTAGATGAGAGCGCACTGAACATTGTTTTCCCTCGGCATTCCGAGCGGACGGGGTTGGGGGGGGAGGGCATGCCTTTCCACTTTTGCAAGGGTAACCACGTTTCCAGAAGCCTGACATGCAAACTGGCAACCCCTGATTATAAGCTGTGTAAACTCTAATGGAAGCTCACGCTCCCTCCTGGACACACACACCCTCTACGCACATTTGCAATCCTGCTGGTGTGCTGGCCTGAGTCACCCTTTGACCTTCCCACTCCGCCTGGCACCGCCTGTCCTGTGTGAGGGTTCCAGGGTCTGTCCCCTCTCGCTCCTCACCGGCGCTGTCTCCTGCCACACTCAGCACATGTCCTGTTCTCCTCTGTCTCACAGCTCAGCTCCTCAAGGCGCAAAGCTCACGCTTCTCGCCGGTTCCCCATGACTCTGTCCCCCGGAATGTCTGGCCCAATGCCAAAGGTGCAGGAAGTCCTGAACAAGGATTTAACTTGTCGACTGCATTCAGTGTGGCTGATGGTCTTGGGAAATTACCTTTTGGCCAACATCCAGTTCTTTGCGGCCATGTGTTACCATCTTGTAAAAGCCAAATATAGTTGACCCTTGAACAACTCGGCTTTCATCTGCCTGGGTCCATTTATAAGTGGATTTTTTTTAAATAAATACAGCACAGTACTCTCAATGTCTTTCCTCTTACGATTTTCCTTTTTTTTTTTTTTAAATTTTAGAGAGAGAGTGCACACAAGTAGGGGAGAGGGCAGAGGAGAGAGAGAGAGAGAAAGGGAGAGAGAGAGAGAGAGAGAGAGAGAGAATCTTAAGCAGGCTCCATACTCAGCATGGAGCCTGATGTGGGGCTCGATCCCACTACTGTGAGATCATGACCTAAGCCAAAGTCGGATGCTAAGCCAGCTGAGCCACCCAGGTGCCCCTCTTATGTTTTTCTTAATAACATTTGCCTTTCTCTAGCTTTCTTTATTCCCAGAATATAGCATATAATACACATAATGTATAAAATATATGTTAATTGACTAGTTTATTGGTAAGGCTTTCTGTCAATAGTAGGCTATTAGTAGTTCAGTTTTGGGGAACCAAAGTTATATGGGGAATTTTGACTGCATAGGGGGCTGGTGCCTCGAACCTCTGTGTTGTACAAGGGTCAACTCTACTAAAAAGCGGTTCTTTCTGGAAATTTGGAATGATGCTCAGCCAACCCTGTCACCCTCCTGAGCACCTGACCTGGCACCTGACAACGGGGACTCTGTTGTCCCCTTCAGACAGGCACCTGGAGGGAGCTGGGGCCTCAAGTGAGCTGACTTTTCCGGTCAGTCCCGGCTGCAGCATTCTGTTCCACCATGGGGACGTGGGGATAGGACTTTCTGGCTGTTGGCTCACGGCCTGCCCCAATAAGTCATAAGCCATAAGTAATGGCTCACATTACATTTCTAACAGGGTCCTTAGGAGAAAACTTCCACGGGGCTTCCTATGAATCCAATCATCACAAGAAGATGTTTTAAAGTCCCAGTTCAGGCAGGAGAAGGAAATGGCTTTAGGGGCCCAAGGGTCAGTGTTTTTCTTCACCATGCCTGCCTTCAACACCCACCCCCCGTGTTTCCTCCATTGCTCTACCAAAAGGACAAATTGAAATGCCTCTCAAAAGTGCACTGGGTTTTCTATTATTTCATCCAGGAGACCGGGACCTTGAGAGCAGAGAGTGGGAGGGAATGGAGGGACTCAAGTCATGTAGTTGGTGTCCATGAATCAGAGGGTGGTAAAGGGTCCCGAAGTGTTCCAGGGACACAGAGGCAGAAGTTTGGTTCCCCCTGAGCCCTTTTGGCCAGCTTGCCCCGAGAGGTGGGTCACGGGAACCACATGCCTGAGAGGCTTGGCTTGAATGCAGCCCCATCACGCAGGATGCTCAGGGTGAGCACTGAACAGTTCTCTCTCCCCTCTTCTCCAGAGTGGGCCTGCTGCAGCCACCCCATAATGTCCGCCCTCTACCCGCAGCCTACCAACCTCTCCCTCCTGCTCTTGAACATACTGGCAAACCCCAGCGTGCAGCATTGGCTCTCTGTGACCCAGCCTCACGCTTTAATCTTGTGGTCCTGGTCACTGTTCCTCAGGACATCTTTTCACACCTGTATTTTCCAAACTTTGTAGGATGGGCACTTATACCTCAGACTAATCCAGACCTCGGCAAAGCTGTGACCTCAGGGGACTGCGTCTTCCTTGACTCAGGCTCTTCCTTTTCTACCTAGAGCTCCTCCCCCACCTTACTCCGCCTTCTTTTCACACTTAAATCAACCCCTCCTTCTTATTCTCCTACTGAAACTGTTCTCTGGAGAGGTGCAGAAACCCTTCATCTATACTCCAGTGTGAGCCTGTGTCACCTGTCCTGGGGACTGGCTCTAAATCTGGTCTCTAACTGCAGAATCGAGCTGTGGGTCCCAAGGAGCGGGAGGGGGGCCGGCTGTGGTCTGGCTGATCACCCTCTGGGTGGGTGGGCCTCTCGCAGTCAAAGCAGGAGTGAAATGAAAAGCTCTAACAGCTAAGTGAAGGCTTGGTCCTCCTGGGAATCAGCAGGCAGATTAAGAGGCAGGACTCCCCAGTGTCTGCCATTAGCTGTCCGATTTGCAAGGTTGATGAGCTACGATATTTGTTAATTCATTTAACAAATATCTGTTGAGAACCAACTATGTGCCACGCAGTGTCTAGGCTTAGGGAAGATGGCAGTGAACAAGCACGGAACATCTCTGTCCCTGTACGGTTTGTATTCTAGTGAGATAGACAGTCAATCAGCAAGGAAGACAATTAAAAATGTGCTCATGCCGAAGTGGTAAGTGCTAGGAAGAACGAAATAAAGTGGGAAGGGGGATGAAGCGTCAGGATGGAGTTGAATTCCAAATCAGATGGCTAGGAAAGCCCTCGCTAAGAAGAGGAACTTTGAGTAAACATCTGAAGCAAGCAAGGAGGGCTGTGGAGTAGCTGTCTGGGGGGAAAACATTCAGAAAGATGTAACAGCCAGTGCAAAGTCACAACAGGTGTGAATGTCCCGGCACAGTGAAGAGCCCAGAGGCCAACACAGAAGGGAGAGAGGGATCAGATGGGCATGCTGGCTGGGCACTTGATTTTGATGCTAAGATGGGAGCTATGGGAGGGTTCTGAGCAGGGCTTCTGAGAGGGTTCTGCTCGGACCCACACTTTAACAGAGGTGCTCTGGACGCTGTGTTGAGTAGAGACGGCAGAGGGTAAGAGCGGTTAGGAGGCTACCGCCGTGATCCAGGTGAAAGACGGTGTTACCCTGGACCAAGGCGGGCAGTGGCAAAGGTGACCAGTGCTCAAATTCTGGATGTAAGGTAAAGGTAGAGCATGTAGGATTTGCTGGCAGACCAGATACAGGCTATGAGAGAAAGAAAGTAGTCAAGAATGACGCCAGGAACTCTGGTCTGAGAACCAGAAAAATGGAGTCTTACTGCCTGAGATGAGGGAAGCTGCAGGAGGGGCAGATTTGGGGGTAGCTGTGGGTGAGCTGGGGGTACCATTTGGTTTTGTGTTCATCCACTCACCAGCTACTTATTGGGCGAGGCCGTGTGCCAGGGCTGCAGGAGAAGGCAAATGATGAGAGACATGGTCCTTCAACTCATGACCGTCATGGCCCAGTTGGGATGAGGAGTCGTAACCCAATAATCATACAACAAAGGCATAAATATTGGCTACTGAGAGGTCTGCCCAGAAGAATGCAGAATTTGGAGGGTATGCGGTAGGAAATCTGACTTAGTCTGGGGAGGGGGATGCTAGTTAGTGGAGGTGGAGATTGAGGGGTGATATGGAGGATGAGTGAAAGTTAACCTGGTGATAGGACCGATGTGGGAAGAATGTTCCAGTAAGAACAGAGTGTACAAAGGCCCGGTGATTAAAGGAAGTGTGGGGCACAGGACATCTGGGGAAGAGTAGGGTGTGCATGGTGTCTGGACCACAGCAGGCAAAAGAGGGCATGGTGGGAGAAGGTGCTGGAGAGGCTGATGGGGCCAAGCTACTCAGAGGCTCGCAGGCCACATGCAGGCAATTTGTCATTATTTTAAAGGTAATGAGAGGTCATTAAAGCGCTTTAAACAGAGGGAGAAGCTGGTCCAATTTGCATTTTGGAAGATCACCCTGGCTGCAGAGCAGAGAATAGATTGGGGAGGACCAGACTGGAAATGGGAGAGCCAGGAGGAGGGGATCGTGTAACCCAGGAGAGAGGTGATGGAAAAGTGGAGGGAAACAGCCAGATTGGTAAGATATTTAGGAGGATTTGAAAATCCACAGTACCTTGTTAGCCTGGTAGGGGGGATGAAGACAGAAGATAGCAGGGTTGTGTTTTTTAACTGTGAGTATAAAAAGAATGCAGGGGATGACATTCAGGGTCTTTTAATATTATTAAACAAATAGCTGCATGTTCTTAGTGAGAAATGGACCACGTTTCAAACATCTGTGTTGCCTGCTACTGGTTCCTGGAATAAAACCCCTGGGCCTAAAACCCTATATATCATGCTTGGGATATCTTGAATAGAGGCACCTAAATCCAGTGTCAGAGCCAAGAAAGGGGTGGGATGGAGGGAGGAGGTATGAAATGTACAGTGTATAAGAGGCAGACGTGCCTGGGTCTGCATCTCAATACAGCCATATGCTAAATGTATGATGTTGGCAATACTCATCCAGTCTGAGCCTCAGTGCTCTTGCCTATAATATAACTAAGGCACTAACCTGATAAGGCTGTTGGTGATGATTACATAAAATAGCACATGCAAAATGAATACCCAGTACTTGACACATAATAGATTTAAAAAAAGGGTAACTGTTATTATTATTCATAAATATGCTGTTTATAAGAGCACTTTAGTACCTTGGTTTACAATCTACTTGTATCAGTTAGCTAATGGTGTGTAACAAACGACCCAAAAAACTCTGTGCCTAAAAACAACAGTCACTCACTCCTACTCTTGTTTCTGTGGGTTAGCTAGGATTCTGCTGATCCAAGTTGGGCTCAACAGGGTGACTGTAAGATCTGGGTCCAGATCTGCTCCACAGGGCTTAGTCCTATGATTCTTATCACCACTGCAGAAGCACAAGCCCAAATGTGCAAGCATATTTCAAGCCTCTGCTCGCATCAAGTTCACTAATTAATGTCTCTTTGGAGAAGCAAGTCACATGGCCAAACCCAAATTCCAGGAGTACAGAAATATATTTCACTTCTAATGGGAGCACAACCACATGACAAAAGGTGTAGATATAGGGAAGATGAAGAATTAGGGCTAATTACTCAGTGTGTCACATCACTCTTCAATGCCTCCTGCCTGTCCATGAAGAATCATTTGCATCATCGAGGCACAGAAAAATGGCTACTGGAACCCAACTCCCTTTCCCAGTCTAGTTTCCAGGGGGCTTTGCATCACTGTGTCTTTGTGCTCAGAATTCAAAGTCCTGGCAGAGAGAGACTCATCTTTTGGTTAGGGCAGGGAGGGCATCATAGTTTACAGCTTGCCAAGACTGTCCACGATAAGGAAAAGTGAAGTTAGGAGAACAGAATGGGATGACCAAAAACAATCAGTGTCCTCTTTGCCAGGATTCACAGAAAGGAGCAGAAAGATTCGTGGAGTATAGGCAGCAGGCCAGATTCTACCCTCTGCTCTGCCCCCAACTTGCTTAGAATACTGAATCCAAGTTCTTTAATAAACACTTGTATGGCACTTACAGTGTCCCAGACACTGTTCTAAGAGCTTGTCCAGTATTAACTCAGCAGCCTGACTTCAAGATGTCATAAGGGAGGGCGACAGCATGCCTGACCTCACAGCTTAGTTGTAGAATTAAATGAACAACATGTGTAAAACATCTGGCACAACTCTGGCATGCAGGAAATGCTCAGTAAGTGTGAATTCCCTTCCCTGAGCCATCTCCCACTTTCACCCTTCCAGAGAGCTCTATGAGAGAGGAGGATGCCTGAGGGTTTAGGAACCACTCTGAGCTTCTGATCTTGACATTAGGAACAGTGGCCCCTCCAACAGCACAGCCCAACTGCTCACCAGAGCCCAAGAGGAGGTATGGGATGTTGTAAGATGCCGGGGCATCTTCAGAGCGGACTGGTGTGTGTGACCTCAAGATACCTTGTTTTCGCTGACTTTGGTATTTCTGATGCCACGGAGATCTTGGTCTCATTTTCTATGTCTGTAGGGGTGCTGTATATATCCCATTGTGATGATGGACATGATCTCTATCTATGCTGTCCAATATGGTAGTCAGTAGCCACATGTGACTGCTAAGTACCTGAAATATGGCTAGTTTTGCTGAAGAACTGAATTTATATTTAACTTTAATCATTTAAATTTAAACAGCCACTTGTAGCTAGTGGCTACCAAATGTACAATACAGCTAGAGTTTTCCATGCTATGGAGCTCCTTCAGGGACCCTGATACTCGGAGTGGGGTGGCAGGGTGGTGTTTTAGAGAAGATTCATTGTCTCCCTGTCCATCCCTAGGAGGCAGCTCTGGAAGGGTCCCTGCCCTGACAATCTTTGAGTCCTGACTCCCGCTCCACCTCTCCACCCAGCTTTTCCTATTCCCTAGCGACAATCCCAGGGCAGCTGACTGATGCCTTGGGCAGGAATCATCTTGCTTCAATACTGCTCAGGATTTTCACAATAAACAGACCCAAAGGTTAATGGAGGTGAGATAAATGGGAGACACTTGGAGAAGAATTAATTAATCTGGGGTTTCAGTTGCCCCAGAGTGACTCATCCCTTCAGAGCCACCTGTGTCCTGGCTGATTTCACAGGTTGCATTCCACAAAAGAACAACAAACATTCCGAATACACCAATAATAATATTTAGAATCACAGAATGTCAAAACTGGAGGGAATCTTCAAGAGCATTTGGCTCAACATCCTTTATTTTTGAATGAGGAAACTGAGGTCTAGGGTGGGCAACCTGAGAGGTTGGCTCTGGTCTTACAGGATGGGGTGTGGGAAAGGAGGCTGTTTCCCTCCTGCATCTGAGTTGATGAAGCCAGAGGATGGGCTCCACAGGATCCCAAAAGACTGAGCCGGTGTAACCAGAGAAGTGTGCCCAAGGTGAGTCATGTGAGCAAGGTATGGGGAGTGAAGGTGGGAGGCCCAGGGAGAGGGATCTGGGGAAGAAGAGGTAAGCCACAGAAGTATGGACCCCCATTCTGGACAACTAGCGGAACAATCTCCGGGGCTGTCCTGGTCCCTTCAGACAGCTGAAACAAAAATACCACATGCTAGGTGGCTCAAACGACAGACACCTGTTGCTCACAGTTCTGGAGGTTGGGAAGTCCAAGGTTAAGATAGCAATAGATTTGGTGCCTGGTGAAGGCTCACTTCCCAGCTCTCAGAAGGCAGTCTTTTCTCTGTGTCTTCATATGGTGGAAAGAGGCGAGGGAGCTCTCTGGGTCCCTTTTAGAAGAACATTATCCCATTCATGAGGCTCTACTCTCACGACCTAATTCCCTCCCACAGGTCCCCCCTCCAAACACCATCGCCTTGGGCAGGTAGCTTTCTCCCTATGAATGGTGGGGGGCACACACATTCAATCTATAAGGAGGACCCATAGCAAGACTTCTCTAGGTTGGTAAGGGTCCATCTCTTGAGCAACCTGGACCCATTTTGGGAACCCAAGATGGAACACAGGATAAAACGTGGTAGGACTTTGCCCCACTTGCCTGTGGCAGTGCTGGGGCTCATTCCCAAATTTTCTGCCTATCCCAAGACCATGTCACCCTGGCAAAATAGGCCACATATTTTGAAACTGTTTCCCCATCTAAAGCTGTGTTTGACAGTATATGTAATTCTAATAACAGCTGTTATTCACTGAGCACCTCTTACTAAGGGCAGGCATAGTGCTAATGGCTTCACAAGACATTATGCCACTTGATTTCCATGACAACCCTGTCAAGCAGAGTTTCTTCCACCCATGTTACAGATGAGCAAACAAGCTTAGGAAGCCCAAGCAACTTATCCCAGTTTACACAGCTAGCAGGTGGCAGACATAAAATTTGAGCTCAGGTCTGTCTGACTTCAAGAGCCCATCCCCCCATAAGCCTATGAACGTGGGAGGGCAGGCTCACTGGCTCCATTCAACAGACTTGAAAATGTAAAGGTTGCGTGACAGCCTGGGGACACGGTGCTGGGTGGCAGCACAGAGGACTCTTAGTTCTGGGTTCTCTGTGTTTCCCTCAAAGACCACATTTTCCCAGGTCGGCAGTCGTTTTTCTCTTTCAACCAGGTGACTTCACAATTTATTTCATTTGTCAGGCAGGGAGGGGGATCTCCCCCACAGCCGTCTCCAGTGCCACCTGGACAGCGAATATTGATTTGGGGAGTCAGGAGCGTGGTCTCATTTCTGAGTCATTTCTGAAGGCCCACCACTTCCTGAGTGGCATCCCCAGCTAAATTACTGTGTCTTGTCCTTTTGGCCAGCTCCTCGTGTGTGAAGGGAGGCGGGGCTCCCAGCAGACTGCAGGGAAAGGTTAGGAGCTCTACACAGCATCCTGGATGAATACTGGGGGCCTGCTCCACCAAAGGCATGTCTGAGCAAAGAGCACTCCCGCCTGATTAATAGGCACACACTTGGCCTTGATGGGGGCTGGGCCCACAGAAGGGGTTGTGAATCATCTCAGTGCCTTCCATGAGAGCACCAGCTCCCAAGGGTGAGGCTGCTGTGTGTTAGACGCTCAGGGGTGCCATGCTTCAGCCTCCTGTCCAGGCTGCTCCCCAGTGCCCCTGTGAGGACTAGAAGAACCTTAGCTGGTGGCTTGTTCCCCTCCCCCATGACTGTGTGGCTCTTGCTGGTCCCTTCAGAGATGGCCGCTCAGCTATCACCCCAATGTGGTGTCTTCTGCCCCTGGGGTAGGGGAAGGAAGGGACAAGAGACGGAACTCTCGGGGGGCTGGAGTTCCCCTAAGGTCAGAAGACTTCATTCCCTTTTCCAAAAGAATCAAAAGAGATAATACTGCCTTTTTTTTTTTAAACGTTTATTCATTTTTGAGAGACAGAGCGCGAGCAGGGAAGGAGCAGAGAGGGAGACACAGAATCCGAAGTAGGCTCCGAGCTGTCAGCATAAGGCCCGGCGTGGGGCTCAAACTCATGAACCGTGAGATCATGACCTGAGCTGGTCGGATGCTCAACCGACTGAGCCATCCAGGCGCCCCAACCTTTTGTTTGCTTTCATTTTGTTTTGCTTTATTGTGGTAAAATACGTGCAACATAAAATTTACCATTAGTGACATTGAGTCCATTCACAATGTTGGACCGCCGTGACCTCTGGTTCCAAGACGTTTTCATCACGCCAAAAGGGAAGACATCAACAGTCACTCCTCGTTCCCTCCCATGCCCCCCCCACCCCCCACCAGACCCTGGCAGCAATGATCTGCTCTTTGTCTCTATGGATTTATCTATTCTGGACATCTCCTATGAATGGAATCCTACGACACATGGCCTTTTGTGTCCGGCCTCTTTCGCTTAGCATGATGTTTTCAAGCATCATCCATACCAGTGGTTCATTCCTGTGTTGCGGTTGAATACGATTCCATTGTGAGGATAAAGTAAACTTTATTTATCCATTCAGCTCTTAACAAAGCTTGGCTTCTTTCTGCCTTTTAGCTTTTATAAATCATGTTTCTATGAACATTCGTGTAAAGAGATAATATCGTTTTATCTCTTTGAAACAAACCCATTGAGTTCTGTGCTGTAGCTGCTAGGCCCATGTGGATATTTAGATTCAAGCTGATTAAAATAGAATAAAATAAGACTTCAGCTCCCCAGTTGGACTGATCATATTTCAACTGCTCAAAGCCACACATGGCTGGCGGCTATCGTATTGAATGGCACAGATAATAGAACATTTCCACCATCACAGAAGGTTCTATCGGTAAACTTCTATCTAAACTTCTAACAATTTAAGGGGCGCCTGGGTGGCTCAGTTGGTTAAGTGTCCGACTCTTGATTTTAGCTCAGGTCATGATCTCGTGGCTTATGGGATCGAGCCCCTCATGGGGCTTTGTGCTGACAGCGGGGAGCCTGCTTGGGATTCTCTCTCTCCCTCTCTCTGCCCCTCCCCTGCATGGACATGGGCTCTCTTTCCCTCTTTCAAAATAAATACATGAACATTTTCAAAAAGGAAACATAAAATGTCCAATTTAAAATGAATGAAGCAGGTCAAAAGGCACCCAGGTCCAGTTATAAAATAAACGAGCAATGGGGACGTAGTGTATCGCCTAGTGACCAGAGTTAATAATAGTGTATTTCCTATGTGACAGCCGCTAGGAGAGAGGATTCGGAAAGTTCACAAGACAAGAAACAAAACTCAAAACACCAAAAGTAAATCCTGCTGGTCCTTCGACAGTCATTCCAACTCCTCTGATCTTCCAATAACTGCGGCCTCCCTGACTGCTCCCTTTCCTTGGGTTGCCCTCCGAGTGCAGGAACGTTTCCCTCCCTGTGTCCTCCCAGAGGAAGGAGGAGTAGTTTTTTCCACTTGCCTTCTTTGCACTCTTCTCTCCAAAACAGCTGAAGCCGGAGCTCTAGCTTTGTCCCCTAATTTGTGTGCACCGGGCTAATGCATGCCCACCTAGCACGCATCATTGCAGCTACTTTGCACCCACAACCTGGTTCTTTAACAGCGACCCGCTGGGCCCCTGGCAAGGCCCTGGAGTTGCTGATGCTGCCAATGTGCTTGTGGTCACCTCGGCTTGGATTTCCTATTTTTCTCCCCCTCCTGCATTTGCCCGCCTCTACCCAAATGTCTCCAGTGTGCTGTCCTACGCATACCTGCCTATTGGGGTCAGCTGCAGTGACCAAGCAGGGTCCCCTGTGCCCCTCTGCTCTGGTGAAAATTTGCCTTTGCAAACCTTCAAAGTTTGCAAACCTCAGTCAGCTGAGAGAACGCCACTGTCCGCTGAGGGCAGGGAGGGCTGGGAGGGGGTGTGCTTCTGGGTCTTAGCCTCTGCATGTGACACTCACAGCAGAGATGGCTGGTGCTCAGGATGTGCTGTGGACAGACCAGCACTGGGACAGGCAGCACAGAGTCACAAATGTGAGACTCCAGCAATAAGACATGAATAAAAGAGGTTGGCCCTGAGTATGAAACTGCCTGTTAACAAAATAACTGTTAACAGTCAGCATTATCCATACCATACGGGGCTTTTATGTGGCTTATATCCACAGACGTCTCTTGTTAGGAATGACCAACGTGACGTGTTAAAATGACTTCAATTGTGTCATATCTTGTCCAGTTGAAATTTTTTTTAATTTTATTTTTTATTTTTCTAAATTTCCATCCAAATGAGTTAGCATGTAGTGCAACAATGATTTCAGGAGTAGATTCCTTAGTGCCCTTTCCCCATTTAGCCCATCCCCCCTCCCACAACCCCTCCTGTAACCCTCAGTTTGTTCTCCATAGTTATGAGTCTCTTCTGTTTTGGCCCCCTTCCTGTTCTTATATTATTTTTGCTTCCCTTCCCTTATGTTCATCTGTTTTGTCTCTTAAAGTCCTCATATGAGTGAAGTCATATGATTTTTGTCTTTCTCTGACTGACTCATTTCACTCAGCATAATACCCTCCAGTTCCATCCACGTCGTTGCAAATGGCAAGATTTCATTCTTTTTGATGGCTGAGTAATACTCCATTGTGTATATATATACCATATCTTCTTTTCCATTCATCCATCGATGGACATTTGGGCTCTTTCCATACTTTGGCTGTTGTTGATAGTGCTGCTATAAACATGGGGGTGCATGTATCCCTTCAAAACAGCACACCTGTATCCCGTGGATAAATGCCTAGTAGTGCAATTGCTGGGTCGTAGGTTAGTTCTGCTTTTAGTTTTTTGAGGAACTCCATATTTTTTTACAGAGTGGTTGCACCAGCTTGAATTCCCAATGTCTGGTTGAAATTTTAAAGGGCTTTAAGTGAGACAAACTTTCCAGGCTGGGACACTCACCTTTGGAGTCGTGGGCCATTATGTCAGAAATCTAACTACCAAGATCGCCATGCTGTGAGGGAGCCTGGGCCACAGGAGGCAGCCATGTGCAGACCGTGGCCAGCAGGCCTGGATAAGCCCCACAGCAGACAACCAGCATCAACCGCTAACCTTGTAAATGGGTCAGCTTAAACATCCAACCCAGCTGGGGCTTTGGATGACCCCAGCCCCAGATGATCTCTGACTTTTGTAACCCCTCTTGAGACCTCAAGCCCGGTAGAGCCCCTCCTGAATCCAGAGCCACAAGAGAGTGAACAAATAAAATCGCTGTTTTAAGCGACTTAAAAAACCAGCCAAAACAAAAGCAAACAAAAATCTACCTTTGTAGAAGTAGAGGCTTTTTCAAGTTCACAAACTGCCGACACTTGCTACAAAGGGTCTTTAACTGTAAGAATGAGGAAGTCACTGAGGGTCCAAGAGGGGGAGTGATTTGCTCGAATCCAGGGTGCCGGTCCCCTGGGCTGTGAAGTCTTGCTCCTGTCACCCTTTGTGCCCATCTGCTGGACAGCTCATCAGACAGAGTCGTCCACTGTTGGACCACAGTGCTCCCTCTGACCCGTGTCATTTATTTACAGAAGGCTTCTTTACTCCAACAACTCCCCCTGGATGCAAATATCAGGGAGCAGGCCCCCTCAAATCAAGCCCTGCTGCCTCAAACCTGGGGTCGCTTCAGTGTCTGAGTCTACCCAGTTCTGGAAGGGCAGGGAGACAATGCAATGGTTGAGACAGAGATGGTGACGTTTCCACATGGCTTGAGGGGAAAGGGCCTGTCTGGGTCACCAGACTAGCCTCCTGTTGGGAGCGAGGGGGTGAACAGCGCTAAACCAGTGCTGCTTAGTCAAGCAAACACAGGCAAGAAAGCAACCAAGAAGGAACTCACCCGCTTCCTGATGTGGGGCAGTCTCAGGCACCCCCTAGGGGGCCCCAAATGGGCTTTTAAGCATCTGGGGGTAGCACTGCCTTCTGGAAAAGTGGATGCACTCAGGGAAAGATTGACGGACCCCAGGAGGCTTATGTCAAGCCCCCAGCCCTCTCCAGAGCACAGACAGGAAAAGCAGCCCTGTGGGTAATGGGAGCGGGGAGCAGGCAAGTATGGGCCGAGGAGCGGAGAGAACGCGGCCCCGTGGCCATCGCCACCTGGAAACAGCCTCCACCCCCATCTCCCACCCAGGAGATCTCCAGGCCTGGGGTCACGGGCCACAGGAGAAACCCAGGCTGCTGGTGGTCTGGGTCCAGTCCTGGCCGGGCCTCGAGAATTCAAGCAATTCACTCTCTTCTTGGAATTCCATTTTTCTCATGTATGTAATAAAGATCAAGCCAGGCATGCATGAGATCATTGGTTTTAAGCTCTTTCTTTTCGGTCAGAGAATTCTTTATTCAAATGGAGTCTTACAAAGAATAAAACAACAATTCTTATGAAGTACAAAGCAAAAAAGAAAAAAAGCAAAGCTTCCTTGGTTACGGGTGGTGGTGGTGGCAGCCGAGAGGTGCCTGGAACTCAAGCCCTGGGCCCCAGCCACACCCTGACCTCTGACCCCTCTGATTTCCCAGTTCTAAGTACCCGTGATTTTTTTTTTTTTTTAAGGAACAGGGCATTCTGGAATTTTTTTTTTTTTTGGAATGTTTACTTATTTATTTATTTAGAGAGAGAACGAACAAGCAGAGGAGATGCAGAGAGAGAGAGACAGAGAATTCCAAGCAGGATCCATACTATCAGCACAGAGCTTGACGCGGGACTCAAGCCCACAAACCCTGGGATCACGATCTGAGCTGAAACCAAGAGTCCCACACTTAATTGACCGAGCCACACAGGCTCCCCCACCTTCCATGCTTTTAAAGGAATATTTGTTCTCCCACCAGTTTTCGGGAGAAAATTTGGAGTCAAGTAAACCCTCAGTTCAAATCCCTGTTTTTCGGGACAAGTAACATACCTGGTTTATGTTTCCTTTCTTTATTTGCGAAGTGTATCGATATTCTCTCCGGGGATCTTAGGGGGTTACAGTGTCCCGGGACGGAATCTGACACACAGTAGGCACCCCTCACGGTTGTCCTGCCTTCCTCCTGTGCAGGTTGGTCTCGTATCTTGTCTCCCCAGTCCTACCAGACGCTGTTCAGGCTCTTTGCTGTGTGATTATGAGCCAGGCACTGTGCTGGGTAGTCGCTAGTGGGGATCTAAAGATAAATAAGACAGACTCAGTGATTTCATGGGGTTCATAGGCTAGAAACTGATAATTCCCACACAGATGGTTTGAGGAAATGGACAGGTTCAAATCTAGATGCAGGACTTCATATTTATCTTGACTAATGTTCGTTTTATAGTTCTGGGCTAAATCTTTGGGCTTGTTTCGAATCTTCTTTCTGTCTTCAAGCATAATAGCTATCTCAGCTTTCTTTCCTTTTTCTGCAAGTGTAACCAGCATAGTTTCCATATCTTTCTAATGTCATGACCAAGACGGTGACAAGGACTAGGGCAGGAGCAGACTTGGTCTTCCCACCAAATTAATTCTAATATGTTCATCAGCCCTGTGGCTGTTCAAAAGTCATCTTTCCTTTCCATGCACACTCCTACACCTTTTTATTTTATGACACTTTGTAATAAATCTGTTTTTATATGCACACTCATAATTTTACATGCATGCATGAATATGATGGTTTCACACACACATATATCACCATACATGGACATCACTGAGTTTTTTAGTGACTGTTCTACATTAATCTTATACACTTTTCTTTATCTTATTCTTCTTATCAACAGTAACTCATGAAAATCACTCCACCTCGGAGCTGCAACCCACAGGTCAACTGTCACAGCGCTAATGCAGCCTGTTAAATGCTCGCATAACAGACTGTTGTATGAAAAATGTGCCCGAATTTGTTCAACTATCCCTAATTGATAGGAATTCACTTTTTTTTTTCTGTACAAGCAATAAATATTCTTGTATATATGTCCTTATATACAGGTGCTTTTATTCCTATGAGATAAGCGCTGAGAAATGAGACTACTCTTAATTGTAATAGCTTAATTTTAATAGATGCTGTCAGATCACTTTCCAAAATGGCTGTCATAAATCATATTTCCACATAGAAACCAGCAGAAGGCATTTCCAGTGTTTTAATTTTTGCATACCTGATAGCTTAGGAAGCGACTGCTCATCGTTACTTTCTTAATTAGAGTTGACATGTAAGAGTGTATAACATACTGATTTTCAGTTTCAGTGTGTATAACATACTGTGTATGTTTCAGGTGTATAACATACTGATTCGATATTTGTATATATTGGAAAAGATCACCACGACAAGTGTGGTTAACGTTGGTCACCATACGCAGTTACAGAATTGTGTGTTTGCGTGTGTGATGAGAACTTGTAAGATCCAGTCTCTTAGCAACTTTCAAATATGCCACACAATCTTATTAGCTATAGTCACCATGCTGCATACCGTCATTGCTACTTTAATTTACATTTCCCTGACTACTTCAGAATTTACATATAGTTCATGTTTGTTGGCCATTTAAATCTGGTCTCCCGTGGATTGTTGTCTTCGTAGTTTCTTTACCTATGTTTCTATCAGTCGTTCATCCGATTCTTGTCGATTTGTATGAACTCTTTACATAATACAGATTTAACTCTGTCTATCTACCACGTTGCATTTTCCCAAGTCTATCTTGTGTGTATCGACCTAATTTTTAGTATCTTTTGCTATACATAAGTTCTGCTCTGCTTTGAAAAACTTCCGGTTTGCTATACATAAGTTCTGCTCTGCTTTGGAAAACTTCTGGTTTTCTAGTAGCAGTTTGGACGGAGTCCTTGTCTCCAGATTAAAGAGATAGGCTGTTGGATGTAATTTTTATGTTTTTCACATTTAAAATCATTCAGCCATCTGAAATTTATTTGTACTTTTTATTTGTTTTGCTACTTTTAAAATTTATTTATTTTGAGAGAGCGAGCACGCACGCGTGAGCAGTGGAGGGGCAGAGAGAGAGGGAGAGTGAGAACCCCAAGCAGACTCCGTGCTGTCAGAGCAGAGCCCGACATGGGGCTCTATCTCATGAACCATGAGATCGTGACCTGATCTTAGATGAAGAGCTGGTCGCTTAACTGACGGAGCCACCCAGGTGCCCCTGAAATTTATTTTTTGTTTTTATTCCCCACAAATCGAAATGCCAGCTTTACTGTTTTATTTCTCACTTATTTTATAATCTATCTCTGGATTTTCTATTCTGTTTCACAGACTCACTTATTTACATTTATGGGAATGACACATTAATTTGTTTATAGGGACTTTATACCATGTTGTGATATTTGGTAAGTCAAGTGCTCACTGTTGTTTTTTTTTTTAAATATATTACCAAGCCTCAGACATTTAAAAAATATATAAATCATTTTATCCAGTTCAAATAATCCTATTGGGGTTCAAATTGGAATTACACTGAATTTATAGATACCAATGCTGGGAAAGTCTAGTTGGCACAATACCAAGTCTCTCCATTCTCAAATATTTTATCTGTTTCCATTTGTTTAGCAGACAATTTCTTTTTTTTTTTTTAATGTTTATTTATTTTTGAGAGAGTGAGAAAGAATGCAAGCAGAGAAGGGGCACAGAGAGAGGGGGGCAGAGGAACCAAAGCAGGCTCTCTGCTGCTTTTGACACGGGGCTCAAACTCACAAACTATAAGATCATGACCTGAGCCAAAGCAGGACCCTTAACCCACTGAGCCACCCAGGCACGCCTGTTTCCATTTATTTAGATCTTAGTTTATATTTATATTCTTTGATAAAATCTTGTAATTTGCTTCCCGTGGGCCTTCGGCCTTTCTTATTAACCTCATTTCTTAGCATTTTCTAGTTTGTGTATGCAACACTTTTTTTCATTTTCTTTGGTCATATACATTGCTGGAAAGGAAGCCATTGATTTCTGTATACTTACCTTGTATCCTGCTACCTTGCCAAATTCTCTTACACACTTTGTTAAGTTTTTCTAGTTAGAGTCTACTGAGTTTTCTAGAAATGCAATAATCTCCTCAGCATAAAAAGAGAGCACTTTATCTTACCTTTTTAATGTTTATAGCATTTTCTGGTCGATTTCCTTTACCAGAACAAAATAATTGAGTAATCATACTGAGAACAAGTATCCCTGTCTAGCTACTGACTTCTCATTTAAATATTTTTAGCATTTGGCATTTAGAGTAAGATTTTCTTTTCTTTTTTGTTGTATTTATGTGACCTAATACTTAATTCTTTGTCACACTTATTATAATTAAATCTTTATTATATTATATTCATATCTGAGTATTTTCTTTTACTATTTTAGTTAGTTTTTTTTTTAAGTTTTTTAATCTTTATTTATTTTTGAGAGCGAGAGAGAGGGACAGAGTGCGAGCAGGAAAGGAACGGAGAGAGAGGGAGTCACAGAATCTGAAGCGGGCTCCCGGCTCTGAGCTGTCCGCACAGAGCCTGATGCAGGGCTCGAACCCATGGATCGCGAGATTGTGACCTGCGCTGAAGTTGGCTGCTTCACCGATTAAGCCATCTGGGCACCCCTAGCTAGGTTATTTTTTTTTTAATGTTTATTTATTTTTGAGAAAGAGTGTGTGGATGTGCATTGTGAGGGAGAGGCAGAGGTGGGGGACAGAGGATCCGAAATGGGCTCTACATTGACAGCAGTGAGTTCAATGCGGAGTTGAACTCCTGAACCATGAGATCATGCCCTGAGGCAAAGTTGGACACGCAACCTGCTGAGCCACCCAGGTGTCCCTATTTTATTTAGGTTTTAACTAGAAATGGCTGCAGACTTCTATCAAGTGTTCTTCAAGCATTTACTGATGGGATCACATAATTTCTCCTTTCATGTATCGACACACCGGATTACGTTAATAAATTTCCAGATACTGAGCTAGTCTACATTTCCTAAATAAACCCTACTTGAGTTTAGCTTATTTTTTCTTTTGAAGCATCTTTACTAGCTAATTGTTTAGATCGAGCGTTCCCATCTGTAGACATATTGGCCTATACCTTTCTAAAATAGTCTTTTTTTTAATTTTTTTTAATGTTTTTATTTATTTCTGAGAGACAGAGTGCAAGCTGGGGAGGAGCAGAGAAAGAGACACACACAAAATCGGAAACGGGCTCCAGGCTCTGAGCTGTCAGCACAGAGACCGATGCGGGGCTCGAACCGTGAGATCATGACCTGAGCCGAAGTCGGATGCTTAACCGACTGAGCCACCCAGGCGCCCCTAAAATAGTCTTGCTAAAATAGTTTCTGACACTAGAGTTCCGCTGTCTTCATAAAAGAGTGCTGTCCGTCTTTTCATAGGGCCGAGAGTAAGCTATTTGGCGTTGGATCACCTGGTATTTCAGTATTAGATAAAACCCAGCTGTGACCCTCCTGGGCCCTGGTTATTTACTGAATCATAGCTCTCCACTCATTTTCTTACTTCTTCCTCCATTATTGCTGTTCAGATGTTCTGCTTCCTCTGGTGTCAATTTTGGTAATTTGTGTTTTCCAAGAAATCATCCATGTCTTCTAAATTTTTAAATCATTGTCAAAAAGTTGCAGGATTAATTTCTTGTATTTTAATTTCTCTTGCATTTGTGCTTTTATACACTTTCCCATTACTAATCTCTCTCTTTCTTCCTTAATCAAGTTTGTAAAGACATATTTCATGTTACCGTTCATTTCAAAGTACTTGATTTTAGATTTATATTCCCTCTCTCTCATTTTAAACATTTTCCTATTTCTTTCATTTCAATTTTTGTCTTGGTGAGTTTCCTAGTCCTAGTTTTAAGAAATTTCTTTTGTTTACATGTTTTAATTTCTTGAGTTCTGAGCTACCTTAATGTTAATTTTAAATGATTAAGGCGTTTAAGGCTACTCATTTTTATGAGTATGGCTTTTCCTGATCCATGGGTTTTGTATAAAGTGCTCTTTTCGCTGGCTTCTTCAGAAGTTGTAATATCCCTCTCTCAATATGAAGATTTTCTAAGATTATAAATTTTAATTTCTAAATGGTTAAGATTTTTTTTTAATTTTTTTAACGTTTATTTTTGAGACAGAGAGAGAGCATGAACGGGGGAGGGTCAGAGAGAGAGGGAGACACAGAATCTGAAACAGGCTCCAGGCTCCAAGCTGTCAGCACAGAGCCCGACGCGGGCTCGAACTCACGGACCGTGAAATCATGACCTGAGCCGAAGTTGGCCGCTCAACCGACTGAGCCACCCAGGAGCCCCAAGATTTGGGTTATTTTTAAATAAGTTTTATTTATTTTGAGAGAGTGACAGAGAGAGCAAGAGCAAGCAGGGGAGGAGCAAAGAGAGGGAGAGAGAGAGAATCCCAAGCAGGTTCCGCACCATTATCGAGGAGCCTGACACAGAGGGCTTGAACCCACAAACTGTGAGATCATGACCTGAGCTGAAACCAAAAGCTGGTGGCTCGAGCGACAGAGCCACCCAGGCGCCCCAGTCATTTTTTATTATATATTTCGAATTTTGTTCAGATATGATTAGAGAATGTGATCTCTACTTTATAGCTATATAATCTCTATTTCTAGACTATTCAAAACATTTCTTTTGGGGAAAGAACATGATCAATATTTTATATAGTTTGTGAACATAGAATAAGTATATTCTTTATTCAAAGCAATTATAAATTTTATATAAAGTCAAGATTATTGAGTTTTTAAAATTAGGCATGTCCATATTTAATGTATTAGATATGAAATATTCTAATGGAATTGTATTGAAATCTTTGTGTATAATTTTAAAAATCAAGCTCTTCCTACATTTCTAATAGTTTTAGCTTTATATGTTTAGCTGATACATTGTTTCGTGCATACAATTTATGAAATATCTTCTTGATAAATTGTACCACTTGTATTATGTACTGTCCCTTTCTTTGTCTCATTTAGTGTTTAACCTTAAATTCTACTTTGTCTAATATTACATATTGCCACTCTTGCCTTTTACTCATTCGCATTTACCGCGTATTCTTCCCATGCCTTTAATTTGAATTTTTCATTGTCGATTTCTTTTAAGTGTGTTTATTTAAATAGTGTCTAAATGCTTTTGGCTTTAACCCTCTCCGATTAGCTCTTTTAAAGAGATAATCCAATGTATTCACAAATGATTTAAAAGCTTATATCCCTGCTTTTTCTTCCCTTTCATATTGCTTTATGGTTATGATTTATCTTACATTAGTTTTTCTGTTTCCATATTTTCACTGGTTTGATCAAATTGTTACTCATCTTTTACCTTTGTTAATCTGTACATTCTAACAAAACTGGTACATACTATTAACCTTTTTGGTTGCTTGTACTCATAATCACTTATTTTTCTTTTATTGTTATTACAAGCAAGATACTCTTTTACCAAGCAAGGTGTTCTATTTTTATATTGCCTTCCCCCCATTGTTGCCCTAGGATATAAAACCGTTAGCCCTTGCCCCCCACTTTTTCTTTCCCCTTCATCCCCTCTCCCAGTCCTGGAAGAGATATTTGGAATGTCTCTCACTTCCTTCCCCACCCTACTGCCCCTGCTGGCCTAGTGTTGCTCAAATAGTTTAGTGCTTTTAGGTCTTGACTGTTATTAGAATTCCCTCGAAATGTCTCCCTTCAGTTTCCAGATTCTGAATCTAAGATGTATATATTTCTCATTTCCAGAGAACCCATTATCCTCCATCCAGGAAGACTGGGTGTTATTTATTCAATTTATTTAATTATTACCTTTTCGCTATGTGATCCCTTTTCATTTTCTTCTAGATCCCCAACACTTGCATGTCATGTGTTGTGGTTCCCTCCTCCAACTCTCTAACTTTTTCCTTCAGGAGGTTCATCTCTTTATATTTCGCCCTGCGCATTAGTGTATATTATTTTCACGTGACTCTCTAGGCCACCAATTCACGTCTCACCGGTGCCACCTTTTCCTTTCTTTCATGTGCCACATTGGTTAGTTGGAAAATCCCTATTTCGGCTTCAGAAAGTCTTTGTGTGTGTGTGTTTTCTGCTTTTGGTTGCTAAAGAGTGCTCTGTTTTTCTGTTCAGTCTCAGAGATAAGGAATTTGAAAGCTGACATAGCCAAGAGGAATTAAAATACAAGAGAAATAGTATGTGTCACTTTTGAGCAATAATTATAAAATCTAAAAGAAATGGGTCATTTCATAGCAAATAAACTTTCTAAATTGACCACAGAAGAAATGGAACACTGAAAGGACCAATTATCCCGGAAGAGAAAAGAAAGTGATTAGATTGTATGCCTGAAATTAATATTATACTTCATGTTAACTGGAACCTAAGTAAAAACTTAAAAGAAGTTTTTTTCAAGCAACATCTTTTGTTAAGGTATCAATCTTTTCAACCACAACAAAAAAGAAAGAAAGAAAAAGAAAATGACTAGAGATACACTAGTAAATAACCAGGGTCCAGTGAGACAGCGGGTGGGTTTTTACGTAACATTTAAGGATCAAGAGAGGAACTCTCCTTGGCGAGGTGTGTATTTTTCTCTGATAGGTCATCCTCTTTCTGGGCCCCTTGAATAGAGGTCCAGGAGGGACCCCCAGCAAGGAGACTGAGAGGGACAGCACCTTGCAGGTCTATTGGGGAGTTCTCTTGGGCTCATCCCCAGAAGAGAGGGAAGGAAACAGGACTGGGAAGAGGAGAAGCTGAACTCTGATGGGCGGTGTGCACCAAGCTTGATTTCATGAAGAGCTCTGAAGTATGGCCCTTCAGAGTTGTCCAGAGCTGAGGTGAGGGGGCTTAGAGTTTACACTCCTGTACCCAATCAGGTTTTCAGTGTTGTCTGTCCTGGAAAGTGGGCATGACCTTGGATATGCCAAGGCAATTCCCAAAGAGGGCTGGCTGGCAGTTGTCTGTCTGCCTACAGCCTCCCAGAAGCTCCAGAAGGGAGAGGGCGGGTAGGCGAAAGATCTTCATTCCTAGTCTAGGTGGTACATCACAGCATCCGATACAGATGGGCCATTATTTTTCTTTGTGACCCGCCTGAGCTTCTGTCTCTTATTGGACTATCACAAGTTCTGAACTGATGGTTGTTGAGTAGTCCCCTCGCTGTGGGCCATTGTTGCTGCAGCAAGCTGGGTGACCGTCCCTCTGAGGTGTGCAGAGGACCTTCTCCTGATCCCTTCTTTTCCCTCAGCCACTGGAGTGTGGAGGACTCAGCTCACTCATTCAGCTATCTCTTGACCAGGCAGATGAGCAGGGGGAGGGGAGGGGTGGCATATGCCCTGGTCCCCTGGGGGACAGATTTCTGCAGGTAACCTCCTCTCATGGCCTTGCTGACTTACCATGCTTGACA
Source organism: Panthera uncia (assembly GCF_023721935.1). Classification (NCBI taxonomy): domain Eukaryota; kingdom Metazoa; phylum Chordata; class Mammalia; order Carnivora; family Felidae; genus Panthera; species Panthera uncia. The sequence continues at coordinate 100,565,162 of NW_026057584.1, read as the reverse complement.
TCCTCATCATTCTTTATCCTGGAGGAGAAAGTCCTGTATCAGTTTCCTTGACCATGATCCCCATGGTGCCCGAGCTTTACATAGGTCACCATGGATCCCAGCCACCACTTGACCTGGGAGAGTGAAATTGATGCGAGCTGATAGTGGAGAGGAAGGGGGCTGAACACAACGCGCCTTTTCCTGGGAGTCCCTTCCCCCCCACCTTTCTCACCTGGTCCAGGAGACCCATGCAAAATATTTTATTTGTTGAGTAGCTGAAATCAACACACTCACTCAGCAGCCAGTGGACCCAGCGGGTACTGGGCTGGAGGCAGGAACGAAATGAATGTGCTCCGTTTGGAGGTGAAGGAAAAGTTTAATTAGCCACCAGACAGGTCCTTAATTGTGTGTCCATCCCTGGGTTAGGACTCGTGGGGATTTCTGAAAGGAAAAATTAGCAATCTCCGGGAGACAGTGTTCTCTGTGTATACTTCCATTCAAAGATATCATTGTTTATGTATTTCAGTAAAGCCTTATGTCTTATACATGAGCGTGAGCAGGTGGAAATGTTTACTCAGCCTGAATCCCTGGTTGCAGATCTGTCTATGATCCAGGGCCTTTGAAATTCAGACATATTCATGAGGCTGAAACGTAGAAGCTCTTTGTTAAGGCAGAAAAACTGTCTAAAAATAACTCACATATATAATTCTATATATGTCTGGGAATAGACATGTTAATTCAAGTATCCCAGTCGTGGAGGAGCCTGGAGTTGGTGACTCCCGGAAAGGGCTGTTGAGGCCCGTCCAGTTGGGGCAGGGGCTGAACCCTGCCAGCAGTCCTGACTGCCATCTCTACTGAGCGGAAGGAGGCAGAACCACAAGGAGCGTGGCAGGCAGAGCCGTGGGTGCACAGGGAGCTCTGTCTGAGCGTGAATGTTGGAAGGAGACACACAAAAGGCAGAGTCGCAGCCAAGGACAGATGCTAAAGCTCGCTCTGGGGGGGTAAGAGCATGTCAGGGAAACTCCAGTATTGAATGAGCTGAGGTTTGGAAGAAAAAGTCAAGGATGAAAGAAAATTAATTTCTTTTCTCGTTTTGCTTGGAGCTGGGAAAATATGAATTTGGGTGCTGTTTGGGGGTCACTGGGGTGTCTTTCTGCCACAGGGGTCAGGTGCTCCCCCAGCCTGGGTGGGGGGGGCAGGTGCATGACAGGCTGCACCAGTCACAGGGCACAGACAGAATGCACACGCACCCACACCTCTTTCATTGTTTTTCCTCACTAGAGTTTTCACACGAGTGGGAAGGATGCAGGGTTTGATGCGGGAGGGGAAGCCCAGGAAAAGTGGAGTATGGAGAGGGTATACCCAGCTATGAGGGGCAGAGAGGCAGGGGGTGGGGGGCCAGCCCTGCCAGAGCCTCACAGACATTTATCTCATTCGAGTCCTGGGCTCATACAACTCTATTCCAAGCGGGAAAAGAGATTGATAATATGACTTCAGAGATGCACTCTCTGGGATCGCTCAAGACAGAAAGAGACAAGAGAGAGGGAGAGAATGCTCCCACCAACAAATGCGGTGCTGATGTGCAAAACCGGAAAACAAAACCAAGCCAATTTCCAAATATGAAGCTAAAGGCCATTGACCTTGGTGTTAGTGCCTGGAAAACTCTCTGAGTCCAGTTGTGGAATCGTCCGTTTGTAAAGTGCTTAAGGAAGAAAGCACTTCCTTTAAGGAAGAGCCCAGTGAGGGCTCACGAAGAAAGGTATGCCAAATATAGGTGCTTTTGTTTTAGTAGGGTGAATCTGGCTGACGAGGGTGCCAGAACATCAGCAAAGCATTTCTCAGTCTCTCAAGATAGAGAAGGCACCTCAGGGTCCAAGGGCGCCTGGGTGGCTCAGTAGGTTGAGCGTCTGACTCTTGATTTCGGCTCCGGTCATGATCTCATGGTTCGTAGGTTCGAGCCCCTGCATGTGGCTCTGCACTGACAGAGGGGAGTCTGCTTGGGATTCTCTCTCTCTCTCTGCCCCCGTCTCTCTCTGCCCCTCCTCGACTCACACACATGTGTGCTCTCTCTCTCTCTCTCAAAATAAATAAACTTAAAAAAAAAAAGAAAAGAGGTAGCCTGGTCCATGACACAGAAGCACGTGGGCTGCCTGACAGTAGGAGAATTTGTGGGGGTGCTGAAGACATGCCCCGAAAGAGTGTTGGTGAGTGGAAGGTCTCCTGCGGTCTACTACAAGGGTCTGTTTTTAGCCAGGTTCTGCCTTAGTTCAGAAAGTTAAGCACGGTGGCTACAACCAGTTTGTGACTTGAATGAACCTTCCACCTTTGGCTCACTTAGCAGGTGTGTGACCAAAAATACTTTACTTTGAGCCTCAGTTTCCTCATCTGCAAAGTGGGAGATAATTCTACCCCTACTTACAAAACTATACGTACACACATACATGCATACGTGTAGATATGTGTGTATAGATACATACACACAAATATATGTTATAATGTGTTATGTATCTATATGAACACTAATATGTCTATATGTATGTAAATATATATAACACATACTCTTAGCACAGGCGTGGGATGTCGTGCACACTGGACCAGTGATTATTGGGTGGTGGTTGTTTAATTTTTTTTTTTTTAACGTTTATTTACTTTTGAGACAGAGACAGAGCATGAACGGGGGAGGGTCAGAGAGAGAGAGGGAGACACAGAATCTGAAACAGGCTCCAGGCTCCGAGCTGTCAGCACAGAGCCCGACGCAAGGCTCAAACTCACGAGCCGTGAGATCATGACCTGAGCCGAAGTCGGACGTTTAACCGACTGAGCCACCCAGGCGACCCGGGTGGTGGTTGTTTATCTGAGCACATGACCACTTCTTCCTTGGAAGGCAGGGGCAGGAACTTATGTCCTTGAAGGGCACGTTTGGGTGGCCCCAGGGCACAAATGTATGCAAACAATACGGACGTTATGAAAGGGGGAAATTTAAGGTTGGAGTACGCCTAAAAGAAAACAATAAATCCCAAGCAGATTTGCTAAACGAGAATGGATCGCGGCACTCTGGCCAGAGGGAAATTTAGGAGTTAGTGCAGCAATTACCGCCCCCCGACCCCCGGAGTTATAGGGTGCACCGGAGAGTCTTTAACCGATGCCCTGTAGCCGGAAGAGTAATTCACCAGGCTGGGCTGTACATCTAAAGAGAACCCTGCTTGAAACCAAACATTTTTTCTTCCAAATTAAAAGGCAATTTACATCCCTAAATCACAAGCTGCTGAGCTCTCCCCAACACCACTATGCAAATCTTATTCTATAGACAGATAGATTGAGACGGCAGTAAGAAAAAAAAAAAAATCACTGCTCCATACATTTAAATCTTTTCTGCTTTCTCTGCCTAGGGCAGAGCAGAGTGCACGCCCCCACCTCCATTGCTTCCAGAGTCTGGCTAGGTCTGCCCCACGCACACAGTCCGTTCACTGGCTAAGCATCTGCTGAGTGTGGGACAAAGTTCTGGCCCCCATCTGAACTGTCAGCTTGGTATGGGAAGCAGAGAGCTAATCAAGTCCCAGGTGTCCAGCTGGATCCCAAGGAAGAATTAGGTGACATTAAAATAAAATGGGGGAGATGAATAGCTATATAGCATCCATTATGCATGACGGTCTCTCAAGTGGCAATTCTCACAAACGAAAGCCCCTGGTTGGTATCAATACCCCCAGGTTATCAGTGCGGATACTGGGTGAGGTGACTATTGCCCCTTGAGACTGGGCTCTGATTCATGCAAGGTGGATTATGTGCCCGCCCTCTGGACCTTTCATGGTGGCACCACGATTGGCAAGGTGGTGGTGAGCGGGAACTCCAAAGGAGTGTGTGCATTTGTGTGAGCATATGCTTGTGTGTGTGTGTGTGTGTGTGTGTGTGTGTGTGTGATTTTGGGGGGTATCGTCAGAAGAGAGGAAAGCTAGGCTGACAAATCTATCAAGGTCACTACATGTGACATTGTGAAAAGGAGGCAGAGGCATCCAAATGGACCACTGGGATTTGGGTTGGGCCAATGTGTCGTTGTCAAATGTGTGGTCCAGTGCTGTCGGCATTTAGAGTCACCCAGGAAAGCATGGGCCTGACCTCAGCCCTAGAGAGTCAGACTCCCTGGGGTGGGTCCTGGGGTTCTGCCTTTTTGAGAAGCCTCAGAAGGAGCAGAGGGATAGCTCAACAGTTCAGGCATCTAGGGGCCGAGACACATCTCACCCACATCTTTCTTGTCACCTTGATGGTCTTTATGTGGAGCAGAGCCCAGTGGCTTTCAAACCACAAGGACATCTTGTAGGACCACGGGCCTCTAAGAACATTCATTCATTCATTCATTCTACACCTGTTGTTTACCTACTATATGCCAGGCACTCTGCTAAGTGCCTCGAGATAAACGGGCCATAATTCCCAACTTTGGGGAGCCTACAGAAGGCAGGAATGGAATGTGTTGCTTTTTGAGCCTTCCTCGAGAGCCTCGTCATATATTGCCGACAGATCAACCTCTCAGTAATTGAGAGTGAATGAATGGAGTTTGTAGGACCACTAAGCTTTCCTTAATGACTCACAAAACGCAGGCATGCTGTAAAGAATCAGAAGAAAAACCTAGGAAATTGTAAAGACCGGCACGCTGTCCGACGAAGGGCAGGGTGACTTAGCAGTTGGTTGAGGTTATTGTCTCCACGTGGAAATGTCTAGAGCTCACCAGTCAGATGGTGTTGGCCAGTGGCTGGGCCCACAGGGGGCCGTAGGTGCACCCATCACAGATCTTACTTTGGGGCTCTGGTCTATATTACCCACCAAACCCCATCCGTTAGGTGCCCAACTGTCTGTTAAACAGGACATTTTATCCCCTGTCTCTCGTGTTCACTTGCAGCCTACAGCTCATCATGAGGGGAAAGAGAGGACTTTTAACACCAACACGTTTTATGAGGCTTCTCTTTGGCCAAGAGAAGCCAGGAGGGAGAGAGCTGGAGGGGAGGAGGAAAGGCAGCTGTCTTTCCCCGGAGCAGGTGGGAGCCCCTGGGGGTGGGACACAGTGTCTTCACGTTCATCTCTACACAGTGGCAGCTCCATGGTGGGCACCCCAGAAACGCTAGCTGAATATGTGGCTGACAGTCGTGACAGCTGACCCCTGATGGGGGAGCCAGCCTGCCTGGTCGGTCTGGGCCCCCTAGCCCAGAAACAGACTCCCCTCCGACGGGTGCCCTGGAACACCCAACATGGTGGCCTCTTTTTCATCTGTCTTCCCGTCACCCAGGTCCTCGCCGAACTGCAGGGATCTGCCCAGTTCCTCTGGTGAGGAGGTTAAAGAGCCCTCAGCCGTGTGCTCTCCTTTGTGGGGTTCCTCTGGAGTCCTCTGCCTTCCTGCTTGCTTCAGGGCCTTTGGCTTTGCATCCCTATCTCCCTGGTAGGAGCTGATCCAACTGAATATCCAATACCTGGGGTCCCGGGCATCCCCAGCCAGTCCCTTCCCGCATAAGGACACAGCGCCTCGGGCAGCTGAGAAGGTGCTGTCCGGTTCCAGGCTGTGTCCAGGATCCCGTGTCCTCTCTGTGGCCTGAGGAGGAGCCTGCACATCCACCAGCCAGATGTCACCCACCCGCCTGGGGGTGCGGCCTGCAGCGTTTCTGGAGAACAAGACGACAGAGATGAGCTCCTTTGGAGAGCTTGGAATCTCTTTGGGAGACAAAGCCTCGTCACCACCAAGCCCCCAGGGAGCTGTGCCTAGCACCTTGGACATCAGGTGGCTGAGGGCTGGAGCAAGGGGTCAGCAAGGGCCTCGTGGGAGGCCGGGTGACAGCTGGTGCTACCAGAAGAGGCGGCTCCACGGGGAGGTGACAGGGGTCACTTGAGGTTTGCACGCTCAGGGAGGCCTGGTGCAGGTGGCTCTCTGCCTCTGACATCTCATGCTCAGACCACACGGCTCCTTCAGGACCCTGCAAAGGGGCCTTCTCTGCAAAGCCGGGGGACCAGGAGCACTGATCACCCCTTCCTGTGCCCTCGCCCAGCGTCTGCGCTCCTCCCCTTCTGCTCTCTTGGGACTCAGCCTAGGGCACAATGACTTCGGAGTCGGACCCGGCTCTGCTGATCACACCCAGTGACACCTCCGCATCTGGGCCTTGGACTCCTCCACATCCGTCCGTCATAATGAGATCTCTGCACAGCGTTGATATGACGCTCGCGAGGCCCAGTGCCTGGCACCTCCGGGGCCCTCCACACACATCTGCTTCTCCCCGGTGCCTGGCTCCCCTCACCAGCCCTTGTCCTGCCCCTCCAGCCCCCACCCAGCTCCTTCCCACCTCTTTCCCCTTCGCTGTCTCCTCTCTGGGGCCCAGGAGAGCCCAGTCCTGGGAAGCTTCCTTAGCAGGATGCTTTGGACTTTTTGGTTAATAGGGAGCAGAGGGAAGGCTGCAGCGTGCAATGGTGGGGATGAAGGCTCAGAGAGCTGGACCCCCAATGAGGAAAGTACACGTCCAGCCAGCCTCTCACCTTTTCTCCGTGTTTGCTGTGGCTGGGGGAAGGGGGGCTTCCCGGTTACAGACACTCCAACCCCTCTGAGACCTAACAGAGACCAAGGACAGGGGAGTGTGACTGTGGGTACACACGTTCTGGGTCAAACCCTGCTTTGGCTACCTACTCAGCTGTGTGGCTTCCGGCAAGTTAGTCTCCCTCTCTGCGCCTTGGACTCCTCGGGTAGAAAATGGAAAATGATGCCAGAACCATCCTCAAAGAGGGTGATATGAGGACGAAATGAGATAACGCTAACAACGTGTTTAGCATGGTGCGGGGAACATGGGAAGCATGAAATGAAGGATAAAAACTAGTAAATATGTGCATTTTCACAGAATTGCCAAGCCCAAAGAACAGAACGATCCTTAGGGTGTCTGGGGCTCCTGGAAAATATTTGATGAAAAATGTGGTATAAAATCCATGCGGAGTCTGATGATTTATTGACGAAGACTTGGAATAATGGGCAGAGAAGAGGCACTTAATTGTTTACCGGCCCATGAGCGCTCCTGAAGGCTCTTCAGAGGGCCCAGCACTGTCTCTCCCCGTTCAGGTCCAGGACCGGTCTCACTGTACTCTCTACTGACAAGAGCACATCCCTGGCTGGTTTCGTATTTCCCACCGCAAGTAACAGATGGTATAGCACCATTTAAACTCCCAATGCTGTGGCCTTGCGGAGCGTAAGCCCCTGAAGCTGCGTCCGTCTTTGGGGGCTCTGCGGTTCCCCGGTGTCACTCCTTGGATGCTGGTGGACAGTTAGCCATTGTGCTGTCGGTGAGTCACCCTCACCGACGTCAGGCTGCGGTTGCGCTTTGTCCCCGATGACCACGTGTGTGAGACCCGCCCCAAGACCTCCCCCCGCCCCCCTCGGGAAAGGGAGACAGTGATTCATTTTCGGGTTCCGTTCAATTTGCCGCTTGGAATTTCGTAGCGTACACATAACACAACGGGACTCCCGCCCCGATCTTCTCTTGAACCCATTGGGCCGTGACTACCGCGCCCCTGGAAGGTGATGGCTGTCACCGCGGCCCAGGTGCCTGCCTCTTCGCGCCGTCACCAGCGTGGAGGATAGGCCAGTGGCCCCGGGGGGAGCCAGCAGACTGGTGCATCTGTGCAGTGTCCATCTCTGGACCGCCTTTAGATGGGCCCCGGGGCGGGGGTGGGGAGCGTGCTGTCGCCACACCCGTCAGCCATAAGCGATGGCATCGCCAGCATTGTCCAAAGCTCTGAGGAGACAGACATGCCCCCCCGCCCCCGCCGCCCACCCCTGGAAACTGCCCGACTCGGAGCCGGAGAGGAGGTGTGGGCACCATCCTCGGTGCCAGTGGTGGGAGGCACATGGTGTAAAGATGGGCCCCGCCCCTCCCACCGCCCTCAAGGGTCGCAGACCTGCAGCAGCACCGTGGCGGGCATAGGCCCGCTGAGAACCAGCACGTGGGCCTGCAACGGTGGCTCGAACTTAAGGCTCTGTGGTGGACTACAGGTGGCTCAGAGCCCTCGGATCTATCCTCCGTCCGGCATGAATGAGAATTACCCATCGGCATGTCCGCACATTCCAGGGGCCCCGGCTCATGCGGCCAGTGAAAGGAACTGGCTTTCCTGGAAGGCGGTTCCACCGCTCTCCTGGAACCGTGACCCACCAGTGGTTGACGATCCCCAAGGCGTGGGTCCTGAAGCTCCTTCAGGGGCTTTGTAGACGCCGTGCAAAGGGGAGAGGGTGTGAGAGCATCTGGAAGGGGAGAAACAGCGCCTGAGGCTCCTGGCAGTGCAGGTCTGGACTAGGGGTGACACCCCACAGAGGCTCTGCAGAGGACCTTTCTCAGGTACTAATGGGGACCTGAGAAAATTTCAAGGAGGGGGCTTTTGGAAGCTGGGACCCATGCAGGCCCTGGTCTGGGCTTGGGGTGCCCTGCCTGAGCAGAACTCCCAGCCCCAGCTGGTCCCAGGTACTCCAGGGAGATTCAGAGAACTGCAAGGAAGGCACCCCAAAGTGGGGTCCCCTGGGGCACAGGGCCAAGGGCAGGGGTCTGCTTGCCTAGGCCTAAGGAAGCTACTTTGGGGAAAAAAAAAAAAAAAAGCTTAAAACAAAAAAAAAAATCAAAACAATGAATGAGATTTTGAGATTTTAAATCTAAGGGGCATGAAAAACCGAACTGTGTAAGAATTTCTCTGCTCTGCCCAGTGTTCACCCTAACTGCTGTGGGCCCGGCTGGGCTGCTGTTGGGGGCACATGGGCTTGGCTGGGGTGGCAGTGGGTCAGGTCCCCAAGGGAGGCTGCTGTTTGCAGATTGAACTCAACAGGTTGGTGCCTCTCCCTGGGCCTTGTCTTCCCGTGCCTGTGCAGGGGTACCCAACCTGGTTGCACACTGGGGTTACTTGGTGATGTTCCCAGACCCGTGCCAGACCAGTCAAATCAGAATCTAGGGGTGTTCTGTGTTCAGGAAATGGATAAAGAGAGAGAATGAGAAAAGCATGGGCTTTGGGGACAGCAGGCTTGAGTTCAAATCCTAATTCTTTCACCAGTATGCTGTGTGACTTTCAACAAGTTAATTAACCTCTCTGAGATTCTGTTCCCTCCCGTGTAAACTGGATACCTCATAAGACTGTCATGAGTTCAGTAACGGAGACCATGAACTTCGGGCAGATATGTTTTGTACTTTCCGGACTGTGTGAACTTGGGCAATTATCTAACCGCTCTTGAACCTTCACTTCTCCAGTTATTTTAAAAACAATGTTTATTTATTTTTGAAAGAGAGAGAGAGAGAGAAGGCAGGGAGGGCCAGAGTGAGAGGGGGACAGAGGATCCGAAGCAAGCTCTGTGCTGACAGCAAAGAGCCCAATGGGGGGCTCGAGCCCATGAACCATGACATCATGACCTGAGCCAAAGTCGTACGCTTCACCGATTGAGCCACCCAGGTGCCCCTCCAGTTTTTAAGTGGGTGTAATAATATTCCCTCACCACCACCCAGGACTGATAGGATAAGACCAAGTATTTTAAATACCTAACATAGTGCCTGGCACCCAAGAAGGAATTAAAAGCAAAAGATTATTATCTTGCCCATGGAAACCGCCTTGAAGGGTGGAGTATCCAAATCCTCCATCCGGTTTCCGGCTGTCACCGCTTCCCTGTCACTTTCCTGTCTGCCTCTCCCCGCCCCCCACCCTGACAACACACACCTCATCAATCCTTCTCTCCCCTAACTGCTCCAGTCATATTAATCTTCCTTGTTCTTTCTTATCTCTGAGCCTTTGCTCCTGTCAGGTGCGACGGAATGATCTCCCCTCTCCTCTCTGCCAAAGTAGGATGAGCGTCTCGTTCACGCCTTTGTCAAATTAAAATTTTCTCCATGGCAAAAAATACCAGGAACGAAGTAAAAGGACAAACCAAGGGAATAGATTTACATATTCTTATCCAGGCGATGTGAGGAGCTCTTACAAATTAGTGAACAAGCGTAATAACTCAGTTTTTAAAAACAGGAAATAAGCACACAGGCAGGTTGCAAGCAGGGACGTACAAACGGTCAATAAACATCTGACAAGAAGCTCCGACTCACTCAGTTACTGAAAAACTCACAGCAGAACAATGAGGCGCCATTTTTCACAATTATCTTGGCAAAATAATGATGACAGTAGAGTCAGGCGAAGGAATGGGGAGGAAGTCACAGCCGGGACTGTTAATGGGATTGTAAACTGGTGCAGCCTGTTTGACTGGCAGTTCGACAACTTTACCAACGTTTTCCAGGCTTTTCTTCGTTGAGAGGGCGGTGCCACTGCTCGGAGCTATTTTATGGTTGTAATCGCTCATACCCTTCACCTTATTCAACAAATCCATAGTAGACTCCCGGTTGTCGACAGGCGTGGTTCTTGGTGTTGGGATGGAGAGAGGAGAGCAAATCAGCTAAGCACCGGTTCGTTTCTTCCTGCTGCTGTAACGTGACCTGAAACAACATGGCTTTAGCACCTTACAGATCTGCAGGTCAGAAGCCTCACGGTCCACGTCATTGCAAATGGCAGGATTTCACTCTTTTTTGTGGCTGAGTACTATTCCATTGTGCATATGTATCTATATCTATGTCTATGTCTATATCTATATCTATATCATCTAATCTATATCTATATCTACCTATCTCTTTTTAATCTACATCTGTATCTATATCTATATATCTATATCTATCTATATCTTTCTAATCTACATCTGTATCTATATAATCTACATCTGTATCTATATCTATATATCTGTATCTATCTATATCTTTCTAATCTACATCTCTATCTCTATCTCTATCTCTATCTCTATCTTTCTAATCTACATCTGTATCTCTATCTCTATCTCTATCTCTATCTCTATCTCTATCT